>NC_090894.1:30209937-30229937 GCF_036669925.1 Montipora capricornis
CAATACACAACATGATATTATAATTCACAAAGGCAGAAAATATCACAGAAATCTTTTTCCAGCGAAACATTTTATTGAAACAAACAACATAAGATGCACTAAAACGCCATTTGCGTTGCAATGACTTTCGACGCCATTGGTGGTTAACGAGAATAACAAACTCACGAGGCAGAATGTATATTTATATTTAATTAAGTTAGCACAACAGAAAGACGCTAACCTCATTTTGACAGGAAAAGGCTGTACTATTGTCATAAAAAGTATCCAGTTAAGCTCGCAAATTATAAAACATGAATTCATAAAGGCCACCGTTACCAGCGAACAATTTTTTGAAACAAACAACATATTTGCTGTTAGAGGAAAAAAACCCCTTCCTATTTCATTAAGTGCGTGAAGAGAAAAAACTCAATCGTGTCAAATATGCGTAATATTACAACAAACTAAAATTTCAGGATCAAACCGTTTCCATGAAAAACCTTTCCCTGAATAATGAAGCACAAAATAGACAACAAGCTTTCTTTCAAATAATTCTTGGCTGTCACATTTCTAATTATTATTATTCTTTTTTTTTTTTTTTTAAGACTGTGCAGAGTTGATCGCAGATCCACTTAAGGTGTTCGATTCGTTCTCTGTCTTTGTTGAACCCATAAGTTACCAGAGAATTTTTCATTTGGTTTCAGTGTTCTACATAACAGCACACTTGGTAAAATATTAGAAATGCAGCTCACTTTGATTTCGGCTCGACGGGCGACAGATTGTTGTCGAAGTCCATTACTCGTCGCTTTTAAGATTCTACCGCCTGTCTTGTTCAGTATTCAATTGACTTGCCATTATTGAGCTTCATAAGGGTATATTTTGTTCAAAGATCAACTAAAACGCCATTCGTGTTACATGACTTTCGACGCCATTGCCGGTTAAGTTAATCGTTCTACTGTATCCACCAGAGAAATCTACGCATTTCCCACTACCCTCTCGATCCTAAGAAAATACGAGCAGAAGGCTATATGCACAAAGACAGCGCTTAGCAGGGGAGTGACAGGCAAGACTCTTACCGACACGGAAAAAAATAAAATAAATAAAATAAACAAATGAAACGCAGATCCCGACTGGGTTTGCCATACTGGTAACCCAATAAAAATTCAAATTTCTCGCTATTTTTTCTAGATGCGAATGTGTTGTTCTTCGAACGCGGTAACAAAGGCCAATGAAAGGCTAAGGAATGCTTCTGCTGTTACTAGCGAAATTAATCGGTGCGTGGAGAAGCTGGAATTGAGCAGTTGCAGATGACGGAGAACTACAGTGCCACTGAGCTGCCTGGGTTTCAATCTTGCTGTTTAGACGAGTGGGTTTAAACATAGCCGCCATATTATTAAGAAACCGAAAGAACAAGCGATACACATCATTGTATGAGCAAGGCCAAACTGTGAAGTCTCAGTATGAAAGCGCTGTATAATAAGCTTAATTTGGATTGCACTTTTGCGTTTTCCTTGTCGGGAAATATTTTCATGTATTTTATAACGTAACAATTAAGAACGGTAACGGCAATAATTTTCCTACTGTAGCTCCTGAATAGATTTCTGCGATCAGTTTCATACAAACGGTATATTCGTCTTGTTTGGGACTTCATGGGGTATTTATTACACAGCACTTACTGAGACTTCGTAGTTAGGCCTTGCTCATACATTGATGTGTGTATCGCTCGTTCTTTCGGTTTCATAATCCTATGGCGGCTATTCTTCAAACCCACTCGTCTAGACAACAAGATTGAAACCCAGGCAGATCGGTAGTAGTTCTTTATAATCTGAAACTGCTTCCAGCTTTCCCTCGCACCGCTCAATTTCGCTACAGCAGAAGCATTCCTATGCCTTTGTTACCGCGTCTGAAAAACAACACGTACATTTTCACCTAGAAAAAATAACGAGAAATTTGAATTTTTACAAATGAAGGGAACATTAGTAAACAGAAAAATCACCACTCCAACATACCAGCTTATTTCAGCTAAACGATCTCGAAGCAATTGTGTTTTCCCTCTTGAGCTTTGTCCCGTCGATATGTGGCTGCTTTTTCCTCAGTATCTACGAGTCTAAATCTTCATAATCACAGGTAAGTGACTCAGAATGTTTTTCAAAGTCAAACGATAGCTCCGAAGTCGAGAAATCATGATCAATCGAAGACGAAGCTTCGCTTTCAGACATATTTTCCATTCTTTACTCAAGTAGCAGCGAGCGATATGTTGAGTAAGTGACGTCATAAGTCTTCGCTCCAGGCTTCCTCGAATAAGTATGCATGCGACATACCAAAAATGGTGGATGCTATGAAAAACAAGTATTTCGACGTAATAACATTGAAATGTTGGTGAAAGTAAGTTAAATTCATTATGTGAAAAGCGTATACAACATTTTGGCCGCGTTTCCTCGAGGATTTGAGACTTTTTGAAAAATCGTTTTTTTTCGTCAGAGTACCCCTTTAAGTTTATAAATTTCAACCTGTGACAGCGGCTTAAAACTGACATCAGATGACAGCATGTTCACAAGATTATCTGAATAACCCCTGAGGCGTATTCTTTGTTTGAATTGTGGGTTGTTTTCTTCAAATTCTGGTAAAGTCTTAGTTCTGATAACCCCTCAGATTTAGCCTTTGAAGAAGCCTTTCCTGACCCCTAGAGGGTGAAAGGAGGTAAAGTGCGTGAACCATTCTCGTCCCCATAGCCCTCCGTTGTTTTGGTCACGTGATCGGCGAAACGTAAGGCTTTAGTCGCAGCCAATACCGGATGTCCGTAAAAGTCGGACATCCGGCAGGGCATGCGCACTTCTTTCAAGTTTCAATGATAGTGAGGGGAGAGAAGATATTGGTATAATGGTTGCTTCCTCAGTCGATCATTTCGAAGAAGCGATGAAAAGGTTTTGATTGCCCTTGTCGGTTACCAAGCAACAAAACAGGATTGAAACGATCGAGAATGACCTCGTTGCAGGCGATGCAATAGGGAACTTAAGCAACGACAATGGCGACGGCAACGAAAAGGTCACAAATTTGCAGATTTAGTGGACAAAAACAACAGCTTTTCAAGCCCTTTAATCACGAAGTGATTAAAATAGCGCGGATTTATATTGTGAGATGATGTTCTCCTTATCGTCGCCGTCGTCGTTGCTTAAGTTCTCTATTGATTTCGCGGAAACTTGTACGCCTTTTTCGGCGTAGTCGCCATATTTCAGGAGTTTTTATTTAATCTTTTGAAAAGCGCGCCAACAAGGGCTTGCCACGTCCCATTTGTTCCCGCCAAATTGGCCGGAAGTAAAACGTACAATTTTTAAACAGCCAATGAAAATATTCGATTTTTTTAGGCCCGACCAGAGCCTTTCGTTTCGCCGAACACATGACCAAAAGAAACGGAGGGCTCTGGGGACAACAATGTGTGTGAACTGGAAGTTTCTGTCGGTTTAAAATGCGTGCGCACACAAAGAATGACGTAACAGGTCTCTAAGATCTGAATCTCAGCCGTAAATTTTATAATCGGACAATAGCTATTTGCTAGCTCTCTGAAATTGTTTAGTTCTTCTTTGGTTATACTCCATAGAGGAAAGATGAAGTTGCTTTTATGGACTTGGTTTGATGACAGACATGAAATTGTTGGCAAAGGATACTGCTATTTCGTGCGTTTGAAAGCAGTTTTTCCCGTTAAACAATAAATAATTTTCTTTCACGATAAGGCTCAACAAATCTTTGAGGAACTGAGTCGGTATCGAAAGATTATGTTTACGGAATGTCTCGTATATCCCATATGATTTGGAGGAGCAGGCGATTATTACGCCGAGCGGTGACGACGGCAATTAGACACACAGTAGAAGACCGAAAACCTCATTTTTAATTAATGCACAAACTATAGCACTAATTGAGTTATTCAAATATGGGCAAAATTATATCGTTTTACTAATAGTTACAGCCAAATTTAATAAATTTCGTGTTATAAACGTCATTTCGAAAAATTAACCATTAGCCGTCAAGCGTCAAAAAGGGTTATTTTTAACCGTCAAAGGGGACCCCACCCCCCCCCCCCCCCCCCATTGAGGACCCTCCTTTACTTATGAACGAAACTAATTTTCATAGCAAAAACTTTGCACTTATCCTTGCTTTGGAGAGGAGGCAGACGTGATCTTGGAAATATCTTATGACAATAGGTTATCTCATAATTTTCATACTATTGTTAATGAGTAATCACCCAATCTCGTACTCAGAGTTCTCGGGCTTTTTGGTCAACGTGTGAGCGTCCAGAGAGAAGCTGGGATAATGGACTTCAACAATTTTTTCGATTGGTCGCGTGCATAACAATGGCAGTCCAACGGGAAGTCAGTAAGTAATATAAAGAAGTACCACACCGGTAACCCCAGAATTTGGACGGAGATTCCAAATCGAAAACTGATTTCTGTGCTTTTTGCTTTTTCTACCGTCGCTGTTTTCCCCTAACTTAAATCACCTCAGAAATATACAGGGTGTTTCAAAAGTTCGTTCCCGTTAAAAATTGCATTTTGTTTCAAGACTTTAATTTATCTTTAGGCAAATTGAAATAATTTTTCGAAGCAACTTCAATCGGACATTTGAATAAATGACAATACCTTTGAAGTTTCGCACCCAATGTGCAAGGGCACATGTCTCGCCATATTTTTTCCGCACATTGTCTGTTTATGTATTTATAGCCTTTTTTTTGTTTTGTTTTGTTTGTTTTTTTTATTTATTTTTTATTTTCTCTGCTCTTTCACGAAAATCACAGTCACTGTCAGGCAGTCACTGTTTGTGCCAGAGCTCAGCCAGCTGTTTTACGAAATTTCCAAATTGTTTAAAAAGGCCGAACACTGGGTCAGGAACAAGTGTAGCAGACGGCCGTCTATTTTCACAAACTATGCGCAAATAGAATCACGAGAGCTAAGTATGAACGTAATAATTCAACAAGAAAGATTGCTAAAAAACTTCAACATCACAATATCAGCGTTTACAGCACAAGGGTGTGGCGATTGACTAACAAAGAGTGAAAAGCTTTCAAGCGAAAGAAGATACCACTGTTCAGTTAGAGGCAAAGAAGGCTTCGTTTGATATTTGCCAGGAAACACTCCAAGCTCACGGCAGAGGATTGGGGAAAGTTTTTATTTACAGATGCGCGTCGTAAGTATCTAGCTCATTACCCGAATCCAGAAAACCACATCGTATGGGGCCCTCAGGAGTGCGACGTTCCCGCAGCATACCAGGTGAAACAAAGTGCGAAGGTAATGGTTTTCGGAAGTATGACGGGTCGTGGTCTGACGAAGTTGCACATCTTACTCAGTGGCAGGACCTCAAACGCCAAGTACTGAATCCAAGAAATTGTAGAAAACAGAAGTGACACTGTTAACCTCAAGGCGGCACGTTACAGACTGACCGACGGAAAGAAAGCTGTTTAGTTCAAAGAAGGCAATTACCCTTGTGCAGGACGGAGCGCCGGCGCACACTTCAAAGGCGGATCAGACATAGTGTCAGAAGAATTTGCCAAACTTTTATACCCCTGGATGACTTGCCGGCAAACTCACCTGATCTGAACATCATTGACGAGACAACGTACAAAGATCCAGCCCACGAAACACTGGACGAGCTCAGAAGGCGACTATGGATTGGGAGAAAAAAAATTAACTCTCGTTACGCTTGAGGAGTTCGCGCGTTATTCTGCACCGCCACATAAAAAATATCATAAAAATAAAGGAGGCCATTCTGGTTACTAATATTTAAGATATTCGGTAGGTATAATAATTAAATAATGAAATATAAGCGAACTTTTGAAACACTCTGTATTTAGCTCTTATCAACCGAGCAGTAGGTCTGTATGGGAGAATCTTGACCGAGGTCGTGAGTACAGACCGAACGCAGTGAGGTCTGGTCAAGATTCTCCCATACAGACTGACTAAGCTCGGTCAACAAGATGTTTATTATATGGCAGACAAGAAAAATTTAATTCGCTTAATGTAAATGGTTTGTACTAACTGACATTTTGCTTGCGCACGGCGATGAGTGGCGATGAGCTGAACTTAATTCTGTCAGAGTTTGTTCGTCATCCTCTCTTTTGTCATCATGCTGTTTGGCACTTCCATAAATAAATATTGGTACAAGAAAATACTCAATATTTTTGCATTTTAGTTTGCATCCTTTCACCGCAAAACATTACCGGTCTAGATGCCGGTCTAGATGGGAAAATCTAGACCGCGGTCAATATCGATTTTAGACAATCAAATTCGTGAATTTTGTAGTTCCCAGTCCTCGTGAGACAGAGCCATCTAATAAATATATATATAATATATATATATATATATATATATATATATATATATATATATATATATATATCACAAAATTAATAAAACGACGGGGTTGGAGTTATGTCTAACAGTTTCCACTAACAAACAACAGCCGCTTATAGCACGGAAATAACTGCTGCTGTAACCTGATTACTGTTGCTGTTGCAAAGTTACCGTGGGAAACATTACATCAGTCTCTATTATTATTATTATTATGAGGCGAGATAAATAGAAGAAGGTCTTGTCGAAGCCATTCACATGATTATGGAAACATAAAATTGTAATAGTGAACATTGGTGTCGTTTTCACCAAAAAAAAAAAAATGACAATTGTGTTGCTTGCACGATGGTATTCTGCACGATGCAATGCACGTTGAAACATTAAAAATACATTTACCGTAAGCGTCAAAAGTCTCATCTTCACTCGGTCCTACAGCAAGCCAAGGAACATGTCTTCAGTTTCTTTAATGGTGTGTAAGGCTAAAGTTCTTGTTTTTCGAACGCTTTCAATCCGCCGTTCATTTCCTACTGTTTACAGAATTCTGTTTCCGTTTAAAGTCAAGCATGCGCAATAAGTCCGGTACCCCACGTTTTCTGGGAAAATGGAGCCCATTATCCCAGATTGACAGTCTCCGGACGTTCACCCGCTTACCAAATTGCCCGAGGACTCTGGGTACGAGATTGGTAGTTACCTGGAATAAATGAGTCCTTGTACATTTTTTTTTCAGACTACTAAAGTACACTCTATAAGCCGGTGTAATTTTATTCGTCTTTAAAAAGATATACTGGTGCTTATTTATTCCAAGTTGCACTCGAAGTCATATGGTTACGTACACTTCAATTAAAATATAGTTACGTTACAAAATGACCAAGAATTTTCATTACCACTAATTTTGCATGAATTAAACTTTAAATTTGCATGTTGTTTGTGAGAAAGGAATAATTTTGATAGAAACGTTTTACATATTTAGCAATGTTTGAGGATACTTTTTAGTAACTTCGGACAATTTTCAAGCCGAATATGTATCAGTTTAGATTATGGTTACTGCCACTTTGTTAGGGGCCGCGATATTCTTTTTCATTTTTTCTTTCAAACAACCTATGTACATTACTTTTTGTGAGAGTCTCTACTCCAAAGAATAGTTGATTGCTTAAGAGCCCATGTCTGAAATTATGGAGAATTGGGCGTCAGTCGTGAAATTTCGAGTTCCTTCATATTTTGCCCAAGTAACCTCTATAGTGAAGTATTTTCAAAAATAACATTAAAAGTTTCAACAGCTTTTTAAATTTTGCGAAATTGCAGAAAGTGTGAAAACACGGCATGTTGGCCTCCTTCGAATAGTAAAATTGACGGAAAATAACACATTTTTAACTCACTCGTCGTCTGTTTATGAAATACAAACACATTATAAGCAAACTTTACCTCTTTATAACACAGTAATGAAATTTGGATAAGCTGCTGAAATGAGACTGTTTTGGCTTTTAGAAGAATACCAGTTTCAGGCATTTCAAAAAATCGCAAAATTCACCCAAATTCCACACTACAGAAACCCAATTGGTACGTCGAGTTTGGACATGACATAACAAAAGATTTGAAGAACAACCTTTGTAAATTACTGTGTTAAAATATTTCTGGCAGCAATGAAAAATTACCCCGTCGAGAGATAAAAATGTGAAGAATAGTTTGACCATAGTTAGTAGAGGAGCTGGTTATGAAAACCGGCGAACTTCAAAGGACTATGTCTTTGTTATGGTTTTCGCTTGGTCAAGTGATCTTGACCTTGCACACTCAAACAAAATGGTGATTCGTGAGTAGTCTTGTTTATGTCAAGTTTTCTGCCTGTCTCGAAAGATATATATAAGAGTTTTAAGTAGGAATTATGCCGGGAGAAAACTGCGCAGTATTTGGCTGCGGATCGAGTCGCAGAAAGAAAGGAATCGGTATTTGGAAGTTGCCGAAGGCGAAAGACGAATCGTATGCAAAGTGGAGGCACGAATGGCTTGAAGAAATTAAAAAAACAAGAGATTTGGACCAGAGTTTCAAGGAGCTGATAAAAAAGGATCGAGTTTTCACTTGTGAGAAGCATTTTCCCGTTGAAGATGTTGAAATATGTAAGTATGGCACTGGGATCTCGTATGATTTGCGACATGACATGTTTACGATATTTGCTTTGTTTGGTTTTTTGTTTTCCCCATCCTGTTCCATAGTTAGTAACTATGTCCTGTTCTTGCTACTTTTGTTTGTAGGTGTAAGTGAGAAACAGACCAAGAAGAAACCGCGATGGTTTTATGGTTTGACAAGAATCTCCGACTGAATTTATGACACAAACCGCCGGCTGGCTACGCAAAGCAGATTGTAACCGTTTTCATCGAGAGAAATATTGGAGAAAACCTTCGCAAAATTACTTAAGGGGGTTGCAGAATACTTTTATATAGTGTTGATGCTTTTGAACTTCTATCAACACACATCGCCCTTGTTTCAGTCCGGACTCGATCGAAACCGCAACATAACATGAACTTTACCGTTTTTCTAAAAATTATCCATTCTACCTCGTCACCAGTCCTAGTCAATGCGGGGCTACATGAGAAGCATGCGCATGCTAGCTAGTCAATTGCATCAGTGCTTTCTAGTCGATCGCCACGGGTTTTAGTCACTCCACGGGTTTTTCCCTCACTGCACTCGCTTTCTTTTGTGTTTACCTTCTATTCTCCAGATAACCTGAGGTAAGCTTATAAATTGCTAACCATTTCTCGCATTCAGATTACTGTATTATGACAAGCACAATGGAAGAACAGTCAACGAGCGCGCCTTCTGTTGAGAGCCCACCGGGCGCGACAACTACTGACCCAACGGGCACCACAAACAAACTCGAAAAGGCCGTGGACCAGCTCAACGCCCACATGGACAGAATGTCAACTTTTTTGGGGCAATTATGCCAAAGCATCCCCACCGGGGAATGTTCTCGCAACGCGCGGGAATCTGGCTCACACGACCCAACGGGCACAAACGAGCCTGAACGCAAACGACAACGCGGCAGCGAAAGCTTCTCTTCGGATGAAGAAGCCGACGGCCCTTGCATGAAATTTAGCAAGGACTCTGACGCGATAAGCGTTACCGCCTCAGAAGAAGAGGTTCAGAATTTGCTCGATGGCGTAAGTGGGGGGAGCTCCCACAAAAACGACAATAATGAAGGCGCCGAAGAACACGATGAAATTATTAAGGAGTTGATTGCCACCTTCCGGGACGAGGATAAAAAGGGTCCTCCCATCAACAAACAGTTGGCCGAAATGGCCAACAAACGTTGGGGCAAGAAGCTTGAACAGGGAAAAAATGTCGAACCTCTTGACCAAATATCACCCCCCGGAAAACTGCGTGGATATAACAGTGACTCGTGTCAATTCAGAAATTTGGCAGTCACTAAACTCCTTCAGGAAGAAAGCCGACCTTCGGCTCGCCAATTTGCAACAGGCTTTCGAGAAGGCAACGTTTGCAACCCTATAGCTAACGAATGCCGATAAATTGCTCCGCATTACTGAATTAAGCGGTCCTTCCAAAAAGGAACTGCTTACGAGCAGTATCGATATTGTGGCCTTGCTAGGGCATGCCGCAAGTGAGATATTTCTTTTGCGGCGGGAACAAATAAAACCCACCTTAAAGCCTGAGTTCCATGCCCTCTGCTCCTCGGAGACGAAGGCCTCTGCAAAGTTTTTTTTTGGGGAGGACCTCGCCAAACAAGTACGCGATGTGAAAGAAACCCATCGCATTGGAAACACGGTCGGTTTCTTCTAACGGCCACAGCCGTGGATATCGCCGTGACTCATGGTCCGCAAAAAGGGAAAACCACAACAAGAGCGGCTCCCACTCAAGACCGCCTTTTTTGGGGAAGGGCACGCGACCGAACAGTCGCCAGAAAGTACCCTATCAGAAAAGCGGCAACCCTGCAGGGAAGAAATAATGCGCTCCCTCGAGCAAATCAAATTATCGGTGAGTGATTTTCCCAGCTTCATTACTTTTTGTCTTCGTGGTTATCTCCAAGCTCGTTGCGACAATCTTCGGGCCGGATGTGTTTCGCATTCCTCTGACGCCTGGAGTCGGCTGACATCCGATAAAGAGATTTTATCTACTGTTTCTGCCATGGCAATAGAATTCGATAGCCCTCCTTGTCAACACTACCTTCCCCAATCTGTCAGATCAGATTTTGATGCACAGGTAATAGATTTGGAAATAGCAACACTATTATCCAAACGTGTCATCGAGCCTACTGGGCATAGCCACGGAGAGATAATTTCCGACATCCTTCTGATAAACAAAAACGATGGTAGCTATCGGATGATACTAAACCTAAAGAAACTCAATCAATACACCAGCAAAATGCATTTTAAGATGGACACCCTAAACACAGTCATCAAGCTCATTGAAAAAGATTGTTACGTGGCCTCCATCGACCTTAAGGATGCCTATTATTCTGTGTCGATAAGACCTGCGGACAGGAAATATCTCCGCTTTATGTGGCGGGGTACACCTTTCCAGTTCACTTGTTTGCCTAATAGCCTTTCCTATGCCCCTAGGAAATTTACTAAACTTCTGAAACCTGCTCTTTCTACCCTTCACCTAAGAGGCCATGTGTTAAGCGCATATCTTGATGACATGTATTTACAGGGGAAAACATACCAAGAGTGAGTAGGCAATGTTATTGATCCGGTCCGAGTGGTTGATACTTTGGGGTTTGTCGCGCACCCTGCGAAATCCACCTTCATCCCTTCGCAACGGCTCGAATTTTTGGGTTTCATACTGAACCCTGTCGAGATGACAATAAGGTTGACCCCAGAAAAAGCTACCGGCCTACAAACAGCCCGTAACATCTGGCTTGCCGACCCCTCCCCTACTATCAGGGACTTAGCATGCGTAATTGGAAAGATAGTGTCATGTTTTCCCGCGGTTTGCTGTGGGCCCTTGTACTATCGGTCCCTTGAACGCGACAAATTAAGTGCCTTACATGCCAATCAGTGGAATTTTGATAAAGAAGTCACGCTCTCGCCCCAGGCTGTCTAGGAACTTAAATGGTGGGCGAATAACGTGATCGATTCCTATAATGTCTTAACACGGGAAGGTCCAAATCACACGCTCACTACAGACGCCTCTATGGACGGCTGGGGAACAGTGTTCGGAACTCGCTCCACTGGCGGCCTATGGGCCGCACAGGAGGCTAGAAATCACATCAATTATCTTGAACTTTTGGCAGTTTTTCTCGGGTTACAGGCTTTTTGTCACTCCCTTCGCAATACACACATCCGATTGATGATAGACAATACCGCTGTAGCTGTGATAAATCATATGGGAACGTGTCATTCAGATATTTTGAACACGCTATCTAAACAAATGTGGTTATGGTGCCTCTCACGTAACATTTGGATTAGTGCAGCTCACATAGCAGGGAAATCCAACCAGCTGGCTGATCTAGAATCGCGCCAAAATAAAACGGATACCGAGTGGATGCTTACTAAGAACTCCCTTTCACGCGCCTTAACGCAGTTGAATTTCCCCCCGGAAATTGATCTTTTCGCTTCGAGGCTGAACGCTCAGTTCACCCGATATGTTGCATACCGGCCTGACCCAGTGCAGTCGCCATTGACGCTTTTTCCCTTGACTGGTCCACTCTAAATTTCTACGCCTTTCCTCCTTTCAGCGTGATTCAAGCTGTTTTAAAGAAAATCAGGGACGACAAAGCGACGGGGGTATGTGTGTTGCCCAATTGGCCCACGCAAGCATGGTTCCCTCTGGCGATGAAAATGGCAACTTGCGAGAATGTACACCTCCGGGCAGACAAATATCTCCTGCACCTCCCAAGCCGTCCCAATGTGACCCACCCACTCCACAAGCAACTCTCCCCCCTGGTTTGTCTCTTATCAGGCAAACCCTAACAGGTCACGGCATCTCTACAAAGGCCAAGGACATCATAATGGCTTCCTGGCGTACAGGAACTACTAAACAATATGAGGTCTACCTAAAACGGTGGGAACAGTTCCGCCAGTCACAGGGAATCAATCGATTCGACGCTAGTGCGGAGAATGGCATTGATTTTCTGGCAACCTTGTTCACCTCTGGTTTAGGTTACAGTGCAATAAACACTGCTCGATCAGCACTGTCTTCTGTCCTAATTCTCCCCAACAACATAACCTTTGGAGCACATCCACTAGTGGCTCGGTTCCTAAAAGGCGTTTTTGAACTTAAGCCTTCTTTGCCAAGATATAGCTCCATCTGGGACGTCAGCATAGTCCTTCAACACCTCAGATCCTGGGAACCCCCAACACAATTAGACCTGAAGTCCCTCACTAAGAAGACAACTATGCTCCTTTGTTTGTTAACGGGCCAGCGATGTCAGACCATCACGAAGCTGGATGCCGCCCTTATGCAAGAACTTCCAGGGAAGATCGTGTTTACTATTGGCGACAAACTCAAAACCACCAGACCAGGGAAGCACCTCGCACGCATAGAACTACTGGCATACCCGAGAGACGAGTCGATTTGCGTAGTGTCCCACTTAAAGCAATACATAGCGTGTACAAAATCAATTCGAGCGACGCACGATACCCAGCTACTTATCAGCTATGCAAAGCCGCACAAGCCAGTCTCCAACTCCACCGTAGGGAAATGGGCCAAAAGTGTTTTAAAGGATTCAGGAATTGATACAGGAACATTCTCCGGCAACAGCGCTAGACCAGCCTCTACCTCGTACGGTGCCCTGACTGGCCTAACTCTAGCAGAAATCCTCAAAGCAGGAGGTTGGACCAATGCCCAAACTTTTGCCAAGCATTACCACAAACCAATTGAAGTGAGCTTTGGAGCCAGCATTCTAAGCCATTTCCAGAACATTTCCGAATAGGAAGAATTTTCTCTTATTATTATATTCAGTGTATTATTGCTCGCTATCATCGCGCTGTCACGCAACATTGGGTTGCGGTTTTCGGTGGCAGATCATTTAATAGTTACGTTGTACTTACTATGATATTAAACTACTATATATGTTGGGTTTATCTCCCTCTGTGTTCCTTATTGCTGCGGTTACCTCGCGTGACCAGCTCTTTCAAGTCTCCTGTAGCTCCGCAGTGACTAGGACTGGTGACGAGGTAGAATTCTAAAATTAAACGAGACTTACCTTAAGTCGATGTTTGATTGGAATTCTATCTTGTCGCCAGTCAGGAACGGAGGAGCTACATGCCCTCCCTTTGTAGGGTATGTCCCACCCAAACTCCTTCGTTCCTCGCCCTCTGCTCACGCTCGGGGTTTTTTCAAGATTGACTAGCTAGCATGCGCATGCTTCTCATGTAACTCCTCCGTTCCTGACTGGCGACGAGATAGAATTCCAATCAAACATCGACTTAAGGTAAGTCTCGTTTAATTTTAGAATTATCTGTCGGATCAAAATAATCCTCCACTAAATCGTTGTGTTTGGTACTGTAATATATGTAGCTTGCTGGAGATGTGATACCCTTGTTTGCTTGAAATTTGTCGGTACCTAGCCGCAAACAAATTCACAGAAGTAAGCTTCCGGCACAGAACCAAGATATGATGTAAGAGTAAGATTGCGCGACGCATGATCTGGCCAAAGGTCAATAGATACAATCCATTTTTGGGTGTAAGGTGTAAGCCTAAAATGCGTGCTAGAAATACTAGTTCTCAATCTACCTTTTGATGCGAAAAATTTTCCTTTCATGCATTGATATCGAGTCGCTAGTTGTTAACATTTCATTGCATGGCATCTTGCGGCTATTCACTCCTCCTTGGGGGACCCTGCGGCCCCAGTTCATTTAACCCCGCGAATGCGGAATGTGTTGCAATCGGCGAGTGTAGCAAAGATGTTTACAATCACCTAGCCCTCGTGTATTGCAAAATCAGCGACGACATTGCAATGGACAGTGAATCAAAGGTAAGGTAGGTGGTTACCTTTTGGATATTACAAATCCTCGAAAACCATTTTTTCTTTACACATTTTTAAAACTTCAATCGGCATTTTTATTTCATGCATTTTGAGACAGAAGAGTCTCATTTAAAAATAACAGTGTGCCCACGACATCGAGATTTGTTTTGGTGGAGGTGCAATAAGTTGCGGTGTTCGATCCCCACTTCTGCGGGGATCGATGTCCACAGGGGAAAATTCTAGCCGCAAAGGTTCAATATGGATTGAAAAAGGCGCATTCAGCCTGTTATGAGCGCCACGAATATGCTTGTACCAGTAGGCTCGCGTAAGTATAAACATTGTTGTTATATTCTGGGTAAATTTGTATAAATTATTTTCGTTCATGATAAATTAACCGCAATTTGTTTACGCGGTTACTCTAGGGTGCATAGTTTTACTAGCTTTCATGTGCATGCGGGAGAGGCTTGGGGGTAACGCATTGACGGTGAAAATTGGCAGAGAACACCACTGCTCAAACGTAATTTCCTAACAGAAAACCGTTGGCGCCTTAAAATATGATTTTTTGAGTCAAATCGTTTATTTACTTAGTGCTTTAAACACACGAGTGCACGAGCGCGAACCGCCAAAAAACATGTCCTCATTTCCCTGGCCAACCTGCCACGCCTAAAGCCTTGAGCGCGCTCGTAAAAACCCATCTTACGCGGGAAAAAACGTTTGTGAAAAGACTAAGTCTTGTTGAGAAAAAATGTTAATTATTAAGTAGGCTCGGTGCAGTTTCGTTAAAATAGTTTTGGTGTTGTAAAACCTCACAAGCTACCCCTCAGTAGACATTGACACGTTGTGAATTAGAAATGATCAATCCTTTCTTATGTTCTTCCGGTTTCCTAATTTTCATGAATTACATACATACATACATACATACATACTTGACCGCTCCCCATAGGGGCTTTTCAGGGCCAAGGAAACAATCAACGAAACAACAGAACACAACAACAACAACTGTTAAGAATCCCAACTGGCCGAAGGCAAACCAGTTGGCTATTTACAAGTGCAGCTGGGAAGTTGAACCAGGGACTACCAGGAACAAATTCAGCGAGTGGTCAGAGCGGGTCTTGAACCCGGAATCTCCAGATCTCAAGGCAAGCGCCCTAACCACTGGGCCACACTTCCTCCTGTGACATGGATAAAAACCCTTTTGGAAAGGAACAAGGGAGCGACAGCGAAAATCGCCGCGTGGCGTGGAAACGTGACTAGCGTGTCGAGCCGGCTCACTACACTAGCCACTCGACACGCAAGTCATGATTTTCGTGGTCGCTCGCTTGTTCGTTTTCCTTGGTATTCAACTATTCCTGAGCGGAAAGAGAGACTGCTCGTAGACTAAGGTGTTCAAATTTGACGGATACTGATCACGCAAACAAAGAATGTTTGTTTCCAAAATGGTTTTTATCCATGTAATAATTCATGAAAATTAGGAAACCGGAAGAACATAATAATAGACCAATCGTCTCTTATTCACAGCGTGTCAATGTGTACGGAAAGGTTTTACAACGCCAAAACTATTTTAACGAAACCCCAGAGAGCATACTGGATAATTAACATTTTTTCTCAACAAGACTTGGTCTTTTCACACACGTTTCTTCCCGCGTAAGATGGGTCACAGTTTTTACGAGCGCGCACAAGGCTTTAGGGGTGACAGGGTGGCCGGGGTCCGGGCCAACTTTCTCCGTCCATGCGTCACCCCCGAGCTTCTCCCGCATGCACATGAGAGCTAATAAAACTACGCACCGTACAGGAACCCCGTAAACAAATTGCGGTTAATTTATCAGGAACGAAAATAATTTATACAAATTTACCCAGAATATAACAACAATGTTTAATTCTTACGCGAGCCTACTGGTACAAGCATATTCGTGGCGCCCATAACATAGGCTGAATGCGCCTTTTTCAATCCATATTGAACCTTTGGGGCTGAGGATTTTCCCCTGTGGGCATCGATCCCCGCAGAAGTGGGGATCAAACACCGCCACTCATTGCACCTTCACCTAGTCCCAAACAAATCTTGATGTCGTGGAGGCACTGATATTTTTAAATGAGACTCTTCTGTCTCAAAATGCCTGAAATAAAAATGCCGATTAAATTTCTAAAAATGTCTAAAGAAAAAATCGTTTTCGAGGATTTGTAATATCCAAAAGGAAACCACCTACCTTAGCTTTGATTCACTGTGCACTGCAATGTCGTCGCTGATTTTGCAATACACGATGTGATTGTAGACATCTTTGCTACACTCGCTGATTGCAACACATTCCGCATTCGTGGGGTTAAATAAACTGGGGCCGCAGGGTCCACCAACGAGGAGTGAATAGCCGCAAGATGCTATGCAATGAAATGTTAACAACTAGCGACTCGATACCAATGCATGAAAGGTTTTTTTTCATCAAAAGTTAGATTGTTGAGAACTAGTATTTCTAGCTCTCAATTTTTCCTTGACAAGTTTGCCTTGACAAGGAAAATTGACAAGTTTGCCTTGACAAGGAAAAATTGCTCGTGTAGATGGGGAATAGTGGACAAATTTTCCTTGTCAAGGAAAATCTGACGTGCTAGCTTTTCCTTGACAAGTCAGAAATTTGCTCGTGTAGACGGACAACAAGGTAAATGTGACAAGGATATTATTGATTTGCAGCACTTGTCAAGGAAAACTTGTCATATTTTTCATTTACAGTACCAAGGAAAACTTGTCAAGGGAAAAATTGTCAAGGAAAACTTGCTAGTGTGTACAGTCGGCACGTTTTCCTTGACAAGTGGTCTTGTCAAGGAAAAATTGCTCGTGTAAATGGGGCTTTAGGCTTACACCTCAAAACGCTAACACCCAAAAAAGAATTATTGCTATTGACCTTTGGCCAGATCATGCGTGACGCAATCTTGCTCTTACATCATATCCTGGTTCTGTGCCGGAATGTCACTTCTGTGAATTTGTCTGCGGCCAGGTACCGACAAATTTCGAGCAAACAAGGGTATCACATGTCCAGCAAGCTACATATATTACCGAATCAAACACAACGATTTAGTGGAGGATTATTTTGATACGACAGATAATGGATAATTTTTAGAAACACGGTAAAGTTCAGGTTACGTTGCGGTTTCGATCGAGTCCATACTGAAAGAAGGGCGGTGTGTGTTGATCGAAGTTCAAAAGCATCAACACTATATCAAATTATTCTGCAAGCCCCTTGAGTAATTTTGCGAAGGTTTTCTTCAATATTTCTCTCCATGAAAACGGTTACAATTTGCTTTACGTAGCCAGCCGGCGGTTTGTGTCACAAATTCAGTCGGAGATTCTTGTGAACTACTCTTCACATTTTAATCTCTCGACGGGATAATTTTTCGTTGCCGCCAGAAATATTTTAACACAGTACTGTACAAAGGTTGTTCTTCAAAGCTTTTGTTATGTCATGTCTAAACTCGACGTACCAATTGGGTTTCTGTAGTGTGGAAGTTGGGTGAAATTTGCGATTTTTTGAAATGCCTGAAACTGGTTTTCTTCTTAAAGCCAAAACATTCTCATTTCAGCAGGTTCTCCAAATTTTATTACTGTGCTATAAAGAGGTAAAGTTTGTTTATAATGTGTTTGTGTTTCATAAACAGACGACGCCGCGTCTTACCGTACGAGTGAGTTAAAAATGTGTTATTTTCCGCCAATTTTCCCATTCGAAGGAGCCCAACATGCCGTGTTTTCACACTTTCTGCAATTTCGCAAAATTTAAAAAGCTGTTGAAACTTTTAATGTTATTTTTGAAAATACTTCACCATAGAGGTTACTTGGGCAAAATATGAAGGAACTCGAAATTTCAGACTGACGCCCAATTCTCCATAATTTCAGACATCGGCTCTTAAGAAAATAATGTCATGCTTACATCCACCATATATACTAACAGTGATTTTGCCTGTCCGCCTCATTTCTTTCTTTTTTCGTGCCAGCTTTGTGTTATTTGAATTTTCCTATTAGCATTATATTGGAAGTATCCATTCGTTTTTTGTTGTTGTTGTTTTTTTTGTTGTTGTTGTTTGCTTTGTTTTGTTTTGTTTTCTTTTCTTTTTCAAATAATTGGTGTCAATTCATGGATTTAGTAAAACCCGCGCCATTTGGAAAATAATTGATCTTTCGCAACATATGAAAACGGCCTTGAGTACAGAGTGTACTAGTCCCTGTGGTATGGGGACACCCGAGCTACACAGCCTTATTGAAGTTAGCTGAGCATTGGAGAGAGGCATTGAAGAAGAGAGATAATGCTTCTCTGGTGACAGCAAATCTGAGTAAGGCATTGAGATCTTCTGGGATGTTTACTGGAAGTTATTCGTTTATACCTCAACGTTTGCGAACGAGATAAAGTGGAGAACTTACAGGCTTAGTCACTACTACCGCGCTATGAATGACGGAGACGTTGGTGGTTCGCTTTCCGTAAGTTCGGACAATATACATCTTCTTGATGAACTTAAGAACGTTCGACTAGAGCGTCCGCGTAAGCCACAGACACAAGACTTAAGCTGCTCGTGTCAGCTCATGAATGAAACTAACATGTTCCCCACGCATTAAATTCGATGAGGAATGGCCAAATTGAATAGTTTTAGCAATCTTCTTATTAGTGATATTGCACTGAAACTATATAATATATAAATCTTATCTCATTTAAAACATTTCATCCTCGAGGCAGGAGACAAGTTTGAAAGCGCCCGATACACATTACCTCGACTACAGCCAGTCATTGGGTAACGCCATTTAATCACCAAAGTACAAGTGTAACCGTAATGAAATATCCCGATGGGCCAAACCTTGGGTCATTACCAGTGAATAAATGGAAAGACTGAAATAAAGTAATTTAAGTTTGGTCAGAATTTGATACAACACGAGAAGTAATTCCTAGCAAACTTGGCTCATGTTTATGGAAATTCATCCAGGCTACATATTAGGTAGTCCATATCGAGACCAACCTTTTAAACTTCTAGCAACTTTTGGCGATACTTTTCAACGCATTTCCGACTGACAATTATTGAGAAGAGTCCGTCTACGTATAATTCATGATCACAGCCAGACTGTTTGTAGCCACGCGATTCCTTTAATTGTTATTGTTATTATCATCATCATCATCATCATTATTATTATCATTGTTATTATTATTGTTATTATTATTATTATTATACATTCGTGTCACCAGCTCGATTTTGATTGGCTATAAGCACGCAGCTAATTCTTGCTTGCTCTGTTTCTCTTACGTCATACCTACAGACAATTGTTTTTATATATGTAGAATTGACGTAATACCTACAGCCGTGCATACGGTGAGAGCTACTCAAATTTAAATTGACCAATCAGATTTCAGCGAGCGGGAAAGACTGCGCTATCCGGCGTCAAGTCAATTGTTCGCAATTTAATGGCCTGAAAACCATCAACAGATTTTTTGGACGCTTTTAACAAAAAGACTTTGGCACCAAAACTGGGTTGCCGGCGAGTGGCGAGTCCTCCTTAGGCTGTTATTTGTGCTTTTCGAGTCAAGCGTATAAGGACGTCAAAATTGTATTGATAATGTATTTATTTGTGTTAACTTCGCGAAAAAAGACTTTGGTGGCCTTCTTCCACAGGGTAGATCGACAAAGTTTGCGCACAGAAATGCACCGTTTCTGATTAAAGGGAATAGCGAGAGTACCACATTGGATAGCACAGTTTTGAGTGTGGCGCGCACTGCGGGCGCGGGTTCCGTATGCAAGGAGACAAT
>NC_090894.1:30239937-30244937 GCF_036669925.1 Montipora capricornis
ATTCTTAGGTAAAAGATCATGACAGACCTGCTCTGACTTCCTTACGTGTCTTTGAGGTTGCGACGCTGTAATATGTGCCTTCAAAGTTTTTCTCTAATGAGCATGTCTTTTAGTGATTTACCTCTTCTGTATGATATGATAGGAGGTGTTTTGAAAATGTTTTTCAGCATTGGCTGATTTTGTATTAAACTCCATTCTTGCATCAAGAGTTGTTTAAGGTTTTTTACTGCTGGATGATATGTTGTGACAAAAGGCATTATTCTCGCGTGAATCTTTTATGTTTGTTTTCTTAATGCCGGACGCCTTTCGGAAAACTTTACTTCAGACAGTGTGCCATCTATTAGGTTTTTAGGATAGCCGCGAGCTTCAAGTCACGTTTTAAAATTCGAGATGGCCTCCTGGAATTTTGTTTCCGAGGAGTTTGTAGGTAAGAGTCTGATAGCTTCACCCATTATGAAACGAGAGATTTCAGCTGTGAATTCAGGGGCACCCAACGAATCTGTTCCTCACATTATCTGTTCCCCAGAGGAATCTTGCTGGCTGGCAAAAATACAGGTGTTTCGATGAGCTGGCTGGGAAATTTTGTTATTGATAGAGGTTTTGCCTGGGAATTACTGACTTTTTCTAGCATTTCAACCCGAGCTGGCTGTAGAAACTCTGAAGATTAAGGACGACTAAAAAAAAAAAAAAGGAAAAAAGGACCCCTTCCCTCTCCCAGAGAATAGTCACAAACATACGACGGCTGGTCAGAGTGATTGCGCTTTTGGAAAAAACCTGTTTTGTCCGGTTTTGTCGCTTTTGTTCGGTCGTTTTGGATCGAGGGATTTGGAAGCGCGCGGAATTCCTGGGTGGGAAATAAATTTGATCAGCTGGCTGGGAAACCAACCAATTTTATCTCGCTGGCTGTGTGGCTCTTGTGTGTCTTGCTGGGAAAAAGGAACAGATAATGTTTTCCCAGCAACACTGAAAAACACCTGAAAATGCCTTAATAACATTTATTTTCATTAACTGGGGTATAATAATACATTTTACAACAAATTGGTCGTTGGATGCCCCTATGAATTTTATCGTTGGATGATATGTGTTTGCTTGTGTTATAAATATATCTAGGTTCTCTTTTTTTGTGTCCCAAAGCGAGAAAACGTCATCGATATAACGTTTCCATGCTATAGGCTTTATCCTACTTTGGTTCAGTAGGTTGGTTTCGATTTCGGCCATGAATATGTTGGGGAAAGCGACCGCCATTTTTGTTCCCATAGCCGTCCCATGAGTCTTGAACTTAAAGGAATTTTGTTTAAGTATGAGGCTTAGCATTTCTTTAAAATAGTGAGATGGTATAGGAGGATTATTGTTGTAAAAATTCTCATATGCACTGCATACTGTTTGAATTCCCTCCTGTTGTGGGATGTTCGTGTACAAGCTTGTGACATCCATAGATACCAAAATATTATCCTGTGGAATCATTGTTTCCTCAACGAAATTTATGAAATCAGTTGTGCCTTTGATATACGATTTTTGTCGCATGGCAATAGGCTGTAATAGGTGATCCACAAATGATGATATTCTTCCGGTTGGCCCATCACAACCTGAGATAATCGGTCTTCCGACTGGTTTTGGTTTGTGGATTTTTGTTAAGGTGTAAAAGATAGGTATCCTTGGTGGATTGGGAGCTTGTGAAAGCCATTTGTCATGTCATCGATATATTTGCCATTGTGGAGCTGAGAAATGAGCTCTTTTGCTTTTTGCAGTGTTTCCGCGACCATTGGTTTTTCAAGAGGCAGATAGTGGTCCCTGTTGTTAAGTTGGATCAGGCCTTCTTGAAGTTTGAGGATCACTGTTGTGTTCCCTTTATCGGCTTTTTTTAGGTTTATAGCCGTGTTTTGTTTCAACTCTGTCACTGCTATATGTTCCTTGCGTGACAAATTGTATTTTGGCTTTTGCATTGTTATTTCAGCAAGTCTAACTTTGACGTTTTCCAAGTAGCTTTCAAGGGCAACAGAGGGTTGTACTGGTGGAACCCAGTTCGATTTTACATGGAATAAATGTTTTCCCTTGTCGTTTCCGTGAAATATGTATTGGAGACGCATTTCTCCCGCAAAATGTTCGAAATCAGCCAACAAGTGTCGTTTGATTTCGTTTTCGTTAGTCACGGGTGTCGAGATAAATCGAAGCCCTTTTGACGGTACGCTTACTTGGCTGTCAGTTAGTCTATGACCTGAGAGATTTTTAAGAAATTTCTCTTTTGTCTCCCTTTCTTTGTTATATCTTTTTTATTTGGCGGTTTTTCTTCGCCTTATGCATTTGCCATTTTTTGACACTCTTGCGACTGATCTCGTACTTGTGGTTTTTGTGGTTGTTTGTTCAGAGATCACACTGCTGTAGCTTTCAACATTTTTTTATTGTTGTTTAGTAAGTGTGTACATAGCATCTCTTTTATATCGAAAAGTTGCTTTTCTAGGTTGTTTATCCTCTTTACATCATTATGAACATTGTTTGCTATGTTCGCCGAGGGCGATTGTGACTCATTTCTAGAGGAAATGAACCTCTTGTTTCGGTGTTTCGGCATATTGTTTTATGGCGCCTATTTCGTTTTGAAACATGCCATCGGGCGTTATATTTGCCCGCACTTTATACTGGAGTGACTTAGGACAAGTCTTTTGTTCTAAATGTTTCTTTAATTTGAGGATTGATTCCTCAGTTTTTCTTTTCTTGAATTCAACAGCGCTAGTTATGTCCTATCCTTTCCTTTTTGAGGTTTGCCGTAAGTTGGCACGACGATGTTACATGTTGATTATAAAAAGTATAACGATTTCTAATCAACTTTAAACATTTTTGTCTCCTGATTGCTTGACAAATCGAAAGAGTATATTTTGAAGTTTCAGTATCAATGTGCAACACTTGTCAGTTCAACGAAAAAAGTAAACTCATGTTTCCTCACGACATTAATGTGAAAAAAAAAAACGTGTAGCACGCCCAAAGGGCATTAAATTAGAGCTTATCCTGACAAGCAACGCTCAAAGACGAGGAAAGTAGATTTTGGAAGTGGTTTTTCTTATTCTCATGATGGCCCTTACGCGTTATGCCTTTCCTAGTCTTTACTTTGACTACAACCAGACTAATAGTTCGCTTCAGTGATGTTTTACGCACAAAGCGTTTATAGCCAGTGTTACTAAATCGGTAACACAAGATATGTGGGTAATTTGTGCATAATCTTAGGGATACGAATATTGGTAGTTCACTTGGGTCCGGGAATCACTTTCAAAAGCTGTATGAATATTCGTGGTGGGCAGATATATACGAAGAAAAGTAGAATTTTAGGTCCGAAAATCAAACTCAAAAGTAATCGAAAGGTGTGTTGGGCTGAGATCGTCGGGGAAAAGTAGAATTTTGGATCCGAAAATCGGACTCAAATATTTAACAACATTCGTGTTGGGCTGAGAACGTAGAATGTTGACTCCGAAAATCGGAATCAAAAGTTATCAACTTCGTGTCGGGCTGAAAAAGTAGAGTCCAAACATTAAATCAAGGGTGGAATTTTAAATCCGAAAATCGGATTCAAAAGTAAAAATAACAGCGCACGATTTCCTGTTACTGCAGCAATTTACATAACTTCAAATGATATTACTAGGTATTACAATGCCAAAATTCGGTTTCTTAGGCAAAACGACGAACAGGCTTCTGGTAGCGGAATAAAAAAGGGTTCCGCGGTTTATAGCGCTTTTGTGTTGTTTTATTTGAATGTTATGCTGGGCTCCGAGGGTTTCGTAGCTGTTCTCTATGTTTAAGATGACATTTAGACGCAGTCCGTAAAAAATTATAACCTTTTAGATGTCAAAAAAATTGTACTTTCCAATAGAAACATAATAAAGTGGTCAAGTTTTCAACTGTGTGTTCCTCAGTTATTGTAGAATACCCTCTATCGCCAGTATTCTGTCGGAAATGTGCTGTCTAACATGCTTATTTGCCCTTTTTTAACGGAATTTGCTTAATTGGAAAAGGACGATTTAGTTTGGAACGTCTTAAGTGCTTTTTAAATCCGTTTGCCCAACTGGTCTTTGATGTGCTTCGACAGTGACAAGAAAAAAATGCCTTTATGTGAGAATTACGTAATCGCAATGAGTTTGCGTAAAATTAGGGGCAAATTTCACTAGCTTGTGTTTTCAGATGTTTGTTTAATAAAAGCACCTAAACGTAATTTAGTGTTGGAGCGGATCGTGTTTGAAGTTCGTCCCTCCTTGGTTGCCCTGCCGTATTTTGCCTATTCTTGCTCCAAGCCAACCTGGTGTGTTTCAATGAAACACTTCAAAAAGTGAAAGATGTCGTTTTCAGAGATAAAGTGGAATAAAGCAGGTCCGTTAAACCTCAGTTTTGACCTTGAACTGACAAAGATTTTCTTTTTTTATTATGGCTTCCAATTTTAGCGTGATTCCTATTCGCTAGCTATTAACTCTGAAATGACTTTTTTCCTCTTCCATTCTCTCGCTGAGGGTGCGGTTTCTTTTAAAACTCATGCGTTTCAAGAAAAAATCATTGCCAAACTGATGAATTCCAAAGTAAATTTCACTCGAAAAACCGATATCATATATACTCTTCGCTTCGTGCTTCATGCGATATCGGTTTCTAGAGTAAAATTTACCGTGGAATTCACTAGTTAGGCAATGAATTTTTCAATAGAAGAAAGTAAAGAAAATGACTGAAGTAAGCAGCAACCGGAAACATCAAAACGCAGCCAATTCGAAACCTTTTATTTTCACTAACTTTACAGGCAGTAAGAATAGATAGCCAGGGAGCTCTGCTTTTAGGCTTAGCTAAATCTTTTTTTTTTCTTCTTTTTTCTTCTAAGCATCCCACCTGCATTACTTTTGGTGAGAAAAACTTTACTTATGTGAAAAGTTGAAGAAATTACATAAATAGGAATGCCACGTGTACACGTGTATATGCGTTATTGATACTAACAGAGACGTTTATCTTTTTCTTGTTACATGTAATCTGATCCTTTA
>NC_090894.1:30249937-30262437 GCF_036669925.1 Montipora capricornis
GCAACGTGCTATGTACTAGTGTGCACTACAAACCTACTGATTCACACAGTTATTTGTTGTATTCATTGTCACATCCATCACATGTCAAGAACTCCATCCCTTATTCTCAATTTCTTAGACTTCGACGTCTATGTAGTGATGACTCCGATTTTTCCAGCAAATCAGAGGAGATGTGCCAGTTCTTCGAAAAACGTGGCTATCCTGTCTCTGTGGTCAAAGCGGGCCATCATCGCGCCCAACAATTTGATCGACAGTCATCACTACAAACGTCACAAAAAGATAAGAATGACAGAATTCCATTCACCCTCACTTTCCATCCTCATAATCACGCAGTCAAAAGCATCATTCTTAGTAATTTTAAATTACTCCAAAATGATCCCGAGACTGGTAGAATCTTTTCGCAACCTCCACTTATTTCATTCAAACGCGACAAAAACGTAGGCAATTTTTTAGTTAGAAGCGCGCTCAAAACTAACGAGCAACCCGGCACTTTCAAATGCGCGCGCTCACGATGCAAAACTTGTCTTTTCATTGTTAACACTAGCAAGATATCGGGACCTAAGCGATCTGTTAAGATCACCGATCGTTTCACATGTACCTCCGCAAATGTCATTTATTGCATAACCTGCACGTTATGCAATAAATTATACATTGGTGAGACAGGTAGACGACTAGGTGACCGATTCCGCGAACACCTTCGCGATGTTGAGAAGAATGACAAGGATGCATCCAAGCCAGTCGCTCGCCATTTTAATCTGCCTAACCACTCCAAAAAACACATGGCTATCTGCGGCCTTTCCCTACATCTAGGTACCACGGAAAGCCGCAAGAATCTGGAACAAAAATTCATCTTTCAAATCGGCACCCTTAATCCTCACGGTATTAACGAACGCTTTTCATTTAACTAATATATTCCTATTTTTCACGTTGCCATGTTACCACCAATAGCGTAGCTCCTACTCTACTATAAAAACTACACGTAACCCATAATCCCTCGATTCGCTCTGACGAAGGGCTAACGCTCGAAACGTCAGCTTTTAGAATCTCTGTACGGTGGCCAATTTACATTATCAACTCCGTTGATAAAACCAAATTTTTGTATACCATCATGGTTGACAAGTCACTTACAACTTCAAGTTTCTCGTAAAGTTAGATCAACCTCATTCCCAGGAATTTGCTGCAGGCGATTCAAAATGGCGGATAAGGCGTGCATAGACTCAGTTGTAGTCCATGAAATACTTCGCTACGCTTGACCAGTGATCCATGAATAAATAAAGGAGCTCACTGCAAAAGTACTGCAAGGATCGAAATATAATTTAGTCAAATATTTGATAACAATTGGCTTTCGATATTATAAAATCCAGTCTGATATATAGTGAGGCAGTGAGGACAAAAACAGAGGAAAGTGGATGATATGTAAATATTTTTCACATTCTTTCCAACGTGTTTCTATTGTTTTTTTTCCTCACTGCCTCGCTATCCAGCTGAATATTTGATATTTCGAATTTGGCCTATTGTAACAATTATCACTATAGGCTGATGTAGTTTATCGGAAGAGGCAAGCCTTACGACATCCGCTCTCCTATAAATACATCATGGAAATTGCACATACAAAAATCCCGAACCAGGCAGAAACACAACCAAGGGACGTAACTCTCCCCAAAACTTAAAAGTAGCAAATTATTAAGCCTAGCAAATCATTAAGCATTGAAGGAAAACGGAGCACTTCCAGAAGCGGCGAAGGTACTTGGGTAAGCGAAATTAGATGACAGGATGTCGTTAGGGTGACCAGGTCGCCGAACAACGGCCAAACCATGAAATGAATTACCACCCTAGTTGTGCTCAGCGATGGCCGCCTCCGGGACTTCTAAAAGCCCTGAGGTGATCGAACATCCCGCGGGAATCTGTAAGGGGTTTTATCAAGTTGAGGTTTCCTTGAGACCCAGCTTAAAAGGATCATACACCGAAGAGCCAAGGGAAGGTCTACCCGAAACGTAACCACTCGTATCCTCAAAGGTGGTTTGAAAATGCGACTAAGAGACGTAGTGTGGAGGGTTGAAGATGTAGTCTCCAGAGACGAGAGGAGATCCTTAAGCCACAAAGTAAGGAAGAGGTCATTGTGACACATCATAGGCTCTACGGCAACTGCCAAAAGAAGATAAGGTAGGCCTACTGAACCAACCTCTCTCCAAACAAGTAAGGACCCGTTCCTAAAAGAGTCCATAATAGTAGAGCTTATAAAATCTTGAGAGTGCACACGCCGCCTGCCGCGAAGAAAGGAGGATCACGGCGGAGCACAACCTGAGGAGTGGCGTGAGCTATACTATTGGGAACAATGAGAGGGGATGGAATCGGGCCTGCAAAGCGCGGCCTTTCCCTTGCCAAGTACACCACCGGATAGCATCTAGTGAAAGTGAAACATAGTATTGGTGGAAAACAAAAGACGCTTTTTGCATAATGAGGACAAACAATAAGAAAGTCGGCAGAAAAAAAGATATACTAATTAAACCTACACAAAAGGAAAAAAGCCAAACGCGAAGCAGCCCCGAAATACCCCTTCCAGAGACAGAGCATTTAAGGCTAATAGAAAAGCCTATCGGGAGCAAACCCGCGGCTAGCACGCTACAGCAAGCGAGCACATTAAACAACAAGTAAACGCAACAAATAACCCAAGTTAACAACAACCTCAGCGAAACAGTGTCACAGATGAAACGCTGTCTTGGAACTAACACATAAGCTCTGTAGTCAAGAAAGCTGTTCATCCATAGCTTTTCTCAGACCAAACCTACAATTCACCAAAAGCACACCAAAGCTAATGCATACAGGACTCTTGCTCTACCACAAACCGAGTATGCGTCTACTATATGGAATCCTTTCACCCTAGAGTACCAAAGTAAAACTGAGATGGTAAAGAGAAGAGCAGCCCACTTTGTTTGTAACAACTACAGACGTGAAGCAAGTGTCACTACCATGCTTGATGAGCTTGGCTGGCGCAGTCTCAAGCAGCAAAGAGCAAACCAAATATTAAATATTTTATACAAAATTGTAAACAATCTAGTTGAAGTTGATCTTACTAAAGAACTCAAACCACTTACGAGACACTCTAGAGATAGTCACGCCTTAATGTCTTAATGGTTTTAAGAGTGGGGTCTGTGAGCTCAAGCATTGAGAACCTTAACGAACCTGTGACCGTATCCGAGCATATAAGCCTTGCAGAGAGGGAATGCTTGTAATATGGTAAATGTAAATTAGCATCAGTTTGCGTTCAAATTTCGCGTCATCTAGCTCGCTTAGGTTACAAACATTTCTGATACTTTCGGAGGGAAGTGTTCCAAGTTCGAGTATAAAACTTTACCCAGAAAATGAATAAAAGCAATATTTAAAGAATATGAAGTAAAAAGAGTGTACAGTGTAACGAGCCTTACCGTGGCCACCCAACAAACTTTTACATTGGACAATTACGTGTAAAGACGTCAGCTCAACAACCGATGCAGCGGTGATCAACTTACAACTGTGCGAACTTTGCAAAGAGGCGTGACTGTCAATCAAATTCACACATCCTGATTGGCGGACAATTTGTAATAAGGCATGTTAAGGCGCGTCGCCTTGTAAGAATGGGGTACCAGGTACATTTTTATCGCGTTAATTATCACCCATTTTTCTCTGCTATGTTATGCGGACTTGGCGGATGTTCTTTAAATAGCTTAGAAAATCACAAATTTAACATGTCTGTAAAAGCTATCGAAGTAGAAATGGATAAGAATGCATGGTTGTTCTTATTTTGTGTCAAGTCTGGTGCCAATTGGTTCTTGCAACAACTTTTGGACACGCACTTCGCCAATTTCTAAAAAAAAAAAAAAAAAGAATCGTTGAAACTTGTAAATACGATTTTTGAAAATAGGTCACTCCGATCCGCCAAAATGGTCGTGGACGGACGATTTTCGATTCTCACATGCAGCCATTCGTAAGCTACTTTGTCAGCTCATGAATCAGGCTAACATTTTCCCCATACATTAAATTAGTTATTGACAAAATTTACTGAGGAATAACCGAATTGCGTAGGATTAGCAATTTTCGTAGCAGTTTTTTTGTATTGAGACTACATGATGCGCAAATCGTATCTCATTTAAAACATTCCACCCTCGAGGTCAAGGAATCAGATTTGAAAGCACCCAATGCACATTACCCGGATCAGGCTGCAACCAGTAATTGGGTAACATCCCTTATCAACAAAGTAAAAGTGTAGCCGTAATGAAATATCCCATGGGCCAAACCTTGGTTTATCACCAGTAAATAGTTTACATGGAAAGACTGAAATAAGTTTAAAAGTACATAAAGTTTGATTCAAAATTTCTCTTCAATGCGACAAATACCTCCCAGCAACCTTTGGCTCATGCTTATAGATAATTCATTCAGACCACCTAGCTACCTACTACTTACTGAATCAAGTAGTCCGTAAGCAAGTTAGAATTTTGAAGAGCTACTTTTAAAAAATGTTCTAGCAACTTTTGACGATATTTTTTAGCAACTCTCCCAAGTGGCAATTAATTTAAAAGAACCCATCTTAAGTCAAATTTATGGTCGCAGTTTTGTTTTTTCTTCTTGTATATAAGTAGCCTATCTGCATCACTTTTGGTGAAAGAGCGTTTAATTTACGTGAATAGTTAAAGCGATTGCTCAAAAAAAAAAAAAAAAAAGTAATAATAGTAATAATCATCATCATCATCATCGTCATCATCATCACCATCATAATCATAATGATAATAAGCTCAAGTACACTCCCCTACGATGGGAACTTAAGAAGCAATACTTGGGCTACCAAATAATTCAAATTAACAGAAGTGCAACGAAAAAGATACTGGGAGGACGCAGTAGGGAGGTGCTGTTTTGTGCAGTAGTTTGAACACTGCAAGATCCTTCAAGGTCTTGTGCTAGAGAGTCGTAAATAACAAAACACAGATACAGAGAATAGGACAATACAAGGTCCTATAGAATCTATTTGACAGACGTTATTATATATATTATTATTATTTATTTATTTTTTTTAATGGTGTCTACAGAGATTTTTTATTAGATTTATATTTTTTATCGCATATTATTTGACTCATTAGGTTTTATTTAATAGTTCCTTCAGACTGCATAGGTTGCGCTGTGCGCCCTGTGTTGTTGTACTTTAGCATCCATACGTTTATCAACTGCTCATGATAATGCCAAGTGCACATGCATTATTTATATGAACGAAGATTTAACCTGTGTTTCATTTCTTTCCTTTTCATGTCGTATTCTCTTTAACTTGGAAATTATCACTAAAAAAGGCGGTAAGCAGAATCTTTTTTTTTTTCCAAACATTTGTTGTTAATTTATAACCCCAGAAACAAATTTGGCTCTTTGCGGGCGGATAATTTGTAAACGCATATGGAGAGGAACAGAGTCTAGCAGTCTCCCAAGTCTTTTGTAAGGGGGCACTCGAAGTTTACTGAGGATTAGAGAGAAGGATTGGACAAGAAAGAAACAGTTTCTGCGGTACCACTAGATCCGAGGAAGGTCTTCGACACCATATATATATGCCACGGTTTTTTTTTAAATTTTAAATTTAATTAATTAATTATTTTTTATAACGAAAGGTAAAGGCATATAACTTCGTAGGATCTCCTCTGGAATTGATCCGATTATACGTTATCGTTCATAAACAACAAATAAAAATTAAATAAACAAATAAATAAAATAAAATAAACTATCGCCATGCATAATATGTACTATTGATTTTAAGGTACATTTTACCAGGTCTTATTTGTTTCTTTTTCATGTCATCATCTCCTTTACTTGGATTTTACCATCACAAAAAGATCGTAAGTTTAGCCGTTATTGTACTTATCTTATTATATTACTTTCTGTTCTACCCTGCTTTTCGAAGTTCTTGGAGCGAATAATTTACAACCGTATCATAAATTATCTGAATGACTTTAATGTCTTATGTGATAATCGATATGGCTTTAGGAAAAATCGCTCTCCTAGCCTTGCGCCTATCGATTTGTGTGACAAAATCTCTTCTTCATTCGAAAATAAGAACATGCCACAGGGGTATTTCTAGATCTTTCGAAAGCATTTGACACGGCAAATCACGAAATTCTTTTTGACAAACGCGAGCATTGTGGGATCCGTGGGTTGACCATGGGTCTAAAGTTATTTCTCTGATTCGACACAATTTGTGGAATTTAGCAACGTTAGATCTGCCCCCTAGGGGATTTTCTGTGGGGTGCCCCAAGGCTCTATTCTTGGCATTCTATTTTTTACCCTGTAAATTAATGATTTGAACAATGCTCCCTGCTTGATGCAATCTTGTTTGCTGATTGAAACCTACTTGTCTCCCATAACCTGGTTTTCAGCTAACCGGATGTCCTTGAATTTAGCCAAGACTAATATTATGGTAATCAAGCCTTGGCAAAAAAGAAATCCTTTGAATTTCATAAACGAGCAGCGTATTTCTCGCGTTTCTGAGATCTGAGACCATTTCTTTGGGTGTCTTTTTGGATGACAATATGACCTGGAAATCTCACATATCTCTATTAGCAAGTAAATTATCTAAATTTATAGCTATCATTCATATATCACTATTAATTTATGAACCCAGCAAAACGTTCCTCCCTTTGGGGGCAGAATGTTTTTTCTTGTATATAGGAAGGAGCCTGAATACAGATTGCAGCAGTCTCCAAGATCGATACCGTCTGCCACCGTCTTCTTTTACAAAAGGCTAAATCATATAATGTCTTGGGATCTCACCTGAAATTGGTGCGCATATATGGCATCGTTTATGAACAATTAAGCAAAAACAAGTGAACAAACAAAAGGAAACTACCACAAAGCACATGTGCATTATTGATTTTAAGTAAAATGTTACCTCTCCTATTTCTTTTCTTTTTTTTTTTTTCTATGTTATCTTCTCCTGTACTTGGACTTTACCATCACAAAAAGGGTGTAAGTAGCCGTTAGTAGTTGTGTGCGATCATTCAGACCAAAAGACCTTGATTTCATGTCGCATAAATTAGGGTTGGTCTAATGAGATGCATGTCAATAAGTACACAAGGGTTTCTCATCAATAAGAAAGTCAAAAAGGTTTGAACACAACTCAAACTCAATAACACGTGCAAATATTAGCGGGAAAAATATATTTTCCTTAGGGCTTGAGCGTGTGTGTGTATATTGTTTTCGCGTTAAAGTAAACCTAACTTGGAACAGGAGATGTGTTCAGTAATTACTTAGTGGAACAGTGAATGAAAAGACACAAAGCGATTAGAGGAATAAGCTAAAGGAATAAAGCAATCACAAAACGCGAGATGAACTCACCAAAAACCAATCAGAAACAACCTTGACTTCATCGAAAATCAATGAAAACACGGGGACAAAATATATATTTTTAACGGTCAAACGTTCGGAATATTCCAAACCAAATTTAAAACCAGAGTTTAAAGCCGGTCACGCTACAACTATAATTCAATATAAACGAGGTGGGAGTATTTAGGATTTTAAATTTTGAATGTAGCACTAGGTTTTCTTTATTTGGATTTTGAGAATCACTTTAAAGGCCCACCTTCAACCGACAGGCTTTTCCACCGTTCGTTTTTGTTATGGAAATTCGCATTGCTTATTTTGGCAATCTGATTGGATGAATTTCAGCTATTGACGAGATGTCTGTCTCTTATTGGCCTTTGAAAGACCGTTGTATTGTGAATGAAAAGGGAATATTTTGTTTGCTAGGCGGGACATGTCAATTGTTATATCATTTTTTTTAAGGGGAATTTTTCAACCTCGCGCATAAACGAAGCACGGGTAAGTTCAATCTTAGATCAAGATACAAGACCTCCTTTAGTGCACAGACACAAATCTGACACAAAGAAAGCGTGCTTAATACCCTGGTCCCAGAGGTTTTTCTTGAGCCGCGAGCGTACAAGACGAGTCGTGAAGTGGCGAGAAAGAGTAAAATCTCTGGTTACCTTGGACTTGAATCTCACTCTCATGCAGACGCCAGCTGTCAATCGCGTAAAATTGATAATTAAAAAAGGGCCCAATGGCAACTTAGCAATCACGTGTTCCCTAGGTATTACCAATCAAACCAACCAATCATATTGATTTGCGTGTTTGTACTAAGTAAAATATGAGCGATCGTATTGTAGTGGATATGCAATGTCGAATGCCGAATGTGAGACATTTTATACCCGGTAGAATCGCATAGCTAAAGGTAAACTCGCGGTCTGATTGGCTATCGAAGAGAGGGTATGTTTTAACAAAACATTGTCGTCTTTTACAAAGCAAAAACCTGAGAGCAAACATGAGATTTTCCATGTTTCAATTTAACTTATGACTTCCTTGAAAGATTTTCTACAAGCCGCTTACCCTTACGAGCCCGAGAATCGGAGAAATCGGCAGCAGTCTATCGCGAAAGTAAAAATGCCCGAAGGAAGAGGAAAAAGCAAATTTTCTTCAGCGGCCGAGGAAAAGCAGGTTTCAGTTTTAGAGTACACAGTAGATAAACTAGAGGCCAGTAAATAGTTCCATTAATTTTCAGTCTAATGTTAGTTTCAACGGTCTGTGTGTTGAAAAAAAAAATGTCGAACGATTATCTTGAGACTTTCCCTGAATGTTCCCTACTAATCCCTGTTTTGAGAACAACAATAAGACGATAAGTCACCGTGCTTGCTTAAAGAGATATAAAGGGCCAATACTGATACTAATCACGCGCGTTATTTCATCGGCTCAGGGTACATTTTGCGGTAGCTAAACGAGAGGGGTTTTAAAGTAATACTTGAATAAACACATGATGGGTAAGTCTAGATCATATGGAACACTGTCTTACTTAGTTTATGGAAAAATCACTCAACTTAAACGACGTCGACTCAAAATCGTTTCTCGAGTCGTTGTTCTGAAGATCATAATTTACATCCCTGCATGGGTAAGGGGCTTTGACTACGTTTTTAGCTGTCTTTTTTTCCTTCCGATAAATAACAATAATAATAATAATAATAATAATAATAATAATAATAATAATAACAACAATAATAATAATAATAAAGATTTAAAGATTTAAAGGAGATAATTTGTAAAACCAAACTTACGCAAAATTTCGTATGTTCTCAGAATGCACGCGCCTATTCGCGGAGTTAAGGGTCATTCACAACTTTTCTCACGTGTTTTGAGAACTGTTTCAGTGTGTATGTTCGACTTACGCCATATTTACAATGTTGCAAATTTGACCAATTTACAAATAATGATGAGTAAATTATTTGAGCTCGATTTTATGATAAAAACTAGCGATAAAAAGTTACGACGTTTCGACCTTCCGGAGATCATTTTCAAGTGCGAGTTAAAATGTGCAAGCAAATTAGCATAAATATGTTTGTCACAATTAAAAATAGTTTAAAAATACCATGATCACTAAAAAGGCAGTAGAGTATGTAACATCAAGCGATAAAAAAATTGTAAAAAATGGGGACATAAATTAATTAGAAGAATAAACAACAGTAAGCTTTTATAACCTGATCTAAACAAATAATTTAGCACGGGTGGAATCAGATTGTTTGTTTAGCGTTGGTTTTAGGTCTTTGATAAAAAACATTTCGAAAATAAGACAATTAAATTTGTTTTGACATTTCCTTAAAATTCTAAAACTTTGCGCCATGTCGTCCGGTTCCGACGAAATGAGACGCAGATTGCGACTGGGTTTGGCAACCCAGTCATAATTAACGTCTGGTGGCCAAAAATCACCCAAAATTACCGATTTTTTGACGGAAAATTCATCCCAGAGGATAAAAGAATTCGCTGGGCGTGTAAGCAAGGTAAATATGTCTGAGCGAAAGTGAAAACAAGCGAATAGTTTGAGGGAAAACACAATTCTGTGCGATTTGAGTCTACGGAGGAATTTTATGCAAATACCACGCCCACGAAAGTACGTTTTCAGCGATGTGCAGTAAGTGCTTTCAGCCTATAAAGGTAATTTTCGGAATCGAATTTGTTTACGCCTACAACCTAAATACATAGCTATTACACCCGAAAAGCTTTTGGTAATTATTTTATTAATTATTCTAGAACAAACCAACTTAGATCCTTAGATGAACTGCCTCCAATGAAATACTATATGACAGCGAGAATGGCAAAGAAAATGAAACAACAATTCGAAAAATGGTATGCACAACAATTCGGAAAATGGTATGCAGAAGAGAAAGCGAAGGGCATTAAGTTCAATCTAACAGAGGAGCTAGAGGTGTATTCAAGCGATGACGTTAAATTATTGCTCGAAGGTTGCCTCACCTTTCAACGAGACGTTCACAAGCAGGCACGTTAAAATCCCTTCCAACAAATCACCATTGCCTCAGCTTGCAATCAAGACTTGCGCATTAAATCGCATCAAAGCCGACACGCTGGACGCAGAACCTCTTTGCGGTTGGCATTTGAATGTTAACCATTCGAAGGTGGGTATGTATTGGTTAATGTTACATGAACACAAACTGCGTCGAGTTGCGTGCAATGGCTGAATTACACATAAGAAGAACACAGTTATTTGAAGAAATGTTTTAGAATACAGGTGACGGCAGCTCAGACCCGCAATTCCACCAAAATATTCAGCATGCCAGAAATTAAGGTGACTACCGTATTCCTTACATGCGCGGGACAGTCGACGGTTACAACGCAGACACTAACAGCGGGTATCAGTTCCTTTGGTGTTTCATTACGTTCACAAAACTCTATTCTTGCTGTTGTTTTCCTTTTTTTTTTTCATTTAAAGGTTTTGCAACTATAGTCGGTATAAGCATGACAGAGTTATTGGTCTCATGTACTCCCGTTTGCCTGTAACTTTAATTAAAGCATGGGATGTATTGTCTGTTATCCATTTAAGAAAAAAGTAAACTAAACACTCGAGCGAATCAATTTGTGATTGTAAAACAAAGTTATCGCCTAACAGAAAAAAAATGCTGTGTGTAAGATCGTACGGCCTAGCGACAGGGCTGGTATTGGTGCCTCTGTTGCCAGCGGAGAAAAAAAACGGAGCGTGCTCAGTCCTCGACGTTATGTCCGTGGAACATAAAGGACAGAAACGTAAGCTCTTGCTTACGGAAGACGAAACATTTCACAAACTCAGTAGATCCAACCTGGAAAATATTGTAAAACCTGAACGATGTGTTTAAAAACTCTCTTATAAAACATTTGTCCAAGCGTTAGCGTTTATTGATAGTCAAGTGGCACGCAGCCTCCGTTCAATATTTTGCTCGAAAATGTATACACTTTAGCATTTGCCCAAAACCTTCTTTTTCCCCTTTAAACCAATTAAAACATTTACAAGATGGAGGAATCACAGTTCATGTGGTCTTTGAAAAACATCCATCGGCTTGACGCTGGGCCGTGTAACAAGCCCTTTGAAACGCTGACGGTGCTTGGTGATTGTTCTCGAACGATCCTCCACTCTGCGTGTAAGGGTCATCGTAAAATGGTGCTGCGTTCTGCTTCTTTCTTTTGTTGGCAAGCCACCATGCGTGGCTCAAAGTTAAGACAGGGCATCTAGGATGATGTTGTGGGGTATTCAGTTTCTCCAGGGTGAATTCTAGAATCGCTTTGTACCAGGAAGCGTTCAGCCATTGGATGTAGGGGCATGTGCGGCTCCGAAAGATGAGAAACATTCTTCCCAGGTTTTGTGTAGTTTTATCGCAGTAACACAGCATCTTTGGCCATTTGGAATATCTTTGTCGGGTTTCGTCGCGAGGTGTTTGTGCCGTTGTTTCTCCACTGCTTGTAAGTACTGGTGTACTTCCTTTTGGCTTGCAATGAAGGTACACTGGTACTTGGCATATTTGACGTACGAGCTCCAACAGACAACCGTGAAAAGGGCACGTTGCATCAAATTCCATCAGCCAGTCATTGGAGATATGCCCCATGAGTTCATCCATGGTGGTGGGCTCACCACACTTCCCCTATTGGTAGGTCTGCTCCAAGACTTTTTTTTTTAACAAATATATTTATTTCAACAAAAAGAGCACTACTTACACAATTACCTACATCATTTACACAAATTTACTTACATCAATGGTAAGTAAGGAACTCGACTACTTACAAACTGCAATACTCGTCACATTTGTTGGAACACCCATCCCCGTTTCCCCCTCCTTCAATGTTGATTTCCACAACTACTGGTAGTCGCCCGAAAAATTCTCACACAACATTGAATTGGGGGAAGGGGGATGTGGTATAAGCTACGATCTTGTAACACGATGATTCTGACCATTCGCTAAGTGTTTCAACTAAATATGTCTAGTATTGTAGGTATGGGAGACGCATGCGCTGACGGAATGTTTAAAGACGAGACGAGAAAAATATGCAGTACCTCCACACGTGGCGCTGGAGCATCGTACCAAACAAGTCATCCCGGGATTTCGGCCCGTGCGATCGCTTTTGGACGCAGTTGGCCCTTCGCTGGTTTCTGCTACCGACCTCGCCTCCCGGTACGGCATTGAGGA
>NC_090894.1:30272437-30279937 GCF_036669925.1 Montipora capricornis
TAATTTTGGAATCGGTACTACTAGTTCTTTCTTGTCAGACATGATGTGGTCTCATGAAAAACAGTGAGCAAAAACTGCGCTTTTGATAACACAAAGATTTTTTGTTCCTCAAGGTATGAAGGGCCGATAACTTCATTAGGAACCAATTACCTATTCTCCTCTTCATTGGCTATCGATAAGGTCATGGTTAATTCTCATTGGTTTTTTGGCGAGGTTATCTGATGTCTTTGAGATTGATTATTCTCTTTAGATCATATAGTTGCTCCTCTGAAATCTCTCATTTACTCTTCAAATCCAGAGCAGTACAGAGCTCTCTCTAAGCCAGAATATTCACCCATAAAACAATATACACACAAAATCTCGTTAGCAGAGCCTCCGTTACCGTTGTCCAGCGGAACAGACGCTGAAGGCTCTGGAATAATCCAAAACCGGAACTAGAAAACCCTGGCTAAATAACTGCGCGTGCTTGAGGGGAGAAGGTTAGAAATCAACAAGAACACTGGAGTTCACTTTTCATTCGCAAGACAGTACACGTGAGTATAACCACATCTAACACCCACCGAAACCCTTAAACTGCGGAGAATCAAAAATAACAATACACGTTTTTTTAATCAAAACAGATTTTAGTATCTGGTGTGTCACGCAAGTGACAATTGCAGTATTTTCAAAAACAAAAACGTTACCGAACTCGTAACTTGTAAAAATATTTATTTCTTGATCAACCTCGTATAGATAGGAATCCAGAAGAAATCACGATTTTTGAGTTTAGAATTTGAAAATGCAAGGAAATGAAACCATTTTTCAACAGCCAATTTACTATGGCCTTTTTGGATTCGACCAGTGTCCCAATGACTCTGGGAAGGGGATATTCCTAACACAGTTCTATTATCTTATGCTCCACACACTCGTTACACGAGCGTGTGCTCAAACACTTCCGAAAATATTTTTCCCGCCAAAAATTTGCACTTGTTCTTGAGCTAGGGTTGTGTTGAAACTTGCCCCATTTTTTTTCATATTTATGCATGACCCCTTTTTTGACATTTTCATTGACGAAAAAACCCTCGTGCACGTACGTGACGTGTATCTCATTAGTACAGCCCTAATTTATGCAACGTGGAAACGAGGGTCTTGGGTCAAAATGATCCTACACAACTACTGCTGTTATTTTATTATTTTTCTTTTTTCAGTTTTTTATTTTTCAAACATTCGTTCTCAGTTTATGATCCCAGCAAATCATTTTTTCCCTTAGTGGGGAGGACATTCCCCTCTGCATATTGAGAGAAGAGCAGGGTGTCGCAGTCTCCCAAGCCTTATTTATTTATATTTAGAGAGGGCATTTATGTTATACGGCCCTATTGCAGTTTACGGACTATTGAAGAGAAGCATTGGGTTAGAGAGAAACAGTTTCGGCAGTGGCACCAGAGGTATAAGGTCTTGGGATTTCCCCTGCAGTTGATAGGCATTTGCGTTATCATTCATAAACAACGAAACAAAATGAAAGAAAAAGGGTAGAAAAGTAAAACTATCACATATCTTATTCTTTTCTTTCCCTTTTTTCATGTCATTTTCTCCTTTACTTGGACTTTACCATTACAAAAAGTTTGTAAGTAGCCTTCTTTTCCTTTTTCTTTTTCTTCTTTTATCTTTTTTCATACATATGTCGTTAATTTATAAATGCAACAAAAAGTTCGACCGTTAGTGGGCAAAACATTTTTTTCCTGTATATAGAAGAAGCCTGACCACAGAGTGTAGCAGTCGTCAAAGTCTTTTAAGGTCTCGTTATAGGTAAAATTGGGAGTCTCGCTCAATTTATTTTATTTCATTTTATTATTTTCTTTGTTTTTGTTTTCCCATCTGTTGAATCGGTGGGCTGTAAAGTATATTTTCGCAAAACAAATATCTGATGAATGAATTTTTAAAACCGCTAAAGTTTCTTTTCTTTGTTTCCCGCCATAATCTGCGCGCTAAAAATGATTGACGTATCATGTCAAACACACGTGAAAGGATTGGGTGTCAATTGACAGCCTTTGCGCGCCATCTACTACCTTAGCACGAGCCCAACGCTGATTGGCTCAGCATAATTGGCTTTCAAGTAGGGGGCGGAGTTATTCAACAGACCGTGAACTGCACACGAACTCTTCAAGGTCGATTTTATAGAGGTTTACTTTGACACCAAAACCACAACTTCTCAAACCTCCTGTCCGACAGGTTTTAAGATATTACTTCCAAATTTTCAGTTCTAATAAATGATTGTACTACATCAAATACTGTGTGAGGAATTTGTTGTTTTTCTTTGGAGACTAATTTTATGGCACTTTTTCTGCCCAAATTAAGTATGAGATGGGAGTTTCGACTTTGGTGCGTGATATTTCCTTCAATTCTAGACATACCAAAAATTCCTCACATGATATTTTTGGTTTGCACGTCACGCAAGTGAAAACGTAAATCGCTCACTCTTTCAGAAGTTAAGTCAAGAAATGGATGTGTCATAGAAGAGGAATAAATAAACAAAGGGTCCAAGTCTCAGGGCTATGCGATATTCCGTACTTGAGTTATTCGGCGAAGTTTATCACTCAAATTTGTAGAGTTTTGTATGGAGGCGCCATGTTGGTCAGTACTGCTGAAGTACACCAACATGGACGGAAACCTGTAAAAACATCTGGTATTTGGTTTGGCTGTCTGTAACACTTTCTGCTGCATAATGAGGAAGCAAACATTCGTATAGACACGTCTCCTAGTATTTTGGCTGTTTAGGCCACCAAAACAATGCGGAAATCGGTGTTGTTGTTGTTTTTTTTTATGCATCTGGCATGTTTTTCGAAAGCCATCAACATGTCACGCACTGTGAAAAACTCCGAAATTCAAACTGCTCTATTTTCGAAACGAAGCACGGTACCGAACTGAAAATATGCAAACAGATATATATTTAAAACCTCTTGTAGCTGATCAAGATAAAAACTCAAAAAGGCTCCTTAGTGTTCTGTGACGTCACGTGCAAGTCAATACTTAGAGTGCATTCATCTGTGACTAAAAATGCAACAAAGTGCGTTTATTTTCGTAATAAAGTGAAGGGGCAGGAACTCCTGTAGCAGACTTTGAGGACTCAAAACCAAAAGGCAACATCAATAACAAAAATTTATTCAAATAATTCAACCTATGGGCTTTATATTATGATATACAGTTTGTCCCTGTACGAAAAATAGTAGCGCAATAATTCCATTTTTTCCGCGGACACCTCATTTTCCTTTACCGAGACCTTAAGAAGCATATATAACGTGCTGCCCAATTATACTTTACAGAAAATTGGAGAAGACTTGGACAAGAAGGAAAAAGGTTCTGCGGTGTCACAGGATATGGGCAAGGCATTCGACACTATCTGCCTCAACCTTCTTTTACAAAAGCAAAAATCATATAAGGTCTTACGATCTCTCTTGGAATTTAACCCCATATACGTTTATTGTTAATTTAAAAAACGAATCAAAATAAAATAAAAAAAGAAAGAAAAACAAAACTATCGGCATGCATATACGAACTATTGATAAAAGATACACATTACTTATCTTATTATTTATTTTGTTCTTTTTCCATGTCACTTTCTTCTTTACTTGGATTTTACCATTACAAAAAGTGCGTAAGTAGCCGTTATTTTACTTTTTTTTCCCCCATACATTTGTTATTAATTTTCAAATGCAGCAAAACGTTTGTCCTTAGTGGGCAGCTTGGAGAAGCTTTGGACAAGAGGGAAAAAGGTCCTGTGGTGTCACAGGATCTTGGGAAGGCATTTGACACTATAAAAAGGAAAGGAAAGGAAACTAACTTTTTTTAAGTGTCCAGTCGTTCTAGCACTGGACCACTAAGTGGGGACACTGTAAAATGAAATTAACAATAAAAGCAAATCAAGTCAAAGGTTGGTGTTTGTGGAGAGAGGAAACTGTAGTACCCGGTGGAAACTCAACTCAAACTCAACTCATATATGACGCCGAGTCTGGGAATCGAAGCGGGCCACAAAGGTGGGAGGCGAGTGCTCTCGCCACTGCACTTTATCTGCCTCCATCTTCTTTTACAAAAGCTGAAAGCATATAAGGTCTTAGGATCTCTCTCTGAATCTAACCGCTTATACGTCATTGCAAAAAGTCGGTTGTCAATTTATTTGCTGTTGTTTTTTCTTTTTTTGTTTTTTCTTACACTTGTTGTTAATTTTCAAATGCAGCAAAACGTTTAGCCTTAGTGGGCAGAATTTTCTTTCCTGTATATAGAAGGAGCCTGACTACAGTATGTAGCAGTCTTCAGAAATCTTAAACGGCATTTATGCTGTGTGCCCTTATAATACTTTACTGAATGTTGGAAAAGCTTTGGACAAGAGAGAAAAAGGTTCTGCGGTGTAACAGGATCTAAGGAAGGCATTCGACACTATCTGCCTCCACCCTCCTTTACAAAAGCCAAAAGCATATAAGGTCTTAGGATCTCTCTTGGAATTTGACCCCGTATACGTTTATTGGTAATTAAAAAACGAATCAAAATAAAATAAAAAAAGAAAGAAAAACAAAACTATCGCCATGCACATACGCAGTATTCATTAAAGATCCACATTACTTATCTTATTATTTATTTTGTACTTTTTCCATGTCACTTTCTCCTTTACTTGGATTTTACCATTACAAAAAGGTTGTAAGTAGCCGTTATTTCCCTCTTTTTTTTACACTTGTTAATTCTCAAATGCAGCAAAATGTTTAGCCTAAGTGGGGAGAAGTTTTTTTTCAGCTGTATATAAAAGGAGCCTTACTACAGAATGTAGCAGTCTTCCAAATTTATAAAAGACATTTATATTGTGCGGCCTAATTATACTTTACTGAAAATTGGAGAAGCCTTGGACAAGAGAGTAACAGGTTCTGTGGTGTCACAGGATCTGGGGAAGGCATTCGACACTATCTGCCTCCACCTTCTTTTACAAAAGCCAAATGCATATAAGGTCTTAGGATCTCTCTTGGAATTTAAACGTGTATACGTTTATTGGTAATTAAAGAACGAATCAAAATAAAATTTAAAAAAAGAAAGGAAAACAAAACTATAGCCATGCATATACGCAGTATTGATTAAAGATACACATTACTTATCTTATTATTTATTTTCTTCTTTTTCCGTGTCATTTTCTTCTTTACTTGGATTTTACCATAACAAAAAGATAGTAAGTAGCCGTTATTTTCCTGTTTTTTTTTTTTTTTTTTTTTTTTTAACACTTGTTGATAATTTTCAAATGCAGCCAAACGTTTAGCCTTAGTGGGCAGAATTTTTTTCCAGTATATAGAAGGAGCCTGACTACAGAATGTCAGAATGTCTTCAAAAATTTTAAAGGGCATTAATAGGCTGTGCGGACTAATTCTACTTCACTAAATTGGAGAAGCTTTGGACAAGACAGAGAAAGGTTCTGCGGTATCATAGGATCTGGGGAGGGCAATCGAGACTATCTGCCTCCACCTTCTTTTACAAAAGCCAAAAGCATATAAGGTCTCATGATCTCTCTTGGAAGTTAACCCCGTATACGTTTATTGATAATTAAACAAAAATCAAAATGAAATAAAAAAGGAAAGAAAAAACAAAACTGTCATCATGCATTTATGCACTATTGATTAAAGGTATACTTTGCTGATTATTTATTTTGTTATTTTCTGCGGTCTCAAAGGATCTGAGAAAGGCATTCGACACTATCTGCCTCCACTTTCTTTTACAAAAGCAAAAGCATATAAGGTCTTAGGATCTCTTTTGGAAGTTAACCCCGAATACGTTTATTGGTAATTGGAAAACGAATCAAAAAAAAAAAAAAAAAAAATGAAAGACAAACAAATCTATCGCCATGCATATACGCAGTATTGATTAAAGATACACATTACTTATCTTATTATTTATTTTGTTCTTTTTCCATGTCATTTTCTCCTTTACTTAAATTTTACCATTACAAAAAGTGTGTAAGTAGCCTTTTTTTTCCCATACATTTGTTGTTAATTTTCAAATGCAGGAAAGGTTTAGCCTTAGTGGGCAGAATTTTTTTTTTCCTGTATATAGCAGGAGCCTGACTACAAAATGTATAGGAGTCTTTAAAAATTTTAAAGGGCATTTATGCTGTTGCGGCCTAATTTTACTTTACTGAAAATTGGAGAAGGTTTGGACAGGAGCAAAAAAGGTTCTGCGGTGTCACAGGATCGGGGGAAGGCATTCGACACTATCTGCCTCGACCTTCTTTTACAAAAGCCAAAAGCATATAAGGTCTTGGGATCTCTCTTGGACGTTAACCCCAAATACGTTTATTGGCAATTCAAAAACGTATCACAATAAAAAAAAAAACTAAAGAGAAACAAAACTATCGCCATGCATATGCACAGTATTGATTAAAGATATACATTTCTTATCTTATTTCTTTTTTTTTTTTCTTTTTCCATGGCACTTCCTCCCTTCCGTGGATTTTACCATTACAAAAAGATGGTAAGTAGCCGATATTTTCCTTTTTTTCCCCATACATTTGTTGTTATTTTTTAAATGCAGCAAAATGTTTAGCCTTAGTAGGCAGATTTTTTTTCCTGTATAGAGCAGGCGCCTAACTACAGAATGTATAGCAGTGTTTAAAAATTTTAAGAGGCATTTATGGTGTGTGGCCTAACTATACTTTACTGGAAATTGGAGAAGCTTTGGACAAGAGCGAAAAAAGGTTCTGCGGTGTCACAGGATCTGGGGAAGGCATTCAACACTATCTGCCTCAACCTTCTTTTACAAAAGCCAAAATCATATAAGGTCTTGCGATCTCTCTTGGACGTTAACCATGTATACGTTTATTGGCAATTAAAAAACGAATCAAAATAAAATAAAAAAAAGAAAGACAGACAAATCTATCATCATGCATATACGCAGTATTGATTAGAGATACACATTACTTATCTTATTATTTAATTTGTTCTTTTTCCATGTCATTTTCTCCTTTACTTAAAATTTACCATTACAAAAAGTGTGTAAGTAGCCATTTTTCTTTTCCTCTTTTTTTTTTTTTTTTTTTTTTTTTTTTTTTTTTTTTTTTTTTCCATACATTTTTTGTTAATTTTCAAATGCAGCAAAACGTTTAGGCTTTATGGGCAGAATTTTTTTTCCCTGTATATAGCAGGAGAAAGACTACAGAATGTATAGCAGTCTTCAAAAATCTTAAAGGGCATTTATGCTGTGTGCCCTTATTACACTTTACTGAATTTTGGAAAAGGTTAGGACAAGAGAGAAAAAGGTTCTGCGGTGTAGCAGAATCTGGGGAAGGCATTCGACAGTATCTGCCTCCACCCTCTTTACAAAAGCCAAAAGCATGTAAGGTCTTAAGATCTTTCTTGAAATTTTTCCCCGTATACGTTTATTAGTAATTAAGAAACGAATCAAAGTAAAATATAAAAAGAAAGAGAAACAAAACTATCGCCATGCACATACCCAGTATTCATTAAAGGTACACGTTACTTATCTTATTTTTTTATT
>NC_090894.1:30289937-30317437 GCF_036669925.1 Montipora capricornis
TGTCATTTCCTCCTTTACTTGGATTTTACCATTATAAAAAGTGTGTAAGTAGCCGTTACTTTCCTTTTTTTTCCCCCATACATTTGTTGTTAATTTTCAAATACAGCTAAACGTTTAGCCTTAGTGGGCAGAATTTTTTTTCCTGTATGTAGCAGGAGCCTGACTACAGAATGTATAGCAGTCTTTAAAAATTTTAAAGGGGATTGATGCTGTGCGGCCTAATTATGCTTTACTGAAAATTGGAGAAGCTTTGGACAAGAGCGAAAAAGGTTCTGCAGTGTCACAGGATCTGGGGAAGGCATTCGACACTATCTCCCTCAACCTTCTTTTACAAAAGCCAAAAGCATATAAGGTCTTGAGATCTCTTTTGGACTTTAACCCCGTATACGATTATTGGCAATTGAAAAACGAATCAAAATAAAATAAAAAAAGAAAGAAAAACAAAGCTATCGCCATGCATATATATACGCACTATCGATTAAAGATGCACATTACAATCTTATTATTTATTTTTTCTTTTTCCATGTCATTTCCTCCTTTACTTGGATTTTACCATTACAAAAAGTGTGTAAGTAGCCATTATTTTCCTTTTTTTCTCCATACACTTGTCGTTAATTTTCAAAAACAGCGAAACGTTTAGCCTTAGTGGGCAGATTTTTTTTTCGTGTATATAGCAGGAGCATAACTGCAGAATGTATAGCAGTCTTTTAAAATTTTAAAGGGCATTTATGCTGTGCGGCCTAATTTTACTTTACCGAAAATTGGAGAAGCTTTGGACAAGAGCAAAAAAGGTTCTGCGGTGTCACAGGATCTGGGGAAGGCATTCGACACTATCTGCCTCAACCTCCTTTTACAAAAGCGAAAAGCATATAAGTCTTGGGATCTCTCTTGGACGTTAACCCCGTATACGTTTTTTGGCAATTGAAAAACAAATATATATAAAATAAAAAAAAAAAGAAAAAAAAAACTATCGCCATGCATATACGCAGTATTGATTAAAGATACACATAACTTATCATATATATATTTTTTCTTTTCCATGTCATTTCCTCCTATACGTGGATTTTACCATTACAAAAAGATGGTAAGTAGCCGTTATTTTCCTTTTTTTTTCGCCATACATTTGTTGTTAATTTTCAAATGCAGCAAAACGTTTAGCTTTAGTGGGCAGGTTTTTTTTTTCTGTATAGAGAACGAGCCTGACTACAGAATGTACCAGTCTTAAAAAAAATTAAAGGGCATTTATGCTGCGGCCTAAATATACTTTGCTGAAAAGTGAAGAAGCTTTGGACAAGAGAGAGAAAGGTCTGGGGTGTCACATGATCTGGAGAAAGCATTCTGCACTCTCTCCAAGCACCTTCTTTTACAAAAGCTCAAAGCATATAAGGTCTTAGGCTCTCTCTTGGAAGTTAAGACCGTATATGTTTATTGGTAATTAAAAAACGAATCAAACTAAAATTAAAAACAAAAAAGAAAAACAAATATATCGCTATGCATATACGCAGTATTGATTAAAGATACATATTACTTATCTTATTATTTTTTTCTTTTTACATGTCATTTCCTCCTTTATGTGGATTTTACCATTACAAACAGATTGTAAGTAGCCGTTATTTTCCTTTTTCCCCCCCCATAAATTTGTTGTTAATTTTCAATTTCAGCAAAACGTTTAGCGTTTGTGGGCAGATTTTTTTTTTGTATAGAGAAGGAGCCTGACTACAGAATGTAGCAGTCTTCAAAAAATTTAAAGCGCATTTATCCTGTGCGGCCTAGTTATACTTTGCTGAAAAGTGGAGAAGATTTGGACAAGAGAGAGAAAGGTTCTGGGGTGTCACATGATCTGGAGAAAGCATTCGACACTATCTGCCTCCACCTTCTTTTACAAAAGCCAAAAGCGTATAAGGTCTTAACATCTCTCTTGGAAGTTAACCCCGTATACCTTTATTGGTAATTAAAAAACGAATCAAGATAAAATTAAAAAGAAAAAAAAAAAAAAACAAAGGTATCGCCATGCATATACACACTGTCGATTAAAGATACACATTACTTAGCTTATTTTCTATTTTGTTCTTTTTCCATGTCATTTCCTCCTTTACTTGGATTTTACCATTATAAAAAGTGCGTAAGTAGCCGATATTTTCCATTTTTTTTTCCATACATTTGTTGTTAATTTTCAAATGGAGCAAAACGTATAGTCTTAGTGGGCCGAATTTTTTTTTCCTCTATAGCAGGAACCTGACTACAGGATGTATAGCAATCTTTAAAAATTTTAAAGGGCATTTATGCTGTGCGGCCTAATTACACTTTACTGAAAATTGGAGAAGCTTTGGACAAGAGCGAAAAAGGTTCTGCGGAGTTACAGAATATGGGGAAGGCATTCAACACTATCTGCCTCAACCTTCTTTTACAAAAGCCAAAAGCATATAAGGTCTTGGGGTCTCTCTTGGACGTTAACCCCATATACGTTTATTGGCAATTGAAAAACGAATCAAAAAAAAAAAGAAAGAAAGACAAACAAAACTATCCACATGCATATACGCAGTATTGACTAAAGATACACATTACTTATCATATTATTTATTTTTTTCTTTTTCCATGTCATTTCCTCATTAACGTAAATTTTACTATTACAAAAAGATGGTAAGTAGCCGTTATTTTCGGGTTTTTTTCCCATACATTTGTTGTTAATTTTTAAATGCAGCAAAACGTTTAGCCTTAGTAGACAGATTTTTTTTCCTGTATAGAGAAGGAGCCTGACTACAGAATGTAGCATTCTTCCAAAAATTCAAAGGGCATTTATGCTCTGCGGCCTAATTATACTTTGCTGAAAAGTGGAGAAGCTTTGGGCAAGAGAGAAAAAGGTTCTGCGGTGTCACATGATCTGGAGAAAGCATTCGACACTATCTGTCTCCACCTGTTATAAAAGTTAAAAACATATAAGGTCTTAGGATCTCTCTTGGAAGTTAACCCCATATACGTTTATTGGTAATTAAAAAACGAATCAAAATAAAATAAAAAAAGAAAGAAAAACAAAGCTATCGCCATGCATATACGCACTATCGATTAAAGATATACATTGCTTACCTTATTATTTATTTTTTCTTCTTCCATGTCATTTCCTCCCTTACGTGGATTTTGCCATTACAAAAAGATTGTAAGTAGCCGTTATTTTCCTTTCTTTTTTCCCATACATTTGTTGTTAATCTTCAAATGCAGCAAAACGTTTAGCCTGAGTGGGCAGAAATTTTTTTCCTGTATAGAGAAGGAGCCTGACTACAGAATGTAGCAGTCTTCAAAGAATTTAAAGGGCATTTATGCTGTGTGGCCTAATTATACTTTGCTGCGAAGTGGAGAAGCTTTGGACAAGAGAGAGAAAGGTTCTGCGGTGTCACATGATCTGGACAAAGCATTCGACACTATCTGCCTCCACCTTCTTTTACAAAAGTTAAAAGCATAGAAGGTCTTAGGATCTCTCTTGGAAGTTAACCCCGTATACGTTTATTGGTAATTAAAAAACGAATCAAAATAAAAAAAAAAAGAAAGAAAAACAAAGCTATTGCCATGCATATACGCACTATCAATTAAAGATATACATTGCTTATCTTATTATTTATTTATTTTTTTTCCATGTCATTTTCCCCCTTACGTGGATTTTGCCATCACAAAAAGATGGTAAGTAGCCGTTATTTTCCTTTTTTTTTCCCCATACATTTGTTGTTAATTTTCAAATGCCGCAAAACGTATAGCCTTAGTGGGCAGAATATTTTTTTCTTGAATATAGCAGGAGCCTGACTACAGAATTTATAGCAGTTTTTAAAAATTTTAAAGGGCATTTATCCTGTGCGGCCTAATTATACTTTACTGAAAATTGGAGAAGCTTTGGACAAGAGCGAAAAAGGTTCTGTAGTGTCACAGGATCTGGGGAAGGCATTCGACACTATTTGCCTCAACCTTCTTTTACAAAAGCCAAAAGCATATAAGGTCTTGGGATCTCTCTTCGACGTTTATCCCGTATACGTTTACTGGCATTTGGAAAACGAATGAAAATGAAATAAAAAAAAACGAAAGACAAACAAATCTATCGCCATGCATATACGCAGTATTGGTTAAAGATACACATTACTTATCTTATTATTTATTTTTTCTTTTTCCATGTCATTTCCTCCTTTACATGGTTTTTACCATTACAAAAAGATGGTAAGTAGGGGTTATTTTCCGTTTTTTTTCCCATACATTTTTTGTTAATTTTCAAATGCAGCAAAACGTTTAGCCTTAGTGGGCAGATTTTTTTCTTCCTGTATACAGAAGGCGCCTGACTACAGAATGTAGCAGTCTTAGAAAAATTTAAAGGGCATTTATGCTGTGCGGCCTAATTATACTTTGCTGAAAAGTGGAGAAGCTTTGGACAAGAGAGAGAAAGGTTTTGCGGTGTCACATGATCTGGAGAAAACATTCGACACTATCTGCCTCCACCTTCTTTTACAAAATCCAAAAGCATATAAGGTCTTAGGATCTCTGTTGGAAGTTAACCCCGTATACGTTTATTGGTAATTAAAAAACCAATCAAAATCAAATAAAAGAAGAAAGAAAAACAAAACTATCACCATGCATATACGCACTATCGATGAAAGATACACATTATTTATCGTATTTTTTATTTTGTTTTTTTCCATGCCATTTCCTCCTTTACTTGGATTTTCCCATTACAAAAAGATGGTAAGTAGCCGTTACTTCTTCTTTTTTTTCCTATTTATTTGTCGTTAATTTTCAAATACAGCAAAACGTTTGGCGTTAGTGGGCAGAATTTTTTTTCCTGTATATAGCAGGAACCTGACTACAGAATCTATAGCAGTCTTTAAAAATTTTAAAGGGCATTTATGCTGTGTGGCCTAATTATACTTTACTGAAAATTGGAGAAGCTTTGAACCAAAGCAAAAAAGGTTCTGCGGTGTCACAGGATCTGGGGAAGGCATTCGACACTATCTGCCTCAACCTTCTTTTACAAAAGCCAAAAGCATATAAGGTCTTGGGATCTCTCTTGAACGTTAACCCCGTATACGTTTATTGGCAATTAAAAGTCGAATCAAAATGAAATAGAAAAAGAAACAAAAAGAAAGATGTCGCCATGCATATACGCAGTATCGTTTAAAGACACACTTTACTTATTTTATTATTATTATTTTTTTCCATGTCATTTCCTCCTTTACGTGGATTTTACCATTACAAAAAGATTGTGAGTAGCCATTATTTTCTTTTTTTTTTCCCAAAAATTTGTTGTTAATTTTCAAATGCAGCAAGACTTTTTAGCCTTAGTGGGCAGATTTTTTTTTTCTTGTATAGAAGGGGAGCCTGACTACAGAATGTAGCAGTCTTCAAAAAATTTAAAGGGCATTTATGCTGTGCAGCCTAATTATACTTTGCTGAAAAGTGGAGAAGCTTTGGGCAAGAGAGAGAAAGGTTCTGCAGTGTCACATAATCTGGAGAAAGCATTTGACACTATCTGCCTCCACCTTCTTTTACAAAAGCCAAAAGCATATAAGGTCTTACGATCTCTCTTGGAAGTTAACCCGGTACACGTTTATTGGTAATTAAAAAACAAATCAAAATATAAAAAAAAAAAAGAAAAAAAAACAAAGCTATCGCCAAGCATATATGCACTATGGATTAAAGATACACATTACTTATCTTATTATCTATTTTGTTCTCTTTCCATGTCATTTCCTCCTTTACTTGGTTTTTACCATTACAAAAAGCGTGTAAGTAGCCGATAATTTTCTTTTTTTTTTTTTGACATACATTGGTTGTTAATTTTTAAATGCAGCAAGACGTTTAGCCTTAGTGGGCAGAATTTTTTTTCCTGTATATAGCAGGAGCCTGACTACAGAATGTATAGCAGTCTTTAAAAATTTTAAAGAGCATTTATGCTGTGCGGCCCAATTATACTTTACTGAAAATTGGAGAAGCTTTAGACAAGAGCTAAAAAGGTCCTGCGGTGTCACAGGATCTGGGGAAGGCATTCGACACTATCTGCCTCCACCTTCTTTTACAAAAGCCAAAAGCATATAAGGTCTTAAGATCTCTCTTGAAAGTTAACCCCGAATACGTTTATTGGTAATTGGAAAACGAATCAAAAAAAAAAAAAAAAAAAATGAAAGACAAACAAATCTATCGCCATGCATATACGCAGTATTGATTAAAGATACACATTACTTGTCTTATTGTTTTTTTTTTTTGTTTTTTTTCCATGTCATTTTCTCCTTTACTTGAATTTTACCATTACAAAAGTGTGTAAGTAGCCTTTTTTTTTTCCGTTTTTTTTTTCCATACGTTTGTTGTTTTCAAATTCAGCAAAACGTTTAGCCTTGGTGGGAAGAAGTCTTTTTTTTGTATATAACAGGAGCCTGACTACAGAATGTATAACAGTCTTTAAAAATTTTAAAGGGTATTTATGCTGTGCGGGCTTTATTATACTTTACTGAAAATTGGAGAAGCTTTGGACAAGAGCGAAAAAGGTTCTGCGGTGTCACAGGATCTGGGGAAGGCATTCGACACTATCTGCCTTAACCTTCTTTTACAAAAGCCAAAAGCATATAAGGTCTTGGGATCTCTCTTGGACGTTAACTGCAAATACGTTTATTGGCAATTGAAAAACAAATCACAATAAAATAAAAAAACTAAAGACAAACAAAACTATCGCCATGCATATATGCAGTATTGATTAAAGATATACATTACTTATCTTATTATTATTATTTTTCTTTTTCCATGTCATTTCCTCCCTTGCGTGGATTTTACCATTACAAAAAGATGGTAAGTAGCCGTTATTTTCCTTTTTTTTTCCCTTAAATTTGTCGTTAATTTTTAAATGCAGCAAAACGCTTAGCCTTAGTGGGGAGAATTTTTTTTCCTGTATATAGCAGGAGCCTGACTACAGAGTGTATAGCAGTCTTTAAAACTTTTAAAGGGCATTTATGCTGTGCAGCCTACATAAACTTCACTGAAAATTGGAGAAGCTTTGGAAAAGAGCGAAAAAGGTTCTGCGGTGTCACAGGATCTGGGGAAGGCATTCGACACTATCTGCCTCAACCTTCTTTTACAAAAGCCAAAAGGATATAAGATCTTGGGATATCTCTTGGAAGTTAACCCGGTATACGTTTATTGGCAATTAAAAAACGAATCAAAACAAAAAAAAAAACGAAAGACAAACAAATATATTGCGATGCATATACGCAGTACTGATTAAAGATACACATTACTTATCTTATAATTTATTTTGTTCTTTTTCCATGTGATTTTCTCCTTTACTTGAATTTTACCATTACAAAAAGTGTGTAAGTAGCCATCTTTTTTCCCTATTTTCTTTTTTTTTCCCATACATTTGTTGTTAATTTTCAAATGCAGCAATACGTTTAGCCTTAGTGGGCAGAGTTTTTTTTTTTCCTGTTTATAGCATGAGAAAGACTACAGAATGTATAGCAGTCTATAAAAATCTTAAAGAGCATTTATACTGTGTGCCCTTATTATACATTACTGAATGTTGGAAAAGCTTTGGACAAGAGAGAAAAAGGTTGTGCCGTGTAGCAGGATCTGGGGAAGGCATTCGACATTATATGCCTTCACCCTATTTTACAAAAGCCAAAAGCATTTAAGGTCTTAGGATCTCTCTTGGAATTTAACACCGTATACGTTTATTGGTAATTAAAAAACGAATCAAAATATAAAGAAAAGGAAAGAAAAACAAAACTATCGCCATGCACATACGCAGTATGCACCGCAGCACCGAGCTTATGCCTGAGCTGAGCTGAGCTGATCCGTAAGTAACTATCTGGCAATGGCCAAAACGAAGGACCAGCCAGATTTAGTACATCGTTTTAAAGAGCTCTGGATTAATGAGCTGATGACAACTTTTAAAAAGGATTTATTGACCGAACTAAAGACCGAAATCGGCAAACAGATGAAGATCGTGACAGAACGATTCGAAAGCAAGATCCGTGACCTGGACAAGAAACTTAACGGCCTCGAAACGTCGCAATCGTTTGTTTCGAGCAAATTTGATGCCTTTACCGCGGGACTAGCGAACACAAAAAAAGATATTAAAACCATTAACGATAAAGTTAACCAGCTAGAAGACAGCATTTCACATTTTGACAACGACCTGTACGACAACATGGCGTCCCTCGATGTAACACAACAGTACTTGAGGCGTGATTGCTTAGAAGTTACTGGAATTCCAGTTATCCCTCTGGACAATCCTACCAGGCTCGTTGTTGAACTGTCCTCTGCTTTGGATATTGACTTAAACGAACAAGAAATTTCGACTGCTCATCGCCTTCCAGCTACCAAGAAGGTGAAAGAGCGAATAATTGTAAAGTTTGTTAGGCGTGATAAACGCAATGAAATTTACAAGCAAAGATCAAAGCTGCATGGGAAGGACACGTCGTGTTTACCATCAGTGGCGGCTGAACTCGGTAAGAGCATTGCTAATAGGCCAACGAAGATTTATATTAACGAATCCCTAACTCCTTACAGAAGAAGACTTTTTGGGAAGCTTAACGCATTCAAGAACACAAACAAGTGGAAGTAGCTATGGACAACGAATGGTACTATCCGTCTACGACAAACGGATTCATCACAAACATTCCACTTCGATACTATGGAAGACTTTGAGGAGTTTGTAAACCCACAAAAGGACAAGAAGTAACTGGACAGATAAGTAATTGTAATTGTAACCAATGATGATTTAAATTTTGAACCTCTAGCTCGAATACAAGAATATGTCTTGTCGTAATAATGGTTTGACGCAACTCCCATTCTTCAATTTATCAGATCAAGAATTTTGTAATTTAATTGGTTCCTGCACCCCCAGCCTGTCCGAAAGACTCAGTGATAATATTGATCTTTTGAATGTGCTCCCTAATCCTGACAAACATGATGAAAGGGATTCTGACCTTATGCTTATTCCTCCATGCTCAGAATACTACGAAACCTCCAAATTAAGTAAGTTACTCAATTCATCTTACAGCTCTAAGATTTGCCTTAGTATATTTCACTGCAATATTAGAAGTCTACCAAAAAATCTTCCTATCTTAGAAGATTGGTTATACTCTTTAGAAAAAAAACCCGACATATTAGCCTTCTCAGAAACAAAGCTGAACAGCAAATCTATAATTAACATTGATATACCCCAGTACCACTTTTTTTCACACTGACTCTGAAACAGCTGCTGGGGGTGCCGCTCTTTATATATCTAACAATTTAAAAGCCATACCCAGGGCAGATATAAAGTTTACTATGCCTCTAGTTGAATCCTGTTGGGCAGAAATTATTGCTAACATTAACAAACCGAATATTATCATAGGATGCATATATAGACATCCTTCAGCTAATATGCCAGGTTTCACACAAGAACTACAAACTATAATCAAAAGTTTAAGTAATAGGAAACAACATGTCTATATAATAGGAGATGTAAATGTAAATTTCCTGAAGTACAATGAGCATGCTAACACTGAAGATTATCTTAATATGCTGTACTCTAACAATTTTCTCCTACTCATCACTAAACCCACTAGACTCACAGATCACTCTTCCACCTTAATTGATCATATTTATACTAATGCTCCCATTGAAAATACTACTTCTGGTATCGCTCTAGCTGACATATCTGACAATTTGCCTATTTTCTGCATCTGCAATGCACCCACTTCTAAAAACAAGCATATAACATATTATAGAGATTATAGTAACTTCTGCAAAGAACAATACTTAGCCGACATCAGTCAAATCAACTGGCCAGATCTATACTCCACCTCCACTGATCTCCATGAGATAACTTGTGCATGTATGAACAAAGTGAAAGATATTGTCAATAAGCACGCCCCTTTAAAAAAAAGCAACCAATTCTAAAATGAAACAACTTAACAAACCTTGGTTAACACAGGGGCTTTTAAAATCAATTAAAAGAAAACAAAAGATGTATAAATCACATTTTTTCAGCAAGAATTCAATGAAGATAAAAGAGTATAAACAATACTCCAATCTACTTAACAAAATGAAGGCTAAAGCCAAAGATAAATATTATAACCAATATTTTCAGCTGTACAAAGAAAACCTGAAAGAAACATGGAAGCTTATTGGTACAATCATTAAAAAGAAAGCTAAAGTTAAATCAAACTGCTCTTCTAGGATCATAAGAAATAGTAAGATGTATACTAACGAACTCGATATTGCTAACCAATTTAATCAGCACTTCACTACAATTGGCCCTACCCTTGCTAGTGCAATTAACCCTATCTATGATAACCCCACCAAATACATACGTAATAGCCCCGCAAATAGTTTTTACTTATCAGCTGTCACTGAAGAATATGTGGCTCAGTTATTCTCAAATCTAAATGAAAGAAAGGCTTCATTGGATATTCCTAACAAGTTAATAAAACTTGCTAGCCATGAATTATCTAAACCTTTCTCATATATTTACAATCAGTCAATCGCACAAGGTATTGTGCCTAATGTACTTAAAGTTTCAAGAGTAACTCCGATATTCAAATCTGGGGATGCAACAGATCCTGCAAATTACAGACCCATAGCAGTTTTATCACCATTTAGTAAAATCCTAGAAAAAATTGTCAATGATCAGCTTATCTCATTTATAGATGAATACAATATCTTGTTCAAATACCAGTTTGGGTTCAGAAAAGACCATTCTACTGAGATTGCTATCTTAGAAATAACTGACATCCTTAAAACCTCAATTGACAACAATCTCATTACATGCGGGGTCTTTCTAGATTTTTCCAAAGCCTTCGATACTGTCAACCATGAGATACTGCTAAGGAAATTACATAAATATGGAGTACGTGGAAAAGCTCTAGATTGCTTCACAAGTTACCTTACTAAAAGAACTCAATATGTGAAACTAGGTAATGTTGAATCTGAATTTCTCCAGATTGTTTGTAGAGTTCCTCAGGGATCAACCCTTGGACCACTATTATTTCTTCTGTACATAAATGATCTTGCTAACTCTTCAGACATGCTTTCCTTTCGACTGTTTGCTGATGATGCTAATATCTTCTATGCTACTAAAACATCAAAAGATCTTGAGGCAGTTATGAACTCAGAACTTCAGAAAGTAATTAACTATTGCAATCTCAATAAGTTGTCTATTAACATGAGGAAAACAAACTTTATGATAATAACATCTCCACAGTAGCCAACTATACACAATATTAATATCTTAAACATTGAACGCAAAACTAGTATCAAATATTTAGGCATTTATTTAGATGAGCATTTGAATTGGAAAACTCAAATAGCACATGTACAAGGCAAACTGACTAAAAACCTTGAAATCCTAAACCAACTACGGAACTACCTGAATTTAAAGATGTTACGACAATTGTATTATACACTTATTTACCCTTATCTTAATTACGGCGCAATGTGTTGGGGCAACAATTATCAGACTAATTTAAATAAGATCTGTACTAAGCAAAATAAATGCATCCGTAGTATGTTTTTTGCAAACAAACAAGAGCCCTCTTTCCCATATTACCAAATCCTTGAAGTTTTAAAATTTGAAAATATTGTTAAATTCAAAATCTGCTCACTGGCATTTAAATTATACAACAATCCATCAACTGTTCCAGCAATCTTCCATAACTTTTTAACACCTACAGCAACTGTCCACTCCTATAACACCAGAAATTCTGCTAAGCTTAATTTTTACCGACCACAAGTTAGAACTAACATAGGCAAATTTACTTTTAAGTACTCTGCTTCTGTCATGTGGGAAACTGTCCCCTTGGCACTAAAAAAAGCAAAAACATTTAACAAGTTTAAGAAACTTTATAAGGCCCACCTGATCTCTTGTCAATCAAATAATGTATGTTCTGTTTAATGGTCAAATGTATAGCACGTAACTATTTAATAATAATGGAGCTTGTTTAAAATATAATAATAATAATAATAATTGTCTTCTTATATTTTTTGTGTTTGTTACCGCTGCTGTTGTTGATGACGTGTCGTTCTTTTCTTTTGTTTTTGTTTGTCGTTGCTGCTGTTGTTGTTGTCTGTTTGTTTGTATGCTCCTTTTAATTTTTTCCCCCTTTTGCTAAGCTTGTCCTGTATAGATCTCTCACGTGGTTCAGTATATCTCTAATATGCTTAAGTTATATACATGTAATTTTCTTCTGTAAATTAGTCCTAGGCTCTACAAATGTTTTTTTTTCTATATCCCAGTAAAGCTCAGTGTCATTTCTTCGTTTACTTAAAAGTAGGTGGTGGTCAACTAGAAAGCCTTCACTACTTTGACCACCACACACATTTTATAACCTGTACTGTAATTATTTTACCTTGTAACCATGTGTTGTGACTATACTTTTCTTTCTATGTTAATGTCATGTAAACAGTGTGAAATAAATGAACCCTGAACCATGAGTATTCCTTACAGATACACATTACTTATCTTATTATTTATTTTGTTCTTTTTCCATGTCATTTTCTCCTTTACTTGGATTTTACCATTACAAAAAGGTTGTAAGTAGCCGTTATTTTCCTTTTTTTTTTTTTACACTTGTTAATTTTCAAACGCAGCAAAATGTTTAGCCTTAGCGGCCAGATTTTTTTCAGCTGTATATAGAAGGAGCCTTACTACAGAATAAGGCAGTCTTCCAAATTTATAAAAGATATCTATATTGTGCGGCCTAATGATACTTTACTGAATGTTGGAAAAGCTTTGGACAAGAGAGAAAAAGGTTCTGCGGTGTAGCAGGATCTGGGGAAGGCATTCGACACTATCTGCCTCAACCCTCTTTTACAAAAGCCAAAAGCATATAAGGTCTTAGGATCTCTCTTGGAATTTAACCCTGTATACGTTTATTTGGATGCTCTAACCACTGAGCTACTGGAGACTCTATGGTGAGCAAGGGTCAATTTGTGGGTCTCGACTGGAACCGCATCGCGCGGCTACACAGCCAAGTATTGACTAGCATATTTGAAACTCACTAACAGCATCGCGCTGTTACATTAATGCATATCAAGATGCAGCCAACCAACCTCCAAAGTGAGTGTGTTAACGATGAAACAACAACAATGATATTGAATGTAAGGAGAAATGTAGACTCGGAAAAATATCCATGTCCCATCTGGGACTCGGAAATTTTTGCGAGTCTACATTTCTCCTTACATTCAATATCATTGTTGTTGTTTCATCGTTAACACACTATACGTTTATTGGTAATTAAAAAACGAATCAAAATATAAAGAAAACGAAAGACAAACAACACTATCGCCATGCATATACACAGTATTGATTAAAGATACACATTTCTTATCATATTATCTATTTCGTTCTTTTTCCATGTCATTTCCTCCTTTACTTGGATTTTAGCATTACAAAAAGATGGTAAGTAGCCGTTATTTTCCTTTTTTTTTCAATACATTTGTTCTTAATTTTTAAATGCAGCAAAACGTTTAGCCTTAACGGGCAGAATTCTTTTTTCCTGTATATAGCAGGAGCCTGACTTCAGAATGTATAGCAGTCTTTAAAGATTTTAAAGGGCATTTATGCTGTGCAGCCTAATTATACTTCGCTAAAAAGTGGAGAAGCTTTGGACAAGAGAGAGAAAGGTTCTGCGGTGTCACATGATCTGGAGAAAGCATTCGACACTATCTGCCACCACCTTCTTTTACAAAAGCCAAAAGCATATAAGATCTTAGGATCTCTATTGGAAGTTAACCCCGTATACGTTCATTGGTAATTAAAAAACGAATCAAAATAGAATAAAAACAGAAGGAAAAACAGAGCTATCGACATGCATATACGCACTATCGATTAAAGATACACATTACTTATCTTATTATCTATTTTGTTCTTTTTCCATGTCATTTTCTCCATTACTTGGATTTTAGCATTACAAAAAGATTGTAAGTAGCCGTTATTTTCCTTTTTTTTTTTTTTTTTTCCATACATTTGTTGTTAATTTTCAAATGCAGCAAAACGTTTAGCCTTAGTGGGCAAATTTTTTTTTCCTGTACATAGCCGGAGCCTGACTACAGAATGTGTAGCAGTCTTTAAAAATTTTAAAGGGCATTTATGCTGAGCGGCCTAACTATACTTTACTGAAAATTGGAGAAGCTTTAGACAAGAGCGAAAAAGGATCTAGGGAAGGCATTCGACACTATCTGCCTTGACCTTCTTTTACAAAAGCCAAAAGCAAATAAGGTCTTGGGATCTCTCTTGGACGTTAACCCTGTATACGTTTATTGGCAATTAAAAAAGGAATCAAAATAAAATAAAAAAACGAAAATACCAACAAAACTATCGCCATGAATTTACGCAGTATTGATTAAAGATACACATTACTTATCTTATTATTTATTTTTTGTTTTTCCATGTCATTTCCTCCTTTACGTGGACTTTACCATTGCAAAAAGATGGTAAGTAGCCGTTATTTTCCTTTTTTTTTTCCCCATACATTTGTTGTTAATTTTTAAATGCAGCAAAACGTTTAGCCTTAGTGGGCACAATTTTTTTTCCTGTAGGGAGAAGAAGCCTGACTACAGAATGTAGCAGAGTTTAAAAAATTTAAAGGGCATTTATGGTGTGCGGCCTAATTATACTTTGCTGAAAAGAGGAGAAGCTTTGGACAAGAGAGAGAAAGCTTCTGCGGTGTTACATGATCTTGAGAAAGCATTCGACACTATCTGCCTCTACTTTCTTTTACAAAAGCCAAAAGCATATAAGGTCTTAGGATTTCTGTTGGAAGTTAAGCCCCTATATGTTTATTGGTAATTAAAAAACGATTCAAAATAAAGTAAAAAAAGAGGGAAAAACAAAGCTATCGCCATGCATATACTTACTATCGATTAAAGATACACATTACTTATCTTATTATCTATTTTGTTCTTTTCCATGTCATTTCCTCCATTACTTGGATTTTACCATTACAAAAAGATTGCAAGCAGCCGATATTTTCCTTTTTTTTTTTTTTCCATACATTTGTTGTTAATTTTCAAATGCAGCAAAACGTTTAGCCTTAGTGGGCAGAATTTTTTTTTTCCGGTATATAGCAGGAGCCTGACTACAGAATGTAAAGCAGTCCTTAAAAATTTTAAAGGGCATTTATGCTGTGCAGCCTAATTATACTTTACTGAAAATTGGAGAAGCTTTGGACAAGAGCGAAAAAGGTTCGGCTGTGTCAAAGGATCTGGGGAAGGCATTCGACACTATCTGCCTCAACCTTCTTTTACAAAAGCCAAAACCTTATAAGGTCTTGGGATCTCTCTTGGACGTTAACCCCGTATACGTTTAATGGCAATTGAAAAACGAATCAAAATAAATTAAAAAAACGAAAGACAAACAATACTATCGCCATGCATATACGCAGTATTGATTAAGGATACACATTACTTATCTTATTATTTACTGTTTTTTTTCCTTGTCATTTCCTCCGTTACGTGGATTTTACCCTTGCAAAAAGATGGTAAGTAGCCGTTATTTTCCTTTTTTTTCCTTATACATTTGTTGTTAATTTTTAAATGCAGCAAAACGTTTAGCCTTAGTGGGCATATTTTTTTTCGTGTATGGAGAAGGAGCCTGGCTACAGAATGTAGCAGTCTTCAAAAAATTTAAAGGGCATTCATGCTTTGCAGCCTAATTATACTTTCCTGAAAAGTGGAGAAGCTTTGTACAAGAGAGATAAAGGTTCTGTGGTGTCACATGATCTGGAGAAAGCATTCGTCACTATCTGCCTCCACCTTCTTTTACAAAAGCCAAAAGCATATAAGGTCTTAGGATCTCTCTTCGAAGTTAACCCCATATACGTTTATTGGTAATTAAAAAGGGAATGAAAATAGAATTAAAAAGAGAAAGAAAAAGAAAGCTATCGCCATGCATATACGCACTATCGATTAAAGATACACATTACTTATCTTATTATCTATTTTGTTCTTTTTCCATGTCATTTCCTTCTTTACTTTTATTTTACCATTACAAAAAGATTGTAAGTAGCCGATATTTTCCTTTTTTTTTTTTTTTCCCATACATTTGTTGTTAATTGTTAAATGCAGCAAAACGTTTAGCCTTGGTGGGCAGAATTTTTTTTTCCTGTATATAGCAGGAGCCTGACTAGACAATGTATAGCAGTCTTTAAAAATTTTAAAGGGCATTTATGCTGTGCAGCCTAATTATACTTTACTGAAAATTGGAGAAGCTTTGGACAATAGCGAAAAAGGTTCTGCGGTGTCACAGGATCTGGGGAAGGCATTCGACACTATCTGCCTCAACCTACTTCTACAAAAGCCTAAAGCAGATAAGGTCTTGGGATCTCTCTTGGACGTTTACCCTGTATACGTTTATTGGCAGTTGAAAAACGAATCAAAATAAAATCAAAAAAACGAAAGACAAACAAAACTATCGCCAAGCATATACGCAGTATTGATTAAAGATACACATTACTTATCTTATTATTTATTTTTTCTTTTTCCATATCATTTCCTGCTTTACGTGTATTTTACCATTACAAAAAGATGGTAAGTAGCCATTATTTTCCTTTTTTTTTCCCCATACATTTGTTGTTAATTTTCAAATGCAGCAAAACGTTTAGCCTTAGTGCGCAGATTTCTTTTTTCCTGTATAGAGAAGGAGCCTGACTACAGAATGTAGCAGTCTTTAAAAAAATTAAAGGCCGTTTATGCTGTGCGGCCTAATTATACTTTGCTGTAAAGTGGAGAAGCTTCGGAAAACAGAGAGAAAGGTTCTGCGGTGTCACATGATCTGGAGAAAGGATTCGATACTATCTGCCTCCACCTTCTTTTACAAAAGCGAAAAGCATATAAGGTCTTAGGATCTCTCTTGGAAGTTAACCCAGTATACGTTTATTGGTAATTAAAAAACAAATAAAAATAAAATAAAGAAAACGAAAGACAAACAAACTATTGCCATGCATATACGCAGTATTGATTAAAGATACACATTACTTATCTTATTATCTATTTTGTTCTTTTTCCATGTCATTTACTCCTTTACTTGGATTTTATTATTACAAAAAGTGTGTAAGTAGCCGATATTTTCCTTTTTTTTTTTCCATGCATTTGTTGTTGAGTTTCAAATGCAGCAAAACGTTTAGCCTTAGTGGGCAATTTTTTTTTCCTGTATATAGCAGGAGCCTGACTACAGAACGTATAGCAGTCTTTAAAATTTTTAAAGGGCATTTATGCTGTGCGGCCTAATTATTCTTTACTGAAAACTGGAGAAGCTTTGGACAACAGCGAAAAATGTTCTGCGGTGTCACAGGATCTGGGGAAGGCATTCGACACTATCTGCCTCGACCTTCTTTTACAAGAGCCAAAAGCATATAAGGTCATGGGATCTCTCTTTGATGTTAACCCCGTATACGTTTATTGGCAATTGAAAAAGGAATCAAAATAAAATAAAAAAACGAAAGACAAACAAAACTATCGCCATGCATATACGTAGTATTGATTACAGATACACATTACTTATCTTATTATTTATTGTTTCTTTTTCCATGTCATTTCCTCCTTTACGTGGACTTTACCATTGCAAAAAGATGGTAAGTAGCCGTTATTTTCCCTTTTTTTTCCCATACATTTCTTGTTAATTTTTAAATGCAGCAAAACGTTTAGCCTTAGTGGGCACATTTTTTTATCCTGTATGGAGAAGAAGCCTGACTACAGAATGAAGCAGTCTTAAAAAAATTTAAAAGGCATTTATGCTGTGCAGCCTAATTATACTTTGCTGAAAATTGGAGAAGCTTTGGACAAGAGAGAGAAAGGTTCTGCGGTGTCACACGATCTGGAGAAACCTATCGACACTATCTGCCTCCACCTTTTTTTACAAAGCCAAAAGCATATAAGGTCTTAGGATCTCTCTTTAAAGTTAACCCCTTATACGTTTATTGATATTTAAAAAACGAATCAAAATAAAATAAAAAAAGGAAGAAAAACAAAGCTATCGCCATGCATATACCCACTATCGATTAAAGATACACATTACTTATCTTATTACCTATTTTGTTCTTCTTTAATGTAATTTCATCCTTTACGTGGATTTTACCATTACAAAAAGATGGTAAGTAGCCGTTATTCTCCTATTTTTTTTTCCAAACATTTGTTGTTAAATTTCAAATGCAGCAAAACGTTTAGCCTTAGTGGGCAGAATTTTTTTTTCCTGTATATAGCAGGAGCCTGACTACAGAATGTATAGCAGTCTTTAAAAATTTTAAAGGGCATTTATGCTGTGCGGCCTAATTATACGTTGCTGAAAAGTGGAGAAGCTTTGGACAAGAGCGAAAAAGGTTCTGCGGTGTCACAGGATCTGGGGAAGGCATTTAACAATATCTGCCTCAACCTTCTTTTACAAAAGCCAAAAGGATATAAGGTCTTGGGATCTCTCTTGGACGTTAACCCCGTATACGTTTATTGGCAATTAAAAAACCACTTAAAATAAAATAAAAAAACGACAACAAACAAATTTATTGCGATGCATATACGCAGTATTGATTAAAGATACACATTACTTTTTTTTTTTTTTATTTTGTTCATTTTCCATGTCATTTTCTCCAATACTTGAATTTTACCATCACAAAAAGTGTGTAAGTAGCCATTTTTTTTCCTTTTTTTTTCCCATGCATATGTTGTTAATTTTCAAATGCAGCAAAACGTTTAGCCTTAGTGGGCAGATTTTTTTTTTCTGTATATAGCAGGCGCCTGACTACAGAATGTATAGCAGTCTTTAAAAATTTTAAAGGGCGTTTATGCTGTGCAGCCTACATAAACTTCACTGAAAATTGGAGAAGCTTTGGACAAGAGCGAAAAAGGTTCTGTGGTGTCACAGGATCTGGGGAAGGCATTCGACACTATCTGGCTCAACCTTCTTTTACAAAAGCCAAAAACATATAAGGTCTTGGGATCTCTCTTCCACGTTAACCCTGTATACGTTTATTGGCAAAGACGAATCAAAATAAAATTTAAAAAAACGAAGGAGAAACAAAACTATCGCAATCGTATACACAGTATTGATTAAAGATACACATTACTTATCTTATTATTTCTTTTTTCTTTTTCCATGTCACGTCCTTTTTTACGTGGATTTTACCATTACAAAAAGATTGTAAGTAGCCGTTTATTTCCTTTTTTTTGCCCCATACATTTGTTGTTAATTTTCAAATGCAGAAAAACGTTTAGCCTTAGTAAGCAGATGTTTTGTTTTCCTGTATAGAGAAGGAGCCTGACTACAGAATGAAGCAGTCTTGAAAAAAATTAAAGGGCATTTATGCTGTGCGGCCTAATTATACTTTGCTGAAAAGTGGAGAAGCTTTGGACAAGAGAGAGAAAGGTTCTGCGGTGTCACATGATCTGGAGAAAGCATTCGACACTATCTGCCTCCACTTTCTTTTACAAAAGCCAAAAGCATATAAGGTCTTAGGATCTCTCTTGGAAGTTAACCCAGTATACGTTTATCGGTAATTCAAAAACGAATCAAAATAAAATAAAAAAAGAAAGAAAAACAAAGCTATCGCCATGCATATACGCACTATCGATTAAAGATACACATTACTTATCTTATTATCTATTTTGTTCTTTTTCCATGTCATTTCCTCCTTTACGTGGATTTTACCATTACAAAAAGATGGTAAGTAGCCGATATTTTTTCTTTTTTTTTTTTTTTTTTCCATACATTTGTTATTAATTTTCAAATGCAGCAAAACGTTTGTCCTTAGTGGGCAGCTTAGAGAAGCTTTGGACAAGCGAGAAAAAGGTTCTGTGGTGTCACAGGATCTTGGGAAGGCATTTGACACTATAAAAAGGAAAGGAGAGGAAAGGAAACGAACTTTATTTCAGTGTCTAGTCGTTCTAGCGCTGGACCACTAAGTGGGGACACTGTAAAATGAAATTAACAATAAAAACAAATCAAGTCAAAGGTTGGTGTTTGTGGAGAGAGGAAACTGTAGTACCCGGAGGAAACTCAACTCAAACTCAACTCACATATGACGCCGAGTCTGGGAATCGAACGCGGGCCACATAGGTGGGAGGCGAATGCTCTCGCCACTGCGCTTTATCTGCCTCTATCTTCTTTTACAAAAGCTGAAAGCATATAAGGTCTTAGGATCTCTCTCTGAATCTAACCGCTTATACGTCATTGCAAAAAGTCGGTTGTCAATTTATGACTGCTGAAAACTTTTGTTCCGAAGCAGCAGAATATTTTTCCTGCATATTAAGAGGAGACTGAGTAGGCACTGCAGAAATACGTTTTGGGGGGTGCGCTGCAGTATTTTTCTGATCAGCGGCACACCTTAGCGAAAACAAAAAATGCTGGCAATTTTAAAATGGTTTTCGTCATGAGTCTTGCCGACAGAGCAAAAAGCTAAAACTTTAGGTAGCCCAAGCTCGACATATGAGCAGCTCTTTATATGATGACCTTTGCATTGTTACGTGACTCGAGCGATTTGCATATTTGTAAGGATTTGTATGGGGAAAATAACGATTGTTTCTCTGACCTATGAAAATGTAGCGATTTAAATAAAAATCGTCTTACCTTACTTTAGTTGAATGTTTTTTTCCCTCCTGTGTGGTCTTTGAGCAGATTTACAGCCATTCCTGTTAGTTTTAGAGGAACCGGTTTGCTCCCTCTATATATACTTCTCAAGGTTGGGTACTCTCACGAAGCAGTCGATCCCATCCGCCGAAGGAAAACGGCCGTAAATTCTCTCCAGCAGCTCCAGTCCGTACGTCTACCCGTCCATGTATGCCAATGTGACCAGTATCATGCTAATACATCTTTGATATTGGACATCCATCTTTTGATCAATTGACACCTGTGGAAACAAGGTATCCGCTGACCAGTAGCGCGTAACCATGTCGCGGGCTCAAGCCTGGAGCTCACCGAGGTCGGCGGTTTTTTTTTTTTTTTAGTTGACCGCTGACTAGGTACTGGTTTTCGATTTGATTGCAGACTGAACCCAGGTTTACTCACCTGAACATAAGCAAGGCTTCATTTTTCACGCGCTTTCTGGGGCTCGACGCGGCTACGAGGCCATACTACATCAACAAACGTTCTTACAAGGTCAACGCTTTTCGTGTTCAGGTGGAAAAGGGCTTGGTTTTCTTTCTGCATTTTTCGCTGGTTTTAATCCAGTTTGACATATCGTCATATCTGTGGTCCACACTGGTGGCTACGCAGTTATTCAAGCCAAGCATCGGCGGGATGTAAACTCAAAGCTGAGTGTTTATTTTTAATTTCCCTAGAGCCTCTTTTTTCTCTGTATTGCAATTTTTGGCATATCTTTAGAAGCTCTGATAAGGTTACATGATGCCTGGACGACCTATGTCTAGAACAGAAACGAAAGGAGAGCGAAAGAGAACGATAACGGAAAAACAGAATACCACTAATAGCTCATACTGTGCGGAAGAGGTTACTCCACAAATTATTTCCTTGGCCACTAAACCGTTTGTTATTTTTACGGATGCGTTATTTAAAGTGGATGCGAGGTTTGTTTGTTTTCTTCTAAAATGCGAGCGAAAAAGTGCTTTTTTAATCCTAACTGGTTTTCGATATGCCTCGACAGTGGCAAGAAAATTTTGCCCTTATGTGAGAAACACGTATTCGCAATGAGTTCTCGTAAAATTAGAGTTAAATCTCACTAGCTTAGCTTAGCTTGTGTTTTCAGAAGTTTGTAAAGCACTAAAACGTTATTTAAGTGTTGAAGCACGGCTATCTTTAAAAGCGGGAATGGGGAATGTGAGAATGGGAATGAGGAATGGGGAATGGGGAACGGGGAACGGGGAATCTTTAAAATGGGGAATGTTTAAAACCGGGAATCTTTAAAAATGGGGAATCTTTAAAATGGGGAATCTTTAAAAGCGGGAATCTTTAAAAGCGGGAATCTTTAAAACGGGGAATCTTTAAAACCGAGAGTCTTTAAAATGTCCAGAAATACAGTGGACTTGACTTTCCTTAAACTTTATTATTGAGTGAATATTGGTTTCCATTTTTTATTCACCTTGATGCCCCAGACCCAAGGCCCATGGTCAAGACCAGCCATCCTCTTTCATCTGAACTTAAAGTTTTTAAATTGCATATTGATTCGTTTATGTACCTGCCACCGACCACGAAAAATCAGCCTGAGCTACACGCTAGCGAATCGAAAAAGCATGACCCATAATTTCAAAAACATTTTGCAGTTACATTTTACACCACGTCCGGACATCAGAGTGATGGCTTCTCTTTAGCAATGTTGTCAATAAACTTTTAGAATACGAAAATATCACGCATTTAAAACTTTGGAAAGGTTGGCAGCTTAAGTCGGTCGCCAGCAATACATGAACAATTCACTATCTCCCGCAATTTTTAATAAATGTTCCGCCTAGTTGGAGTGAGTGGAATTTCCCTATAAAGACAGCGCGTCTGAGATAAGTTATCTCGTTTGTCGGTCGGTAAACACCACAAAAGATATTTTACTTTTTCCTGACAGCTATTCCCCTCCAAAGTAACAGATGAGAAATTCAGATGCATCTGAGTAACAATTCGTCGGCGAAAATGTTGTTGAAAGAACCGGAAATGGATCACTTCACGAGATTTTGTGTTGGTAATCACATGATTTCGAGTGCAATTTGAAATGCACGAGTTAAATTTTTTCAAAGACTAACAAACCTAACAATTTGGGATCTATGAAAAATTTACAAGTGCTTATTTATTCCAAATTGTTTGAGAAAAAAAAAATAAAAAAAAATAAATAAATATATATATATAAGGTTACGCTGATTTTTCGAGCTCCGTGGCATAAACGAATCAATATGCTCGGTGCATAAACGAATCAATATGCAATGGTGGCATAAACGAATCAACATGCAATTTAAAAACTTTAAGTTCAGATGAAAGAGGATGGCTGGTCTTGACCATGGGCCTTGGGTCTGGGGCATGAAGGTGAATAAAAAATGGAAACCAATATTCACTCAATAATCAAGTTTAAGGAAAGTCAAGTCCACTGTATTTCTGGACATTTTAAAGATTCTCGGTTTTAAAGATTCCCCGTTTTAAAGATTCCCCATTTTAAAGATTCCTGCTTTTAAAGATTCCCGGTTTTAAAGATTCCTGGTTTTAAAGATTCCAGCTTTTAAAGATTCACCGTTTTAAAGATTCCCCGCTCCCCGTTTCCCATTCCCCATTCCTGCTTTTAAAGATAGCCGTTGGAGCACATCGTGTTTGAAGTTCGTCCTTTCTTGGTTGCATTGCTGTATTTTGCCGATTCTTGTACCAAGGCAACCTGGTGTGTTTCAATAAAATATATCAAAATGTGAATGATTTTGTTTTCAGAGTTAAACTGGAATAAGGCACACCAGTAAAACTCTTCTTTGACCTTGAACTGACAAAGTTGTTTTTATGGCGTGATACCTATTCGCTGGCTATTGACAGTTGACTCTGAAATGGCTTTTTTCCCTTTTACATCCGCTCGCTCGCTGAGGTTGTGCTTGTTTTCTTTTCATATAAAAATATAAAATATTGCCAAACTGCTGAATTGCAAAGTAAATTTCACTGGAAAAAGCGATGTCGCACCCATCGTTTCATAATTCATGCGATATCGGTTTTTAGCGTAAAATTTACCATGGAATTCACTAGTTAGACAATGAATTTTTCTACAGAAGAGAGCAAAGAAAATGACTTAATTATTAAAGCAGCAACCGGAAACATCAAAACGCGGACAATTCGAAACCCTATATTTTCACAAACCCCACAGGCAGTAAGAATAAATGACCAGGGAGCTCTGCTTTTAGGCTTGACTAAATCTATATATTATACATTTTGCCAGAACCTAACTGAAGTTAACTCGATGTGAAATTGTTGTTTTCGTGAAGGTTAATACTCACAAGTGGCGAGTCCAAGGCAACTAAAAGTGTAAGACCAGGCGGCCTTTCTGTAACTGTACCGATTAATTGATCAATTAAGTGATTATCGGTTTGTAATTTAGTGGAGTGAATCTGTAATAATTAAATAAATAAATAAATAAATAAATAAGTGAACCATGCGAGCCGAACAAGCGACATGTCAACACGAAGTTAGTGTGAAAATTATATGACTTACCTCTGTCCCTTAATGCAAGTTAGACTTTGAATCAACCAGCTTCATATATAAAAATATTCATATGTAAAAAAGCTCATATGTAAAAAGCTTCATATTTAACCAATTCTCTGCTTCGCCTGGATACCCATCGTTGCTTTTTACTATGAGGGAGAGGGAGCTTAAAGCTTTGTCAGCTCGAGTCAGCAAACTGCACACTACTCCACTCAAAATGATTCCCTTGTACCGCTATTCGTTACGGACGTGGTTTAAGCATTAAAACCCCGTTTCTGGTAATCAAACTCACAAAAACCGAGCAGTATCAATAATGTTTTTCACCTTACTATCACGTAAAATACCGATCCTTTCATGGAACTGAGTCTAAGAACACACTTAAGAACTCGACAGCCTAAGGGTGATCGGACCACCTACCAGTTACTGTGACGTCACAAAAAACGTATTTCCGCGGTGCCGACTGAGTACATAGTGTAGCAGGCTCCCAAGTTTTTGAACAGGGGGCATTTATGTTATACGACCCGCTTGCAGTTTACTGACGATTGGAGAGAAGCATTGGACAAGAGAGAAACAGTTTGTGGGGTGTAACTTGATTTGAGGAAGGTTTCCTGAAAAATAGGTAAATCAAACTAATGTCTTGCATACATGCATAATTTACCTTTGTTTCATTTCTTTCTTTTTCTATGTCATCTCCTCCACTTGGAACTTATCAATGCAAATAGAGTGTAAGTACCGGGTTTTAGTTTTGAATTTATTTATTTAATGTGTTAATTTTTTTATTCAGTTATTTATTAAAACATCAGTCGTGAATTTATGGGCGTAAAAAAAACTTTAGAATTCCGCTCTTTGGGCTAAGGAATTTTTATTTTATTTTTTTTTTGGGAGGGGGGGGGGGGGGGTACAAAAAGAATGTACTAATCTCTTTGGTTTCTTTTGGAGACATCTAAGATGTACGGCCCAATTGAACATTACTGAGGATTGGAACGATCACAAACTGTTTTTCTCCAACATTGTTGATGATATTAATTAGGTCCGGTTCAGATGCCGTACTTCACATCAGCCGAATCGAGTTCATTGAATTAATTTCGTGTGAAGTACGGCGTCTGAATCAATTCACAACAGCCGGTCTAATTCGGATCGGCTAAGCAATTTTTCCCGCCTGGCATAGCTGGGAATTACGACTGTGGAGCGGCTTTGATCCAGACGCCATACTTCACATGAGCCGAATCAAATGCACAAATTATTACAACTTTGTAATTTTCTTTAGTCATAGTATCATTCTGTGAATTAATTTCGGCGCAATTAAGTTCGGCGTCTGAATCCATTCAGCCCGGATTAATTAATTTGGGTTGGTCTAAATTCGGCTCATGTGAAGTAGGAGTTCTGAACCGGGCCTAAAAAGAAAATAACATCAAGCAGGGAACAGTATCATAATTGGCGGCTATTTCAACAGTGCGTTGAAATCTGTGATAAAGTTGGCTGGAGATATCAGCACCCTAATGAAACACTGTTTACATGGCGCTACAATTCTTTTAGGGTACAATGTAGATTAGACTATTAGCTTGTCTCGCACGACCTTTTACAAGTTCTACTAGGCTTTTCCGATTTAGCGGAAGTCCTACGGAAGTGGAACTTTGCCGATTTCAAGTTTACATAAAGGAATGTATATGAATAACTAAATCGGATGTTTAAATGAAGCCTTTAATCAAATCAATCACATTCACAGAAGCTTTATACTCACCAGCGGTGACTTTTTTGGCTCACATTTCCCATTTTAATAGAGCGGTTTTCAATTGAGTGTCGAAAGTAATTAACGAATTGCTTTTGTTTTGCACTACTTCACTCAGTGATTGGTTGAAATTTCTCGCGCCACTTTTTCAACCAATCAGAAGAGAAACCAAAACCAATCGTGGCTCGCGCGTGCACATTTTCCCGCGCTTTGTGTCGGCTACGTGTAATTACTTCGAGTTTTGATTGGTTTACAGGATTGTCTCCGTCCTTTTTGATTAGCCAAAGTAATTACTTTGACTTTGGTTTTACGACACTCAATTGAAAACCGCTCTATTTGGGCAATAACAAAAGCAGCAAAAAATAAACAGGATTCCTCCATTTCAGATAAGTCAACAAAGGCAAGTACAATCAAATAGAACATAACTGTGTGTTTCTCTCCATCAATTCTTGACCTTTTCTTGACTCCTTTGGCAACACCAGAAGCGCTAGCAGCCCCCATAAGCTGTTCATTTGCATCGAGTTTGTATCGGTCGTCTCGTTGTTTAACCCATTGATTCCCAGGGGTTCCCCATTGACGAGTAAAGTCGTCTGGCTTAATGTTTGCCAAGGTTTCCTCAATTTCACTACTGACGTTCAAGCATTCGTTATCAAAACTGGAAACCTCAGAAGCTTTAAAGGCAAGTAAAACTCGAGTTCCCGTAGTTTGTCTTATAAGCATAAAACGATAAGGTCATGTGACTAGCCAAAAAGGTTGTCCAGTCAAGAATTGCCACTTAAGATTTGAGATATTTTTTTTCGAATTTGAGGGACCATTCTGCAACCGTAATGACATTTAAGAATTTCAGCAGTGATACTCACTTCTCCTTTTCTTTGCCTAGAAAAGTTGAGGCTCGTTTTCTCAGGCGGTCATGTAATCTCTTGTCGCTGATGTCGCAGCTTCGGTAAAGCTCTCCTTTTTCTCCAAGGAACTCCCAATTCCTTTTCAAAAACGCTAGAACCGCTCGCCAGTCACGTCCTTTAAGTTCTACAGCTTTGAGAATCAGCTGGTCCTCCAATTTACTTTACTTGCGGTGTGCTGCGTTGGGTTTCTTTTGTAAGAGTTTTTCTTTGCTCCTGCGTGTAGAACTCTCAACACCTGACATGGAATTGGTGAAGGTACTTCACTAAGGCTGGCTCTGCTAGTAGTTCTTGGGATTTGAATTTCAGCTCCAAATGCTGCCCTAAGGAAAATGTTTTCCGCTAAGTCGCCCATCCTTGGAGGCGAGAAACCTTACAGTTTTAGGTTTATACTGAATTTCTAAGGCCCGGTTCAGACGCCGTACTTCACATGAGCCGAATCGAATTCGAATTTAGACCGACCCAAATTCATTAATCCCGGCTGAATTGATTCAGACGCCGAACTTAATTGCGCCGAAATTAATTCACGGAGGCATACTATGACTGAAGAAAACTGCAAAGTTGTAATAATTTCTGCATTTGATTCGGCTCATGTGAAGTATGGCGTCTGAATCAAAGCCGCTCCACAGCGGTAATTCCCGGCTAAGCCAGGCGAGAAAATTTGCTTAGCCGATCCGAATTAAACCGGTCGTTCTGAATTGATTCCGCCGTACTTCACATGAACTTGATTCAATGAATTCGATTCGGCTCATGTGAAGAACGGCGTCTGAACCGGGCC
>NC_090894.1:30332437-30352437 GCF_036669925.1 Montipora capricornis
AGAGCGCTGATCAACAGGATTTGTTTTAATATCAGTTGCCAATCTTAAAAGAAAAGAAAAGTAAAAGCGACAAAGGCGTATGTGAGTAAACCAATGGCTCACATAGTAATTTTATTGCCATAAACGTGCTTGTTGCTGTAAAGTAGGCAGGTAGATTCCCTCCAGAGAAAATAGAAGCAACAAAAAACTCCCCTTTCATACGTAGCGATAATTCTTTACCTTTCACAAATTGTTGTGCAGCCCGTATATCCGTCCGTACAATGTGAACTTCAACAGCAAAGCGACATCAAAATGACGGACTGATCTGCTGAGAACGAGACACGCGACTTACCCTTCTCTCGCCGTCGACGATTTGGTATATCGACCACAGATTACCTTTAGGAGAGTAGATCAGCGGTATTTCCCAGTTTGTTCTGAAAAGACTAGCAGACTCACCTACCCCTAGGTGAAAGATTTCGAGATACTAAGGTGGGTTCATTCTAGCAAAGTAAGTAAACTTAAAGTTTGGCAGGAGCTCAAGTACACTTGAGAGCATGAACGCCTACTTACCGTGATAAGCGTCCACATTAGAATTCAAAGTATGCTTGAAGCAATCGGGGTTGTCAATCAAGATACGACTCAAGCATATGGCGTGATCAGGATTTTAACCACTCCATGCACAAAACAACCACAAGGTACATCATGCAACCTCAAAAACTTTAATTCGAATTGCTTACCTTTTGTTTCTCATGATATTTTTTCTGCAACGACAGACAGCTTTGCTATTTCAGCAATTTTACCACTTTCTCATCACAGAGGAAGTAAGCGGAAGTAAGGCCTACGTTGATAAAAGTTTGAGTTTTGCATGCTCTTTTCTTTGTTCGTAAACCTCGGCCCTGAAGTAAGCAATCGAGTGAGATGTGCGTGTCTTCAATTTCCCGCCAGATGCAAACGGGATACTTCATCACAGTTTGATTGATGTTTTAATTTCCTGATCTTGTTTTGATAAAGAATAAGTAAACTAGTAAGCCTGGTTGAACGTAACTGGAAAGTATACTTCGGCGGCTTTGAAGAACACGCGTTTCCAAGGCGAAAAAGTTGCCTACTTACGCTGAAATTAGACCCGTTTCCATCTGAGGTACGCCTCAAGTATGCTTGAGGTATACTTACTAAGCCTAGTGCGAACCCAAATACTTTCCCACCACTACGCGTGGTCTAACAAAGAATTTGAAGAATTGTCTTCTTCTTTTGCGTCAAGTGAGGCATCATATTGTGTCCAACCCTTTGGAATACTGACATCTGACAGCGGAATTTTGATCAGGAAATATTATGTTGCTTACTTGACGTATCATGCCCCATTCTTAACCTGATAGTTCTCCGTCCATCGAATTTCGCACTAATGACGGCATTCGAAACAGAACTAATTGAGAAATGCCTTCTCCACGTCCGCATCTTTAATGTGTGAGACTCGTCGACCAGAACTGCTGCCACATTTTGGTAAAGCGATGTGGAGTTATCTTGTTATTTATGTTAATGAAATGTACAGACATTAAAACTACCACATTACACTTTAATACTAGACGGATACAAAAGATATTCTTATACCTACACTTTTTTTAAGGCTTATGGAGTATTTGTGATCACAGATATTTTGCTAATTCAATAATTTAAAAATTGGAATATGTTGTTTTCAAGTGTATTGGAGTGTTGCTTAGTTACCAGGAGATCGAACAATCATTTGTGAAAGCCGCCTTTTCCGCTTAACCTTAATCAAATACTTGCTAAAATCGTGTAGAGTTCCTCTATCGTTAAATCAGCAACAAAGGCAGCCGAAAGGAGCAAATGTGCACTGTTTAGCAACATCCAATCAGTGTGGAGCAAACAGCGTGACGGTTGCTCCTTGGCACACGAAATCCCGGCCGCGGATGCTGGTCGCTTCGAAAGCTGCACTTCTCGAAAATTATTTGGCGGTTAGTGCTTGGATTTTGAATGGATCTTCGATTGAATGGCACGAGAAGAAGCGTCAACCTTTCAGTTTATCTGGTGTTCGATTTGAAAGACGGGCGATCCTAATTTCCGAATGAAAATCGGCTTGACGCTGGAGCGGTCGAAAATGAGCTTTCCACCCTTGTCTCCTTCTAAGGACGTGTAGTAACAGTCAACGGAAAACCCACCAAATCGCTCAAATTCACCATTTTCAGCCGCAGAAATGACAATACACAACAACTAAGGTTATTTTGAGCTTTAACATAGTCATTTCTCGATGTAAGTTTACTATATTAGGACTCTTCAATATTGCCCATACATTTCTTTATATTTCGAACATACAAACAGACACACTGTTTGTGTGGGCTCCCTACGATTGATTTGGCAAGGTTTCAACTATTTATGAGTAGCCTAATTCATGGTTCCAGCACGAAGGCGAAAGTAGACGCGTGATTCCTTTTTATTTATTATTTTTTCTTTCTTAAAAGCAAATTATCTGCATTACTTCTTAAAAAAAAGCCCCTCAAAGGGAATAGTCAAAGCTAATGCGTAAAGAAGCTCCTGTCATAAATGCCTGTTTTATTTACTTTAAATAACAAAGAATGTACCTATGTCTTATTCCCTTCTTTTTCATGTCATTTCCTCTTCCATTTGGAATTAACTATTGCAACAAGGTCGTAAGTAGCCATTAATCTTGTTTTGAATCCTTTGATATCGAGTTATGAGCTGTTGAAAAAATCTTGTCTCATTGTGTAAAATGTTCTTTTCCGTATTTATGGAGAGGGCTAATGTAACCTGTATTGAAATTAATTTCGTGATAATGCAACCCTAAAAAAGAATTCAGTGCCAATAAATGTAATAAGACTAAATATGCATTGGAATTGTGTGACTTGACATGTGCTAAGATTTCAGGTATTTTTCCATGGTTTAGTTTCTAATTTTTCTTACAAATATTTTGCCTATCCCTAATGCGATTTCTCCTTTGTTAGTGGGCTGCAAGTTTGTTCCAAATTCCACTGACACAGTTTAGTGAGAAACCTACTCGGACGTGCTTCGAGCAGATAACCAAGTTTTGAAACAAAAAGGCAAAACGACCTTTCCTTAAACAATGCCGAATGGAATCAAGGACACTTTATCTTAATTGCGATTTTTAAGCAAAATCTGTCTAAGCCTATAGTTTATAGCCACAGCCAGTTTAATTGGTAAAGTAACTGCGTAAAAAAACAGCTGGTGCCCCTAAGCATGCGATATTTTAATACTTTAACAAAGAATATACCTATGTCTTATTCCCTTCTTTTTCATGTCATTTCCTCTTCCATTTGGAATTAATTATTGCAACAAGATGGTAAGTGATAATGCAACCCTAAAAGAGCATTCAGTGCCAATAAATGTAATAAGACTAAATATGCATTGGAATTGTTTGACTTGGCATGAGCTAAGATTTCAGGTACTTTTCCATGGTTTAGTTTCTAATTTTTCTTACAAATATTTCGCCTATCCTTACTGCGATTTCTCTTTTGTTAGTCGGCTGCAAGTTTGTTCCAAATTCCACTGACACAGTTTAGTGAGAAACCTCCTTGGACGTGCTTGAAGCAAATTACCAACTTTTGAAATAAAAAGGCGAAACGACCTTTCCTTAGACAATGCCGGATAAAATCAAGGAGACTTTATCTTAATTGCGATTTTTAAGCAAAATCTGTCTGAGCCTATAATTTATAGTCACAGCCAGTTTAATTGGTAAAGGAACTGCGTAAAAAAACAGCTGGTGCCCCTAAGCATGCGATATTTTAATACTTTAACAAAGAATATACTTATGTCTTATTCCCTTCTTTTTCATGTCATTTCCTCTTCCATTTGGAATTAATTATTGCAACAAGATGGTAAGTGATAATGCAACCCTAAAAGAGCATTCAGTGCCAATAAATGTAATGACTAAATATGCATTGGAATTGTTTGACTTGGCATGTGCTAAGATTTCAGGTACTTTTCCATGGTTTAGTTTCTAATTTTTCTTACAAATATTTCGCCTATCCTTACTGCGATTTCTCTTTTGTTAGTCGGCTGCAAGTTTGTTCCAAATTCCACTGACACAGTTTAGTGAGAAACCTCCTTGGACGTGCTTGAAGCAAATTACCAACTTTTGAAATAAAAAGGCGAAACGACCTTTCCTTAGACAATGCCGGATAAAATCAAGGAGACTTTATCTTAATTGCGATTTTTAAGCAAAATCTGTCTGAGCCTATAATTTATAGTCACAGCCAGTTTAATTGGTAAAGGAACTGCGTAAAAAACAGCTGGTGCCCCTAAGCATGCGATATTTTAATACTTTAACAAAGAATATACTTATGTCTTATTCCCTTCTTTTTCATGTCATTTCCTCTTCCATTTGGAATTAATTATTGCAACAAGATGGTAAGTGATAATGCAACCCTAAAAGAGCATTCAGTGCCAATAAATGTAATGACTAAATATGCATTGGAATTGTTTGACTTGGCATGTGCTAAGATTTCAGGTACTTTTCCATGGTTTAGTTTCTAATTTTTCTTACAAATATTTCGCCTATCCTTACTGCGATTTCTCTTTTGTTAGTCGGCTGCAAGTTTGTTCCAAATTCCACTGACACAGTTTAGTGAGAAACCTCCTTGGACGTGCTTGGAGCAGATTACCAACTTTTGAAACAAAAAGGCAAAACGACGTTTCCTTAGACAATGCCGAATGAAATCAAGGAGACTTTAGCTTAATTGCGATTTTTAAGCAAATTCTGTCTGACCCTATAGTTTATAGTCACAGCCAGTTTAATTGGTAAAGGAACTGAGTAAAAAAACAGCTGGTGCCCCTAAGCATGCGATATTTTAATACTTTAACAAAGAATATACCTATGTCTTATTCCCTTCTTTTTCATGTCGTTTCCTCTTCCATTTGGAATTAATTATTGCAACAAGGTGGTAAGTGATAATGCAACCCTAAAAGAGCATTCAGTGCCAATAAATGTAATAAGACTAAATATGCATTGGATTTGTTTGACTTGGCATGTGCTAAGATTTCAGGTACTTTTCCATGGTTTAGTTTCTAATTTTTCTTACAAATATTTCGCCTATCCTTACTGCGATTTCTCTTTTGTTAGTCGGCTGCAAGTTTGTTCCAAATTCTACTGACACAGTTTAGTCGGAGAAACCTATCGGACGTGCTTGGAGGAGATATTCAACTTTTGAAACAAAAAGGCAAAACGACGTTTTTTTAAGCAAAATCTGTCTGAGCTTATAGTTTATAGTCACAGCCAGTTTAATTGATAAAGGAACTGCGTAAAAAACAGCTGGTGTCGTTAAGCATGCCATATTTTAATACTTTAACAAAGATTATACCTATGTCTTATTCCTTTCTTTTTCATGGCTTTTACTCTTTTATTTGGAACTATTTATTGCAACAAGGTGGTAAGTGATAATGCAACAATAAAAGAGAATTCAGTGCCAATAAATGTAACAAGATTAAATATGCATTGGAATTGTGTGACTTGATATGTGCTAAGATTTTAGGTATTTTTCCATGGTTTAGTTTCTAATTTTTCTTACAAATATTTTGCCTATCCCTAATGCGATTTCTCTTTTGCTAGTCGGCTGCAAGTTTCTTCCAAATTCCACTGACACAGTTTAGTGAGAAACCTATCGCACGTGCTTGGAGCAGATAATTATCTTTTGAAACAAAAAGGCAAAATGACCTTTCCTTAGACAATGCCGAATGGAATCAAGGAGACTTTATCTTAATTGCGATTTTTAAGCAAAATCTGTCTGAGCCTATAGTTTATAGTCACAGCCAGTTTAATTGGTAAAGGAACTGCGTAAAAAAACAGCTGGTGTCCATAAGCATGCGATATTTTAATACTTTAACAAAGAATATACCTATGTCTTATTCCCTTCTTTTTCATGTCATTTCCTCTTCCATTTGGAATTATTTATTGCAACAAGATCGTAAGTAGCCATTAATATTGTTTTGAATCCTTTGATATCGAGTTATGAGCTATTGAAAAAAATCTTGTCTCATTGTGTAAAATGTTATTTTCCGTATTTATGGAGAGGGCTGATTTAACCTGTATTGAAATTAATTTCGTGATAATGCAACCCTAAAAGAGAATTCAGTGCCAATAAATGTAATAAGACTAAATATGCACTGGAATTGTGTGACTTGACATGTGCTAAGATTTCAGGTATTTCTCCATGGTTTAGTTTCTAATTTTTCTTAAAAATATTTTGCCTATCCCTGATGCAATTTCTCTTTTGTTAGTGGGCTGCAAGTTTGTTCCAAATTCCACTGACACAGTTTAGTGAGAAAGCTACTCGGACGTGCTTGGAGCAGATAACTAACTTTTGAAACAAAAAGTCAAAACGACCTTTCCTTAGACAATGCCGAATAGAATCAAGGAGACTTTATCTTAATTGTGATTTTTAAGCGAAATCTGTCTGAGCCTATAGTTTATAGTCACAGCCAGATTAATTGGTAAACGGTCTGCGTAAAAAACGTAGTCACTAAAACAGGGAACGACCTAAAACCACTTAAAACCACCTACAGCCACCTACAACCATCTAGAACCACTTCAAAAAAATTTACAACCACTTCAAAAATATCAACAACCACCTACAACCACCTGAAGAATATCCACAACCACTCACAAAGAATCGAATACCATCTTAAGCAAGCCATAATTGTGTAAAATAAGCAAGACGACAATATGTGGTCACAGTTTAGCCAAAAAACCCGCAAGGCATGATCGTGGCATAAACGTAAGCGATTTTCTGAATTTGTTAAAAGCCAACTGTGAATAGCGAATATCCTGTATGCCATCTTGTAAAGGGCGCTAAAATTGTGAAAAAGGACCTGGAAACGTAACGATCCTCACAAATTTCCCAAATTCCTGAGAATAAAGTGCCGTCATTTCCCGGAATTCGGGAAAATCGTGAGGATTGTTTCGTTTCTACGCCATTTCTCACGATTTTAGCCCGGTTTACAGGATGGAATGCAGGGTAAAGCGCCATTCTCATCCGGTTGGTTTTAACAAATTCGGAAAATCGTTTACTTTTATGCCACGATCATGGCATCGGGATTTTTTTGGCTAAATGGTAACCACATATTGTCGTCTTGCTTATTTTATACAATATGGCTTGTTTAAGATGGTATTCGATTCTTTGTGAGTGATTGTAGATGTTTTTGAGGTGGTTGTGGGTGGTTGTAGATGGTTGCAGATTTCTTATGAGGTGGTTGTAGGTGGTTCTAGATGGTTTTAAGTGGTTGTAGGTGGTTTTAGGTCGTTCTATGTTTTAGTGATTACAGCGTAAAAAAAAAAACAGCTGGTTTCCCTAAGCATGCGATACATTAATACTTTAACAAAGAATATACCTAAGTCTTATTCCCTTCTTTTTCATGTCATTTCCTCTTCCATTTGGAATCAATTATTCCAACAAGATGGTAAGTGATAATGCACCCCTAAAAGAGAATTCAGTGCCAATAAATGTAATACGACTAAATATGCATTGGAATTGTGTGACTTGACATGTGCTAAGATTTCAGGTATTTTCCCATGATTTAATTTCCACTTTTTCTTACAAATATTTTTCCTATCCCTAATGCGATTTCTGTTTTGTTAGTGGGCTGCAAGTTTGTTCCAAATTCCACTGACATAGTTTAGTGAGAAACCTACTCGGACGAGCTTGGAGCAGATAACCAACTTTTGAAAAAAAAAAAATGCAAAACGACCTTTCCTTAGACAATGCCGAATGGAATCAAGGCAACTTTATCTTAATTGCGATTTTTAAGCAAAATCTGTCTGAGCCAATAGTTTATAGTCACAGCCAGTTTAATTGGTAAAGGAACTGTGTAAAAAAACAGCTGGTGTCCCTAAGCATGCGATATCTTAATACTTCAACAAAGAATATACCTATGTCTTATTCCCTTCTTTTTCATGTCAATTCCTCTTCCATTTGGAATTAATTATTTCAACAAGATTGTAAGTAGCCATTATTTTCTTGTTTTGAATTCTTTGTTGTCGAGTTATGAGCTGTTGAAAAAATCTTGTCTCATTGTGTAAAATGCTATTTTCCGTGATTATGGAGAGGCCTGACTGTAACCTGCATTCAAATAGGCCATTTTTGAAATAAGAAATATTCAGCTTGATTTTGAGGCAGTGAGGACAAAAACAAAAGAATCAGGTTGTAATGAATGTGAAAAATATTCACATATCATCCACTTTTCTTTGTTATTGTCCTCTATACTTCTTTTTTAAAGCTGATTCTTAATATATTAAAAAAGGCCCATTAACTTACCTACAATACTCGTCACAGTTGATAGAACACCCATCTCCGTTTCCCTCCTCCAACAATATTGATTTTCACAACTACAAGCAGTCGCCAGAAAAATTCTCACACAACATTGAATTGGGGAGAGGGGGATGTGGCAGAAGCTACGATCTTGAAACAAGATGAGTCTGGACCATTCCCTAAGTGTTCCGACTAGGTATGTCTAGTATTGTACTATATGGTGACAGTCTCTTTGTTACACAAGTAGCCGCGTTTTTCTTATTTGTTGCTTTTGTTTTTGTTTTTGTTGTTTTTTCTTGCTTTTCATCATTTTGTTCGCTTTACGATTATTTAAAGCAAAAGAACCTTTTACTAGCCTTTTTTAGTTGAATCGATTGAATTGAGACCTAATTCCATGCCAGTATGCATTATTTATTCGAAATACTGAGTTTATTTGTTTTATTTGTTTCTTTGTCATCTCATCTCTTCCACCTGGAATTTTTTCTTACAAAATGCTTGGTTATTTATTTTATTTATTTTTCGGACAGTTGCTTTCCTTTTTGGCTCTAGTCACTATACCTTTTGAATATACTTTCCTTTTTCTTTCTTTCTGTCTTCCCTTTTTTTTTTGAAGCGGCTTAGCTGCAGTACCTTTGCTGAAAAAGAAACAGGGCTTTCCGTTTGCGAATAATTGAAGGGATAAAAAATAATGTCAAGCCACTTTTACATGCAATGTTTCAGGTAACAGAGGTTTGCCCACTCCTTTCACTTGGAGTTTAGGATTAAAGCAACGACAAATTGACAGAAGCTTTATGCAAATGATATAACGGATTAATCCGCCATTAAAATACATCCATATTCATAGCGGCCCTATGCCCCAATGGGAGCCTTAAGGATTCATGATAATGATGATGATATTCAATAGCCGTTTTGACGGATCGGATACATTTCTATCGACACATGAGCAAGTTGTTATACCTAGTAATTCACCAGACAAACCTAAAATCCCTGGGAAGCTAAGTATTTTTAATATAAATGAGTAATTAATTGAGCCGTATAAAACACGCACAGCAAAAAATTGGGCTTCGCCATCGGGCTGATTTTCCAGACCACTCAGGCGGCCTTGTTAGAAGTATCTTACGATGAATACCATTCATTAAGTCAAAGTCTATGTGGCTTGTTAATGATTTTAGACTTCAAGTTTGCTGTAAATTCAGGAAATGCACATCGTATTGATGAACTTAATCTACTAGAAGTGAAGACTGTCAATAAGCTTACATAAGCTCCCCATACGTTTAATTAGTTCTTTAAAAACTCAATATGGAGTGGCCAAATTACGTAGGATTAGAAATGTTCTTAGCAGTGATAATGCTTTGAAATACCTCGTGTCTGATTTAAAACTTGCCATCCTTCAGGAAAAAAGGTTTGAAAGCTCCAAATACACATTAAGCTTCGCAACATTTGCTTCAATATCCGCTCGATTTTGTTGACCAATGTTGACTGGTGAGGTGGGCAAACGGTTTCAACACATCATAACATGCCTTGTATCAACCAAGTCTCTTCCTCAATCGAAGAATTTATTCTTAATTGTCAATTTCCTCCAAGTGAAATATTATCGTTTATTTTGGACACTGAAAGCTTGATAGCGATCATGGGAAATAAACTATTGTTTTTGTAAAAACCGAACCCCAATGTGTGGACTCGCAGGACTCGAACCTGGGAACATTTGATTAATAACTCCTTCACTTAACCACTAAACTACCACGACACTAACTGCTAGACTTAGCCACACGCTGCTCTCATGTTTTCGGAAACGTTTCAGATTTTCGGCCACTTTTGCCATTTTTGGCAACCTTTATAATTTTCGCAACTTTTTTTTTTTAGCATTTTTTCCCTTTTTTCGCTTCATTTATTAGCTTTCAAAATAAAAGTCAGCAAAAATCATTTGAGTGTGCGGACCCCATCACATGGAACGTTTTTCAAGATGCCGGACAGCACTGTAAGTGATTCAGATTCCAGCTAGGAAGAATGTGCAGATGCAGGCCCGATTGAGCCTATTGCGGAAGCTAACAGGCTGGGGTAAATCTCGCTACCCCCAAATTAGCTAAGGGCTTTTAAAGTCATTTATTATCTTTCAGCTTCGTTTCGACGTGATTCAACAAGGCTGAAAGGGCGCGAGGGGGAGGAGGGAAGCGGTTTCAACATCGCTGTTCAACAAAATTGAACGGCTTTTGAAGTGAATGCCTTTACCCGGACTGTAACACCTGACTGGGCAACATCAAGAATTGACCATTGCAAGCGTAGCCTTAATGAAATATCCGATAGGCCAAGGCTTGGTTTATCACCTGTATAATGCTATAAGGTAAAGCAAAATAGCCGCCGGCAATCAAGAAAAGCATTTGGAATTAACTTTGCCTTGAAAACGTGTTCTTTTTACCTATATACTGGTACATATACTTATCAACACAAGCTCATGACACATCATGATTGGAACTGTTTAAAGTTAACAGGAAAGGCCTTTTTTCCAACCAAACAGCCATTATCTTGGTATCATGCAAGGCCGAAATTCGAAATTTAAAATACTGCATTTTTAAAAGGAATGACGCTACCGCTCTAAAAACTTGTGAAAAGATTTAAATCTATATTATCTTTAAGGTAATGCAGGTAAAAAAACATGAAATTTATATTTTAGAATTTAATGACGTCGCGTGGAAACGATGTACTGATTTCTTTGTGAAAGGTTCCTAGGGCCGTAGCGTGAGATTTTGAGGGTATACGCACACGAAAAATGTTTCGAACACCAAAGGCGCTGGAAATTAGGGGGGTGAGGGGACATGCTCCCCAGAAACGTTTGAAATTTAAGGTCTCCTAAATACTATTTGCGACTATTTCCGAAGGACATTACACGAAAAGTGTGAAGGAAAATGCAGTAGTTAGGTGTTTATTTTACCCTTCCGTTAACTTTTACATCACAAACAGGGGGTTTAATTAGAAGCAAAGGGAGAGAGGCTTTTACTTATGGCAGAAAATATATGTTTAAATATCCTAGCAATTTCTCAAGTACACACGTGCGTATTTGCGTAAAGGACCCTGTGCCGTTCCTTTATCTTCACGAAGGCAATAACCTGGTCCTTTGTTTTAGCAGCTATTCAGCTTATGTGGACCTGCTATACCCACCCATAAACTTACAGAGGACCGCCACAACACCGTGAACTTCATCCCCTACGCTTCTCGATTAATGCGTGGGTTCTTTAACGTCCCACAGGGAACTAACGAGCATGGAAGATATTTGTGAGACGGGGCCTACGGTTGAAAGACCTTATCCGAAAAGACTTGAAAGTCTAACTATTTGTGGATGTAATTACAAAGGCAGCACTTTCTCCTCAGTTACTTAAAGACCCTGATTGTTGGTCCGGCTGGAATCGAACTCACTCGCGTGACAGTCTGGTGCTCAACCAACCTCAGCCACCGGTGCGCGCTAACTGTATTAGGGAGTTTAAGATCTACGACGCCGACGTCGACGAAAACGTCACCTCAAAATATAACGTTGCACTATCGTAAGTTTCTCGCGGTTTGGCCATCTCGTTCGCGTCTTACAATGTGGCCGAAGTATCCTAAAAATAAATTGGTACGAGCGGTTTCAGAGCAAAAATAGAGAACGGAAGATTCACATTTGAACGCTCACGCTGTCTTCAAAACCTCTAATTTGGTGATTTCGCGTCGTTGTTGTGCAGAGAACCGCACGTTTGTGTGCTAAAATGCGTGCCGCACGTGCAGCACGATTATTTTTCCTCTTTTAACCAATAATATTGTTGTTTCGTGGCGTTCTCGTCGACCCACCGCGTCGTAGATCTTAAAGTCCCTAATGCAAACAGTGATCATTTAGTGGTCAGTTCAATAACCGGGTATTATTACGGCTTCAGTTATCTGTGGGCAAAGAAAATCACTAATAAGGAGAAGTCCAAGCGACTACCGAAAACCTATAAAATGGCATTCAAAAGAGGACAGCCTCCTAGTTAATCATAAACATATCATAAACAATCATAAACAATCATAAACAATGACTAGCGTCGTAACTCTACAGTTAATTCTGCGTCTACAATAATAAATCTTCTCTTGGGATTAAAAAAAAATGCTTCTCAATTTTAAATTGCAAATTGTTGTTAAACAGTATAACGACGCCTGCTCTAGAACTAGAAAAGGTGGCGAAACAGGCGGAGTATCCCCATCCAAAGAGCCAGTAAGGTTCATTCTCATTTGTGCTATGTACCTCTTACAAAAATATATGGAAACCTGTTTTTCTTCAACCATAGAAAAGTCTCTCTTGGTTTAGAATTGTTTGACCGCCCTTTAAAATTCGGAAGAAAATAACCATATCGTCAGAACGCATGATGCGAAAAAGGTGTGAAAGGTTCTTCGAGGATAGTAACCGGAGAGCAGCTATGTAGTTTAGTATTGTAATTAACAGGCCTAGGTAAAGGTAAATGATGATAATAATCATAATCATAGCCATAATCATAATCATAATCATAATCATAATCATAATCGTAATCGTAACCGTAACCATAATCATAATCATAATCGTAATCGTAATCGTAATCGTAATCGTAATCGTAATCATAATCATAATCATAATCATAATCATAATCATAATCATAATCATAATAAATTTACCTCAATATTGCGCAGGTTACATAAATATATAACTATGATCACCTGCGCATTATAATGATTAAAAACTAAGAAGTATAATAATGTCAAATGAGCTACAAAAACCTACAACAAAAACTAAATAAATAAAAAGGAAAAAAGTGGATAAATATATTGCTAGATGCAAATAAGTAAATAAATAAATATAAAGAGGCAGAGAGAGAGCGTGGAGGAGAGAAACCCTGACAATGCACACCCCAAGTAATCATGTTTTGATCGAACATTTGCCCTGAGCGGGATTTGAACCCAAGGCCCCCCCGTTACTAGTCGGGTGTGATAATCACTACAACACCAGGACAACCTTGTTGGTAACACAGCCATTGAAGTGGTGATTGGTGATTTACGTGGTTAGGGCGTGGGCCCCCGGGAAATTTTCTTTTAAGGTGACAAGGTAGGGGAGCCTATAACTCCACGTGAAACCCAACTAAGGATCAAGTTAACGATGCACGACCGTAGCCAACTTAGCGGATGACTAGGAAGGATCCTCGAAGTCTAATATATAAATTAATTCCAATTAAGTCATAGGTATAAGCAGCTGGCCTAAATAAATGCGTTTTAAATGTATGCTTAAAATTGTTCAAAGCTCTACTGTTGCGAATTTTACTGGCGAGCGAGTTCCAAAGTTTTCAGGCGGCGACACAAAAAGCCATGTCTCTAAATGTTCTCTTACTTTCCAACTCAAGTAGAAGCTCATTGTTTGATCGCAAAGAATAGCGCAATGTACTCTTAATACCAATTAAATCATTGATACATTCAGGTGCAAGCCCGTTAATAGCTTTAAATGCAACTACTAGTTTCTTAAATCCAATTTTAAATTGCACTTGCAGCCAGTGAAGCCTGAAAAGCACAGGCGATATATGATCAAAGCAGCAAACATTGCAAACTAGGCGCCCGGCTGTGTTTTGACACGCTGTAACTAACTTGCGTTAAACCATATAATAAAGTATGCACCAAACCATATAGTAAACTATTGCAATAGTCAATTCTACTAATAACTAGAGGCTGCACGAACCTTTTCATTGACTTAGTTGTTGTGCATTTAATGTTGTGGAGGTGGAAATAAGATGAATTACAAATCTTATAGATTTGTCTCCCCATACGTTGTTGATCAAACCAGCAGCCCAAATTCTTGGCCCCTTGGGCTGAAGTAATCCGATGGTAGCCAACAGCAAGAGAGCCTGCGCTGATCTTAGACAGTTGCAGTCTTGTTCCAATAAGTAAATACTCAGTTTTATCAACATTTAGCTTAAGCCGATCAGTCAGCTTCCATGGACGTATGTCTTTATGTCTTCTATACAGTGTTGCATTGACATAACTGCCTCATCCCGACTTGGTTGTGAATCAGGTTTAAAAGGAAGATAAAGCTGAGAGTCATCCAGCGTAGCAATGAACTTCAGGTAGATGTGCGTTTACAATCTCAACAAGCTTGGGTGAGTAAACGATAAACAATACGGGAGCGAGAGAGGATCCCTGAGGAACACCATACTGCAAGGAAAAACGGTCAGAGAGAATCACATTGACTGAGATGCGTTGCCTTCTGTATACCGAGAACCACTCCAAGACTTTACCCGAGACACCAAACCTTGACTGAAGACTCGTGATCAAAATACCGTGATCGATGGTATCGAAGTCCGCGCTTAAATCTAAAAGAACCAGCTAAGTTACATGACCCTTGTTCATATTCATATAAATGTCATCCTTCGCCTTTAAAAGAGCAGTATCTATACCATTGTGTTGCCTATACGACAACTGCAAAGCAAGATAGAGACCATTGGAAGACATATGGAAAAGCCGTTGATCTGATACGGAGCGTTCTGTCAATTTCGACACATAAGAAAGATTAATAATTGGGCGTTATTTTTTATACAGAAGATCGAGGCCATGTTTCTTGAGCAGAGGATTTACTATGCCTTCCTTTCATTAATCGGGAAAAGAGGCAGTCCCTAGAGCCTCATCTGTGTAATTACAGGCAAAAGCTCATCAATACACTCTGGTACTAATAGAGCTGGCATTGGTTCCAAAGCACGGTACTTAGCACATTTCTTCACCAGCTCTATGACGTCATCATTATTTAAAAGCCTAAGCTTGCTGAATGATTCTCTCACAGGACGATCAAAGTCATATTTTGAGGATCCAGAAGAACTTCGTGCGGCAGTATCAAGATCCAACCGAATATCAGATACCTTCTCGACGAAGAAATTATCATAGCGTTAGCCAGTAGACATTCATCATCGTGTGGTGGAACTGGACTCCAGAATCTTGCTTCAGCAACCCCTTCGTAGCCCTGAAAAGTTTACCCTGATCGCCACTGTTTTTCGCGACAAAATCTTTACAGAACGCCGTGCGGGCATTGTTAATCAAAAAATAGGTAACACGGTTCCTGCATGTCTTGTAGTATTCAAAGCCTGATGAACACTTCGTCCTTCTCCAGCACTTCTCAGGCCTGCGCCTGACTCTCTTTAGCTTGTCTTATGTCCTCATTAAACCATGGTAGGCGTCGCCTCACAGTTACAGCCCTGGTTTTGAGAGGGGCGTGACAGTATAGAATTTCCGTAAGAGTAGAGTTGTAACAGCCAATCATCGCATCAAGGGAGCTAGGGGGTTAGTACACAATGCAGAGTCTCTCTAGCAACTTTAAGACTTCTGTAGTTATGTTCCTTAACAGAAGAGGCCGGCCTTAGCGTTTGATGACTGCAGGTCAAACAGCAGAGTGGTCTGAGAATACGCGGTCTACCTGTGGCGTAGAGATCACAGATTGCAATTGGCGCCCGTTAAAATCAGATCCAGTGTGTGTCCATGGATGTGAGTAGTCCCCTTCGCATGTTGCTGAAGACTCAAAGAATCAAATAAATCCTGCAGCTTACTTGCATCCTTGTTACCAGCCACGTCCATATGGATATTGAAATCTCCTACGATGACCAGCTTTTCAGCGGCCAATATGATGGACTCCATTTTGTTTGAAAACTCTGCAAAGAAAGCATTCGTTGACACAGGGGTCTCAGCACTGTATGGCACGCGGTAAATAATTACCACACTGAGTCTACCTGAGCAAGATGTTACGAGCCATTCAGAAAACTCATTAATGAAGACTTCTTACCAGAAGATAGCTTAGACACACACAGGGTGTCCCTAAATAGCACACCGGTGCCACCACCAGTACTTCGACTCACACGTGGTTGATCAAGAATCTTGTAGCCTTCAGGAGTCGCCAGTGCAGGGGCAGCCACATCGTCAGTTGTTTTCAGTCAGCCCAACCAGATCAAACTGCGAGTCCATAACATAATCTGTCAAGTCAGCGGACTTATTTCCAAGCGAAAGGGCGTTAACTAACCAAAGCCTCAATGATTGATAGTGGTGAGGAGATCATCTAAGGGAATGTTAATCAAATTCGAATAGTGATGTTTTGTGTACCCCAGACGCCTTGAACAATGTCCATTGTTAGCACACAGTTGTTGGTCGTGTGAACAGGAATCCGAAAGGAATGCATGGAAAGAGCAACGAAAATATTGTCCATTTGCTTACCCCTTGACGGCGTGTCTATAGGTCCGGATTAAGTTTGAACACAATATCACCTACCAGTTGACAATGGAAGAAGGCGGTGGTGTTTGCATGGTGTATGCACATACGACTGCATCGTTTGATCCTGCGTATTGTCAAATACCGAGTTGTGTTGCATTTGATAACAATTATAGCATTCCAGTCAAGAACAATGAATAGCATTCCAGCTCCAGTCGACAATAGATGCCAATCACCAAACACAACTTGCTCGACAAGATCAGAGCAGAATAAATTAATGGCAGAAAAACTACGCCCCAATTGTCAAGCATTAGTGGATAAGACATGGTAGTTTTGAGTCCTTTCCACCTTATTTGCCGTCAATTCGGTGCCAAAGATACTTATCCATGGTGTAGGATCTTTAAGACCTTCGCCAGCAAAAACACATGAGGCCGAAAGGCCGTGACGATCCATGCAATCACTCCGCCACCGGATAGATATCTGCTTATTGAAAAAAAAAAAAAAAAAAAAAAGAAACATGAAAGAAACAAGTAATAACATATGAAAATGCTTTCACACTGATAAACAATACGGAAAATAGACACGGTTGCATATAGAGTGCTTTTGCATGACGTCACGGGTGCAATGTGCAAAACAAACAAAAACGGCGGTCATGTTAGTGCTCCAAACTTATCCTCTTTTGTTTCATGGAAATAGCATCCATTTTAGTCACGTGATTGAAAACACTCTATAAAGAGCACTTAATGGGCGTAGTTCAGATGGAATTTAAAGGTGTTTGAGTACATTCCAGATTGAAAGGGTTTGAATTCTAGCACCTTAGGATATTCAACTTTGCGTATTGGGAGGCAAGGTGGAAGTTGATTAAATTTTAGGTGAATTTACCATGAATATTTTGAGAGTTCATGAAAAGAAGTGAGAGATGAAATATTTTGCGAATTTCTTAAAAAGTAGCATGGTAAATTTACAGAAATACTGCAGTGAAAGGATCTAATGTGTGTTAGTATGTTTTCAAGAAGCGTGTAAAAGGCTGGTGAATATTGCTTGAGATATTAAGGCACATTTTCCGAGTCAAATTGTTCACAATTAATGTAAAAATAATGACCTTTGACTTAAGCCTCAGATAAATTGCGCTTGTTGCGGGCTTTCATCTCTTTCATCATATCCTTGATTAAAATTCCCCATTCCTTTTGAATAGCTCTTGTGTAATTTTTAGTAATGTACGCACCAGTGTGTAGTACTCTTGATTTTTAGTCTTACGTCGTTAAGACCAAACCTGGTCGCGATCCTCTTGGCATACTTCTTGCTTTGATTGGTCTGCCTCTAGTACTAAATCTTTTGCCAACACGATGAACTGCGTGGAATCGAATTCGTCTTTGCTTTCTTTGATGTTATTAATCCTAAATTATCCCGTCTGGTATACTGTTCGAGATTTGTATTCCGCTCTACTTTTCCTTTCAGGCTCTGTTCCAAGATACTTATCGCCTTCCTTAACAACTCTATTTTCGGAGATTTGTTCTATTGTTCCAGCCTTGAATTGTTTTTTCAAGATATCGACACCGTTATGAGTCAAATTTAAACTCGGTTGTAAATCTTTGACGGTATAATTCACTGCTTTCAGATCCAACTTAACTTCCTGCCGTAATTTGTTTAAGTTTTCGCGTATGTCAGCAAAACCCTCCACAACGAGTGACTTAAGAAATTCAATTGAGTCCTTCAGTCTACGATAGAGCTCGTTATTCCACCACCAGTATCAGCCGCTCCTCCTTCATTAATTGACGAACTGGAGCCCTTTTTGAGCGTTTCCTCCCCATTTGCTCTTGAAAATACTGCTTAGTCTGTTGAAGATGCAATGTAAACGTTCTTATATACCTTTTGAGCTACACGTGTTAATTAAGCATCTTCTTTCTGTACACTTTAAGCGTAGAAAACCATTTCTTTGACGAGCGTTCAAAGGCGTGTGTGGTCGCCATGACTGTCGGTCCAGTACTCAAGTATTTAAAGTTGGGCCAAAGTTTGCTACAATACGTAAATTAGTTCCTCGCAACTCCGTAAACAACTTAAAATTTAAAGGACCAACTTTTTTTTTTTCATGTTTAGGAACTTTTTTTGCTATATTCTTTAGCAACGTTCCCGATTTACAATTTTGAGCAGCACCCTTCTAAGAGTAACTCACGGTCGCAGCGAGATTGTTTTGTAGCTGCTTGATTCCTTTTTCTATTCCTCTTTCTTCTAAGCAGCCTATCTGCATGACTTTTGGTGAAAGAGCGTTTACTTAATATGTGAAAAGTTGAGGCGATTGCTTAAAATGTAATGCTATGTAAAAGCATTATTTATATTTCCTGCATATGGAGAGGACTCTGAGTACAGAGTGTAGCTGCCTCCAAAGTTTTTTAAGGTGGCACTCATGTCGGCCGTACTGAAGTTTACTGAGGATTAGAGAGAAGCACTGGACAAGACAGAAACTGTATATGGGGTGTCACTAGTTCTGAGGAAGACATTAAAATAAAATTAATAATAATAATAATAATAATAATAATAATAATAATAATAATAATAATAATAAACTAATGCCAAGCATACATGTACATGCATACATGCAATCGTGCATTATTTATTTTAACAGAGGCCTTGCCTGTGTTTCATTTCTTACTTTTCCCCTGCCATTTCTTTTACTTGCATTTTATTATTATTTTATTATTTTTTTTAACATCAGTCGTAAATTCATGGACCTAGTAGAAATTTCCGCCCTTTTGGCAAAATGATTTTTTTCTTACTTACAAAAACGAGCCCGAGTAAAGAGTGGACCACTCTGTATGGTCTCTTACGGGGACACTCGAGTTTTACGGCCCTATCAATTAAAGATTACTGAGGATCAGACTGAAGCATTAAAGAAGAGAGAAACAGCGTCTTTGGTGACAACAGATTTGTGTAAGGGGTTGAGATCTTCTGGGATCTTCCCTACTGGAATTGATGCGCTTATAACTTTTGTTTGCGAACATCAAGACCAACTGGAGAAGGTTTTTGAAGCAGCCGTACCCTCCAGTGCGTAGTTCCCGCTATAACAGTGGCTTAGTCACTGCTTCGTCGCTGACTACGATGGTTAGCAAATTCGCTTACAACATCAGGTATGCCGTGAAGTCAGGCATTATACATCTCACTGATGAAAATAAGCTGTTAGAAATGTAAACATTGACAAGATGATAACAATTTACTAGTAAATTAAATTAGCTCTTAAAAAAATGTTCTACAAATGTAATCGCCTTATCCCGGATTACGACTTTTATTGGTAGTGATATCGCATTGAAACTTTATTATTGTACGTCGTATCTCGTTTAAAACGTTTTACCTGTTGTAAACATGTTTGGAAGCACTAAACACACAAGACCCGTGTCCTGGACCTTAGCCCTTGAGTCTATAGCATCATCTCATCCACAACTGAAAAGTAGAAGTGTAGCTATAATGGAATCTCATTTAACAAGTATTCGGTTTACGAGTTAGGTTTACAACCAATGCGTAATTTTATAC
>NC_090894.1:30362437-30364937 GCF_036669925.1 Montipora capricornis
CAATTCCAACGCACAGCGAAACTTTAATTGGAGTAACGCAAAAGAAGAAGAAGAGTTCGAAGGTCGCTTAAAGGTTTAAATTAAAACTTTGAGGTTGAATAGCAATTCGATGTATCTTGTAGCTGGGGAATGGTTTGATGAGATATTGTAGTGCTGAAAATTTGTTATGTTGTTGTGGTTCGAACTAGAAAGCAAAAGAAAAAAGCCTAAATGAGACAACGCCTTAGATATATTAGTTGACTTACGCGCACGTGGCATTGCGATGCAAAACTAAGTAAAAACTAAAATTATCATGCCACATTACGATAATAAACTAATGGCTATAATAACGAAAATATGAATAAAAACGACTTACTTTAGTCTGGCTCCGAGTAACTATGGTAGCTGATAAAAAGGGTAGAAGTACTTGAAATAGCTTGTAACCAGCAAGTAGCGTTGCAACAATCCGCCTTGTGTAAAAACTACGTGACTCTCAAAGGCGAAATCCGATCACTTAAAACAATCATGCAAGCTTGTACAGCGGTGCGATTGGCTAAATGAACAAAAGGAAATAATGCGCAAATCGCGGCTTAATATAGGCAAGCGAATTATTGTATTGCGAAAGTAACACTAATGAGCTGTTAAGTAAGATCTCAAACGAAAATAAGGTATGTTATTTAATGGGTGACTTTAACTTAAATCTAATGAGCCACCAATGTCATTCCGTTACTGGTGAATTTTTAGATGCGCTATATTCAAATATGTTCTCTCCATTGATTACGCACCCTACAAGAATAACTTGTCACTCGGCAAATTTAATTGACAACATTTTCGTCAACCAATTTTTCGATAGATCCAGGAGTGGACTGTTTTTCACTGACATTTCTGACCATCTGCCTATATTTTCTATTCATTTCGATACCTCAAACTCAGCATCTAATGAAACTGTTTTTGTTCGAGATGTAAATCAAGTCAACACAACTAGGTTTCTATCGCATTTGGAGAGAATTGACTGGTCTCAGTATGCCACTTTTGATGATCCAAATAATGCCTATAACAGCTTTTTCAAACAATACTCTACGGCATATGACTCATGTTTTCCTTTAAAAAAAACTAATGTGAGCAATTACCTGAGAAAGCCTTGGTTATCGAAAGGACTTCTGAAGTCGATAAGAACGAAAAATAAGTTATATAGACAGTATCTCAATAATCAATCTTTGCATTATGAAATTCGTTATAAAGATTACAAAAACAAATTGAATCACTCATTAAGAATCGCTAAACGCATATATTACGAAAAGAAAATCGATGCTTCTAAATCAAATGCCAAAGGTACATGGAAGGTTCTAAACGAAATTATTAAGACAAAAAAGAAAGCGTTTAAAATCAATTCCATCTTTAAAGTTGACAACCAAGAAATTACGGATCCAGTAGACATCGCTAATAGATTCTGTAGTTATTTTTCTAGTATCGGACCTAATCTAGCCAAAGAATTTCACTCGTCTGTCTCTCACCGCAGTTTTCTCTCTGGTCACTTTTGTCAATCGGTGTTTTTTGATCCAGTGACTCCAAATGAGCTATCGGAAATTTCCAATGCGTGATACCACTCTTTAAAGCTGGTGATCGATCACTCTTTTCGAACTATAGACCGATCTCGATTCTCCCTAGCTTTTCTAAGTTTCTTGAAAAGGTTGTTTATAACCGTCTTTATAATTATTTAAGTAAACTAGAAATTATATGTGATAATCAATTTGGCTTCAGGAAAAATCATTCAACTTCGTTAGCATTGATTGACCTACATGAAAAAATCTCTCTTGCTCTTGATCGCAATGAACATGCCGTTGGCGTTTTCCTTGATCTTTCTAAGGCCTTTGATACCGTCGATCATAATATTCTGCTTGACAAACTCGAACACTATGGTATACGTGGCTTGGCTCTAGACTGGGTTAGAAGCTACCTCTCCAGCAGGTTGCAATTCGTTCAATTTAATGGTCAATGTTCCTCTCCTCAAACTATCTGCTGTGGTGTCCCCCAGGGATCCATTTTAGGCCCCTTGTTTTTCTTGCTCTATATTAATGATTTAAATAACGTATCGACGCTCGTCGAGCTGATTTTATTCGCTGATGATACTAATTTATTTATGTCCCATAAAGATCCTGTATACCTGGCAGCATCACTTAATTCCGTACTTAATAAATTATCCACTTGGTTTAAGGCAAACAAACTCTCCTTAAACCTGAAGAAAACAAACTTTATGTTATTTAAGCCTAGACAGAAAAGGTATCATTTTCCAATGCAAATATGCATAAATGACCAGAGAATCGAACAGGTTAAGGCAACGGTCTTCCTCGGTGTAGTCCTTGATGAACATCTGTCTTGGAAACCGCACATTTCTCAAGTAGCTCGTAAAATCTTGAAATCAATAGGTGTCATTAATAGAGCAAGATTTTTTCTACCTAAACTCTGTCTAAAAACTCTTTATTATTGTTTAGTTTATCCTTATCTTCATTATTGTATTATT
>NC_090894.1:30372437-30374937 GCF_036669925.1 Montipora capricornis
GAACACAACTCCAGGCCTGGCTACTTTGCCTTGGAGTGAAGATAACTGGAAATAAAAAGGCAGCTCGTACAAAGGTAATAGATGCTATAAGACGTTTTTGAAACGGTTCTGGTGTTGTTTAATTTGTTTTTAATTTAAAATATGCTTTTTAATGAGATAGATGGTTGACACCATATGGTGTGGAAAAGGGGAAAGAAGGGGGAGAAAAGAAGGTTAGATAGGGTCTACAAGATCAAGGCAAACGTTTTCAAGGCAACAATGGGGGAGCTTAAGCAGAGGATCAGTGCTAAGGCAAATCGAGTGAAACGGCATTCTAATAAACAGAAGCAGTTTTGAACAGAACAGACTGTTTGCCACCAACCAGAGGCTGTTGTCTTTTTTCCCGGAACAATAAGGGCGGAAATGGCGAAACACTCCCTCTTGATCCTAAGGACACACCTAAGTTTTAGTCAGATCTGCGGGGTGCCCTCTACATCATGATGACAATAAAGATTGGACAACATAATTTGAAGAGACGTTATACAGGAAAGGGCAGAGGCAGGCTGATATTGCAATTAGCAAGAGGGATGTTGGAAAGCAGTTGAAGACTGTTCCTAACTTGAAATCTCCTGGGCCAGATGGCATACAAGCGTTCTGGTTGAAGCGCAAATTGGAAGGTATATGAATGACTGTGTTAGAGTTGGCCAAGTGCTGGACTGGGTGGTTGAGGACAGAACAAGACTTATCATGAAGGATAAGAGCAAGGGCACTCTAGTAGGAAATTATCGACCAATCACATGTCTTAAACTTTTGTGGAAGTTTTTGACTGGATCCTTGCTGGAAAGACGTATCTTTACCTTTTAGCAAACACGCTCCTACCTTATGAACAGAAGAGGGTGCCGAGAAGGTTTAAGGGGCACCGAGGACCGCCTTGACATGCATCCAGTTGCATTGCGACCTTGCAAGCAGCGGCAAAATAACTTGCGCACGGCATGGATAGAGTTAAAGAAGGCGTATGACATGGTTTCCTATTCTTGGGTACGTCAGAGTTTGAAGATTTTGGTGTTGCTGATAACATCACTGATTTTGTGTCAAGCAGCATGTCCAGGTGGAATGCCCAATTTGTATGCTGGCAATCAACACCTGGGCTCTGTCCCTATTAAGAGATGCATCTTTCAAGGGGACTTCTTCTCACCACTTTTTGTTTTGGTATTACCTTGATACCAATTTCGATGATGTTGCAAGAGACAGACATTGGGTAATGTTTAGAAAGAAAGGACCATGAAGTAAACCATTCACTAGTTATGGACGATCTTAAACTCTTTGCAAAGACCGAGTCACAAATTGACTCTTTGATGGAGACGTTATGCATTTGTTATAAAGACATTGGTATGAAATTTGGTATTGCAAAGTGTGCTGTGTTGACATTAGAAAAAAGGAAAGAGGAGAGAAAATCGTGGGATTGACCTTCCTACAGGAATTCCATAAATGATCCGAAGGAGAGCGGATACAAATATCTGAGTGGCCTTGAATTAGACTCTACCGTCGACAGGAAAATGAAGGAAGCTGTAAAAAACTTAAGTTACTATTGAAGTCTAGGCTCAATTGTCGTAATTTGACCATAGCGATAAAGTGGGTTGTAGCAGTGGTGCGGTATAATGCGAGCGTTATTGGGTGGGCCAAGGTGGAACTTGAGGAGATAGACAGGAATACCAGGCAACTTTTGATACAGTATGGTGTGGCCCATCCTAGAGCTAATGTGCTGCGTTTGTGCACGCCACGAAAGTTAGGGGTCGGGCTCTGATTGGGGTAGAAGAGTGTTTTTCCAGTGAGCGTAGGTCGTTGGTTCTATATGTTGCAAGCAGTGAAGGAGATATTCTGAAGTATATAATAACCAGTAATAATCTTGCAGAAGGGAACATCGAAAGAAAAAGAGGAGTATAGGAGAAGGATCGATGGGGATAAGAAAACCTGAAGGGAAGCTATACCACTGCATGGGCAATGGGCAAAGACAGAAGAATCGTGGGACTGGTTATCAAAGAGTGACTTGAAGTGTGAAACAGAGTATATTAATAGCTACTAAAGACAGATGGGCTGCCACTCTCAGGCATTGATATGTAAACGTGATCTAAGTAACATCATAGAAGGATGCAGTGGGTGTCACTTATGTAATTCTTGATTTTATTAATTCTAATTATAGTTATTTGTATTCTTCAGATGCATGGTAACATATTTGTATTTGTATTGTTTCTATTTAGTCAGAAATTTTAGCTAGGTGTCCCCTATTAGCAGAGGATATTCTCCCCTGCTAGACTTCATTTAACACTTTAATAAAGTCATTATGATTAAAAAAAAAAGAAAAAACAAACAAACAAGTTTGAACACGAACTCTGTCCGAAAGAACATTTATCATCAAGTAGATTGGGATAGGTGTAGGTTATATTGCGAGGCAGTAGAGAATGTAACCCAAATCGTAAGTGACTGCAAGGTGTTAGCACAAACAGATTATAATCGGCATCAC
>NC_090894.1:30377437-30399937 GCF_036669925.1 Montipora capricornis
TTTAAAGCTGCTTATCTTCAGTACTATTGGTGTTATCGGTATGGGAATAGTTAATGCAGTTGCATAACAAAAATAATAATAAAACCAGCATTATTTACTTTGACGAATGCTTTACCTGTGTCTCATTCCCTTCTTTTTATGCCATCTCTTCTTCCATTTGGAATTAACAACTAAAACAAGGTTGTAAGTAGCCATTATTTTATTTTATTTTATTACTATTATTATTTTTTAATCTTTTGTTTTCAGGTTATTATATAAGTAAAACACTCAGCCCTCCATTCATAGTTTTCCCCTAAATATGGAAGTAGCCTTAGTGTAACCGGTATTAGTAGTATACCCTAGATGACTGGTACAATTTATTTCAAATTGGAGAGTTTTAGGTTTTTTCAAGACGATGACAATTTAAGTATATGAAAGAGGAGGAGGAGGGTGGGTGGATTATTCATATGAAGGCCGTGTGAGTAGACGAGAGAGGTTCACAAGATATGTAGGTGTACTAGCGCTTATTTTTATTGATATATTGATTTATTAAAGTAATTGATGCAAGCATTGGGTTTGAATATTTCATGACATTGTGTGGGAGATGTGTGTTGTATACTTCTGTTTTGTCTCCACCCAACCACCCATGTGGTATCGCAAATATAAAAGTAGAAGAATAATGGAAAAAGCAAGGAACCAATGAGTTAGAGATAATGTCATAACCGACCAATGGGGAACCACTGACGTCAGTATAAATTAACTTAGTTTAAAAGCAGGACTAGAAAAAACTTGTTCGGCAGGCATTCTGTCAATAATTATATTCAAAAAATGGCACCTTACTGTGTACATCAATATAAATATCGATTCATAAGTAAGTCCGATAAGCAAATCCGATAAGCAAATTATCTAAAAATATATTATTTGGAGTCAGGTCAAGATTAAATAGCATTACAGGGCATTTGTTTAGTGTGGCGGTTTGGTTTTACACAATTTATGCTGGTTAAGTTGTAGCCTATTTGTTTTGTTTTTTTTTTTCTGGATTTAATAGCTCATATGAGACGGATAAAAATCAAGAGTGTCTTTTTAGATGTTTAACCGCTTTTATAATGAGCACCGTTTGGAGATATCCTTTAAAGGACTTAATTTGGACAAGTTTTGAGCAGATCTGTCTGAGCCCAGTTTATTGCTTTTCATTGTTTTATTTTTTTTTTATCTTTTTTTTGTTATTTATTCTTTCTTTTATTTTTTAGCTTATCTGCATTACCATAAGTTAAACTGAAAGCACCCTTTACTTTTACACACAGTTGAATTGATGACATAAAAACTTAATGCCATGCCTATATGCATTGCTAAGTTACCATTGTTTTATTTCTTTCTTTGTCATCTCATCTCTTCCAATTTGAAATTTTGGTGACAAGTCCGTAAGTAGCCATGTTTTCTTTTCTTTTCTTTTTCTTTATTTAACAATCAATGTCTATTTATACACCTTATTCCAAAATGGCCGTGATTTTAGTGCTCTTTTGTTTGCTTGCAAAGTAGTCCTTGTTGCCTCGGTCTTAAGCTGAAAATTAAATAATAATAATAATAATAATAATAATAATAATAATAATAATAACAATAATAATAATAATCATAATAATCATAATAATAATCATCATCATAATAATAATCATCATAATAATAATAATAATCATAGTAATCATAAACCTTGAACGAAGCAACAAGGGCTAATTTGCAAACTTGTAAACAAAATAAATACTGAAATGAAGGCCTTTTTGCAATAAGGTGTATGGACCTAACCACATTTTTGGTCGCCTTTTTAGTATTTTTTTAAGCGTCATCTTCATTGACCTTGGAGAGAAAGAAAGAGCCCCTTTCCTTTTGCGAACAATTAAAGCGACGTACAAAGAAAGTAAAGTTACTGATACATGCAATATTTACTTTGACAAAGGTTTTCCCTGTGTTGCCCCTTTCTATTTTATGACAGTTTCTCTTTCGTTTGGATTCTTCCTCGTTATTCTGTTGTAAGATCACATGATCTTTAGCAAGCGCTTGAGCCAACTCAGTGCATCGTTAAAGCACGTTTTTGATCTAAGAATAAAAGTTTTACGATATTTGCTACATATGGACGACAATCCAGCTACATCCCCACCTTAAGAAGTCGGATGAAACGAAAAAAAATCCTCTTAGGAGGATCTTAACAGGGATGAGATGAATAAATGCACCGCAAAACCAACTCAATCAAAAGGCAAGAAAGGCCTACAACAGCGCTGCCATCAAAGGACGAGAGCTATGGTGTTACTTTAAACGGGACAGCTCTGGGTTCCGTTATTTCTGAAGTTCGTTTGAAGGCCCAAGAGATTCAGTGAAGGCGGGGGTTACTGATTTGGGCAATTTGACAATGTTTGTCACATTGTGTGGGCAATGGGGACAAATCCTTGGGCGATGATTGTGATTTGAGGGTGTCTTAGGAGGAAAAGACGCCTGCTAGGAGAAGAAAAAGACCGAATGAACCTGCAATTAGAACGGCTACTGTCAGATTTTTACGTGAAAAAAGAAAAGTTAAACAGATTAAACTAATAGCATACATTATATATCTTATCAGAGTTTTACCTGTGTCATTTCTTTCTTTTTCATGCCATTTTCTCTTTTATTGGGAATTTGCATTACAAAAAGGACGTAAGTAGACTTTTTTTTTTCAAACATTTGTTGTCAATTTATGATCCCAGCAAAATTTCGGCTTTCAGCCGTTTTTTATGCCTCTGGAGAGACGCTGTGAGTACAGAATGTAGCAGACGTCTCCCAAGTACTTTAAGGGGGGCAATTTTGTTACGGTGGGGTTCTATTGAAGTTTATTGAGTATTCGAACGAAGCGTTGGACAAGGGAGAAACAGTTTATGTGGTCTCACTAGATCTAAGGAAGGCATTCGACATCATCTGCCACCGTATTCTTTTACAAAAGCTAAAGGGATATGATTTCTTGGGATCTCCCCTAAAATCGATTCTTTTATACCTTATCGTTCATGCTCAACGAATCAAAATAAAAAAAAAGAAGAAAAGAAAAGAAAAAAAAAAAGTTAAACTAATAGATATTTACCTGTCTCTCATTTCTTTCCATTTCATATCATTTTCTCTTTTACTTGGAATTTTCCATTATGAAAAGCTGGTAAGTAACAGTTCTTCTCTCTCTCTCTCTCTCTCTCTCTCTCTCTCTCTCTCTCTCTCTCTCTCGCTCTTTTTTTTTAACAATTGTCGTCAATTTATGATCCCTGCAAAACTTTCGTCCCTTAGCAGATATAATGTTTTTTACCCTGCTTATAGACAGGAGCTGTAAGTACAGAGTGTAGCAGTCTGCAAGCGCTTTTCATTTATTTATTTAATTATTCTTTTTAAGGGGGCGTTTACGTTGTACGGCTCTATTGATTGAACATAAGAGGAACAGTTTTAGAGGTGTCACTAGATCTGAGAAAGGAATTAGGCACCACCTGCGAGCGTCTTTTACGAAATCTAAAGGCATACGAATTTTTAAAATTTCCTCTGCAATTGATCCCTTTAGAGGAAAACAAGAAAAAGACAAACTAAACTAATGTCATGCAAGCATTCATGAATTATATATTTTATTAGAAGTTTTACCTGTGCCTCTTTTTTTTTTTTTTCTTTTCATATCATCTTCTGTTTTATTGCGATTTTATCATTAAAAAAAGACGGTAAGTAGATGTTATTTTCATCTGTTTTTTTAAACATGTGTTGTCAATTTATGATCCCAGCAAAACTTTCTACCCTTAGGGAGTACAATATTTTGCTTCCCGCATATGGAGAGAAGCTCTGGGTACAGAGTGTAGCATTCTCCCTGGTATTTAAGGGGAAACTCATTTTGTGGAGCCTCATTGAAGTTCACTGAGGATTTCAAGAGAAACATTGGACAAGAGAGAAACAGTTTTAGAGGTGTCAATAGATCAGAGGAAGGCACTCGGCACCACCTGCCACCGTCTCCTTTTACCAAATCTAGAGGCATATTATTGAAATCTCCCCTGGAATTTATCCGCTGATAGGTTGTCGTTCTTGCTCAACGAATCAATAGACGAAAATAAAAAAATAAAAAAAAGGAAATTTAAACTAATGGCATTCCTTCGTGCATTATTTACTTTAACAGAGATTTTACCTGTATCTCATTTCTTTCTTTTTCATGTCATCCTCTCTTTTATTGGGAATTTACCATTACAAAAAGGTGGTAAGTAGACTAAATGTTCCTTTTAGTTTTCAAACGTTTGTTGTCAATTTATGATCCCAGCAAACTTTCGGCCCTTACCAGTTAGACATTTTTTTCCTGCCTATGGAGAGAAGCTGTGAGTACAGAATGTAGCAGTCTCTCAAGTATTTATGGGGACACTCATGTTGTGGAGCCCTATTGAAGATTACTTGGGATTTGAGAGAAGCTGTCTCGACTGACTTTGTTTTATGTTTTAGTTTGCATTGCGGACCTATTTCGGGTCACGTGGAAGTTGTCCTCGTGCGTGTGTGTTTTTAATCGCCATGTTGTTGAAATGTTGAGATTAAAGAAAGGGGATCTCAGCCCTCGAAGTTTTGTTTATTGGGCGTTTCACGCGACAGAAGCATTGAAGGAGAGAGAAACAGCTTCTTCCGGTAACAACAGATCTGAGTTGCCCAGGCATTATAGGACCTTTTGGGATCTTCCATGGAATTGATCCGCTCATACCTTATTGCTTAATTGCGAACAACGAGGCAAAGGAGAGAACGTTTTTGAAGCATTCGAAGCAATGCTAAGTTCCATAATGTAACTATTACAGTGGCTTTGTCACTACTACGTCACTGACCAATCCACTTACGACATCAAGTTTGCCGAAGTCAGAATATACACATCTTACTGCCGGATCAACTTAAGCTACTAGGAGTATACGAAACAAGACGCCCAGCGTTTCCCCGGTATATTACATTAGTTCTTAATAATTTATTCAAGCCTACAAAGTGAAGGAATGACAATTTTATTGGCATTGATATTACATTGACACCATATCATGGGTACTCCGTATCTCTTTAAAACGCCGAAAGGAAACAGGAAACATGTTTTAAAACTCTAAATACACGTTTTCCGCGTCCTGGACATAGCTGTAATGGAAATCCCGAGGAAAGAACTTGGGTTTATGGCCAATACATACATAAAGGCAGTGGCATGCAAATATTTCAACTTGTGTCAAAATCGAAATATGATATATGTATGTGTGGCTAACAACACCCAGCTCTTGTTTACAGAATTGTTTTCAGGTCTCTTGATGGGTTTAGTAGTTCGTTTACAAGCAAGAACTTTCATATTGCCTTCTTGAATTTTTCACAACTTTTGGCAACCAAACCTAATTCATGGTCCCAGCCAGAGCATTAGTTAGCAATTCCATTTCTTTTCGTGTATTCGTTCCTTAAAACGCCTTATCTTTATCATTTTTATTGAAGGAAGCTTTTTCCCTCGTGTTAATAATTGCATTTAAAAAACATTATGCCATGCGCGCATTGATTATTTATTTTAACAGAGATTTACTTATTTTGCATTTTTTTTTTCTTTTTTCATGTTATCTTCTTTCTTCTCTTGGAACTTATGATTACACAAAGTCAGTAAGTAGCAGTTAGTTTGATTTTTTTTAAAACAGCTTTTTGTCCCAGGGATTTTGATAGCTGCTTTAACTAGGCAAAGTACATACTCATCCTAGGTAAAATGACGATCAGGAGGGGAGGGGGGCGGGGGCGCATAGCTATAATGGAAATCTCGAGAAAAGAACTTTATGACCAATGGATACATAGAGGCAGTGGCATGCAAATAATTCAACTTGGGTCAAAATCGAAATACAATATAAGTGTTAAGAGTTCGAATGTTTTGAGGACAGGTAGCTTGCAAACTAAACTGAACGCAGGGTTGTCGCAACAACAACAGGAAGATGAACGTAGTTTCCAGGAAGTAAAACTCTGAACAACACGTACTCTATAAACTTACACGGCCTCCGCCAACTTGAATAAACACTACTTCTGTTACACTTGACTATACACGGCTAACGCCAATTCTCTTCGCTTGTGAAAAACTAGTTGAAAAAACTTTGCTTGGACTCGTCTACTTACATACTCTCACAATAAGCTTCTAGAACTTTCTACAACAGTAAAAAATCTAATTATAGAAAGATTACAAAACACACCGATTTAGAAACGCTTACGCACGAACCTGAAAAATAAACGAACTACGAACTCTCGCGAAGCTTACAGAAAGTAATGCTTGTCACGCAATGCTATTTTTCGTAACAATAACTATGAGTGGCTAACAACACACGGCTCTTGTTTACGGTACTGTTTTCAGGTCTGTTGATGGTTTTAGTAGTTCGTTTACAAGCAAGAACTTTCATATTGCCTTCTTGAATTTTTCACAACTTTTAGCAACCAAACCTAATTCATGGTCCCAGGCAGAGCATTAGCAATTCCATTTCTTTTCGTATATTCTTTCCTTAAAACGCCTTATCTTTATCATTTTTATTGAAGGAAGCTTTTTTCCTCGTGTTAATAGTTGCATTTAAAAAACATTATGCCATGCGTCCATGCATTATTTATTTTAACAGAGATTTACTTATTTTGCATTTTTTTTCTTTTTTCATGTTATCTTCTTTCTTCTCTTGGAACTTATGATTACACAAAGTCGGTAAGTAGCAGTTAGTTTAATTTTTTTTAAACAGCTTTTTGTCTCAGGGATTTTGATAGCTGCTTTAACTAGGTAAAGTACATACTCGTCCTAGGTAAAATGACGATCAGGAGGGGGGCGGGGGCACATAGCTATAATGGAAATCTCGAGAAAAGAACTTTATGACCAATGGATACATAGAGGCAGTGGCATGCAAATAATTCAACTTGGGTCAAAATCGAAATACAATATAAGTGTTAAGAGTTCTAATGTTTTGAGGACAGGTAGCTTGCAAACTAAACTGAACGCAGGGTTGTCGCAACAACAACAGGGAAATGAACGTAGTTTCCACGAAGTAAAACTCTGAACAACACGTACTCTATAAACTTACACGGCCTCCGCCAACTTGAATAAACACTACTTCTGTTACACTTGACTATACACGGCTAACGCCAATTCTCTTCGCTTGTGAAAAACTAGTTGAAAAAACTTTGCTTGGACTCGTCTACTTACATACTCTCACAATAAGCTTCTAGAACTTTCTACAACAGTAAAAAATCTAATTATAGAAAGATTACAAAACACACCGATTTAGAAACGCTTACGCACGAACCTAAAAATAAACGAACTACGAACTCTCGCGAAGCTTATAGAAAGTAATGCTTGTCACGCAATGCTATTTTTCGTAACAATAAGCATGAGTGGCTAACAACACACGGCTCTTGTTTACGGTACTGTTTTCAGGTCTGTTGATGGGTTTAGTAGTTCGTTTACAAGCAAGAACTTTCATATTGCCTTCTTGAATTTTTCACAACTTTTGGCAACTTTGTTAAGAACTACAATTTGTAAGAAGAATCCAACTAAACCTAATTCATGGTCCCAGCCAGAGTGTTAGTAGCCGCGCAATTCCATTTCTTTAATTTGCTTATTTGTTTTTTTTTTTCTTTCCCTAAAACGACTTATCTTGATCATTTTCATTGAAGGAAGCTTTTCTCCTCATGTTAATAGTTGCATTTAAAAAAGTTATGCCAAAATTATGAATGGGTAAGTGTATCAACGCAAAAACCGATAAGATGATACGAAACATTAGGAAGATGTGTTGAGATGTGTAAGACGGAGCTTGAGGAAATTTATAGGTGTTTTCAGTTCTTTCGTGGGGGAGAGGGGGGGAGGGGGTGAGGGAGAGGGATTTTGATAGCTGCTTTAACTAGGTAAAGTGCATACTCATCCTAGGTAAAATGACGATCAGCAATTTAACCCACTTATGAGCAGAAATGAAGGCAATCGCAAGAACAACTAATCACAAATCGTAAGAACAATATAACAAAAACGGAGAAAATAACAAGAATAACGAAAACAAGAAATCAGCTCGAGCAAGGGATTATCACATAATTTAACACATGACGAAAATAAGAAAAAAAAAGCAAAACAGGGCAAAAATAAGAACTCTTTGGAGAAAAAAGGAGCAAGGGCGCCATACAAATGTAACAAATATGACAACAACAAAAAGCCAAAAATAACAAAAAAAATAACAAATCTGCGCAAAAAAAATAAATAAATAAAAAATTCTTTGGAGAAAGAAGGAGCAGGAGCGGCATCAGTGGTTTCGGATTGTTCGCTTCCCTTTTACCCCTCGCAAAGGTTGGGATTAAATAAGAGATGAATTGTTATACAAGGTGGAAGTTATCATAGGAAAGAAAAGGGGGTTTAAAGAATGCGAAAATGTATGAACTTTTCCAACAAAATATTGAACTGTGGTTTAGCGCCACTTGACTTCGTGAATCAATTAACCAACACGTAGATAAATAATTTTTTCTAAAGTATTGGAATTTGCACGTGTACACCAGATTTTTTAATTATATTGTCCAGGTTTTACAATATTTTTCGGCTTAGATCTTTTGACTTTGAAAACTGTTCCTTCTTTTGTTAGCAAGAGTTTACGTACCTGTCCTTGATGTTCCACGGACTCAACATCGAGGACTCTGAGCACGACCCGCTTTTTTCCCACTGACAACAGAGGCACCTTCTCTTAGTAAACAATATCAGCCCAGTCACCAGGCTGTACGATCTTGCACACGGGAAACATTTTTCTGTTGGGCGATAACTTTGTTTCGCAATTAAAAATAGATTCTCTCGAGTTATTAATTTCCTTTTGTATGAATAACAGACAAGACATAGCATGTTTAAAAGTTGCAGGCAAACAGCAGTACATGAAACCAATTACTCGGTAATGCTTACAACAGCTATAAACGAAACCTTTAAATACGAAAAAAGTAAAACAATAGCAAGCGTATAGTTTTGTCAATTTAATATTATCCTTTTTTTTTTGTTTTTTTGTTTGTTTTTACCAAACGTAATATAAGCGAATGCGGCAAACTCTTAAATCGCAACAGACCAAAGTCTGAGACATCGTCAAAGCTTTCTCATGCGCCTGGACAAGAAATAAACTTGAAGTAGCGGACCCCTTTTTAATTAAGGTGACCTCCAATATCGCCACCAACAATCTATTTACAAGTTATAGGTTAATGCAAGAAATGCCAACTCTTCCAGCCTTTGCGATTACAAAGAAACTTGGACAGCAGTAAACGGCAAAATCGTTTGGAGTTATCCAACACACAATTCAGCGTTCGTTTAGTTTGTATCATAACGTATCATGCAACGAGAAAATCTCTCCAAATGAAAGTTACAAAAGGTTTTTTTTTTTTTTTATTGACAAACCCTTATTTCACAAGTTGTCTCAAAAAGAACGACACTAGTTACTTGAAACTCATTTCTTACAAATATTAATTTCCTGCCAATTTTGTTTAGCACACGGTTTTCTTAAAAATGCATTTTTCGCTAAGTGTGGCATCTTTTTGTTCAATTGAAAGCTCAAAATAAAGATTATTTAAAGGTCTTTCCAGATACCATCTGGGAAGACAAAAACATCATTGTGAAAGCTTATGTTATGCAAAAGGAAGATTCTGGAGTCAAACAAGTCAACGGTGGACTTATGAAGAACACACGCCGCATACTAATGATGTATACACAACAAAATTATTTCACACGATTATTGCTTTCAATTGCCATAATTTCCCATTTAAAACTAAAAAACAAAAACAAAACAAAAAATCCAGGTGTCTTCGCAAGGTTCTAAAGAAGCTTTCTATGTGTTCTTTTCCGTGCCTTAGACTAAAATTTCCTTGTTTCCTACCCTTGTTGTGGTGGCCTGCATTACGGTCTTGCTGAAGCATCTCTCAACCGACCTTTGCTGTAAGCTAAGCCTTGGATTAGAGAAGAAACAATGAAACTACAAGAAGCAATTTAACATAGCGGACTTGTAATGAAATGATCTCTTTTGAAAATACCTTCATACATTAAAGAAAAGGGGAAAAGTAGTTTAATATTACATGCCCGCCGCTGCGATTGGAAAATTATTTGGAAACTACACACATTCAATTTTGTTTGCCTGTGTAAACGCAGTTTTAACGTCACCTGCGCCAAACCGCAACATCAATGCTACGTGCCAAATTATGTCGAGCAAAGGGATATGAACATCTCGCCCCATCGTAACTGCTTACAGGTTCCAGCAGACCCTTGGGCCTTAGGGGATGTGAGCAGATATGCCCAAGCTTAGGGATTCTCGACCAACGAAGCGCAACGAGAAGTGCAAGAAGAACTGGCCTACATGTTACTTCTTCCCGTGCGACAACCGTTCGAGAGGTTGCCGGTCTTAGGGTTTAACGTGGATGAAAAATGGGTGGGCCAATCTGGTGGAGATACAACCCGCTAAAACAATGGAATCGAGAGTACCGCTATTTGTTGACGGTAATAGACGTGTAGGAAAGCGAGTTGTGCGTCCATTCTCAGTCAAAATGCGTTACTTTAATATGTGTTACTCAAAATGAGCATCACTCGTTGCTCAAAAATCTCACTAAGTATTGAATGAATTAAAACATGACTTAGTGAAAAAGAAGACACCGAGCTCAGTACAAATGGGAGCGTGGGAGGCGGCCTAGTGCCGACCTCGTCCCAGTCTGTCCTCTTGAGCATTTACGTTTCTCGGAGGGCCACACAAGAGAGTTCCTCTGCAATAACAATGGTAAGGACCCCGCTGGATGTCTTGGTGGAGTCGGCGCTGCAGAGTCGCAGTCAATGAGATGTGGACAGGTTTGCCCTAGCTCAGGGATTGTCGACCAGCGAAGCGCAACGAGAATTGCAAGAAGGATTGACCTACATGTTGTTTCGTCCCGTTCGACGTCCGTTCGAGAAGTTGCAGATCTGTTGCGGAGATGTAACCGCTGAAATGATGGAATCGAGGATACCGTTATTGGGGGATGGGGGTATGAGACAACCACCTGCATTTGATGACGTCGTTTGATTATTTTGGCCATTGGATGCGTGGAGTCTGGGGACTGCCATGAAGGATGCATTTTTTGAAAATATGTAACACACTATGAGACGGGGACTCGCTTGACTTCTTGTAGTTTAAGCGAACGGCTTAAGGTGTGGGCCTCACTTGGAGCAGTCTCTGAGCTCAACAAGGACAACAAGCGTGCTCCTTACTCACTTTGTGGGATTAATTGCGCCAAAGTGAGGGAAGAATTCTGAGACCTTTCGAGATTTTGGCGATCGTTGTGCTTGCATTGCCACTCAAAATGCATTACTTTTAAATGTGTTACTCAAAATGAGCATCACTCGTTGCTCAAAAATCTGAAAGAATTAAAACATGATTTAATTAAAAAAAAACAAGAGACCAATGTAGGTACACTTACAAATGGGAGCGTGGCAGCGGCCTGGTGCCGATCTCGTCCCAGTCTGTCCTCATGACAATTCATGTCTCTCGGAGGGCCACACGAGAGGGTTCCCTTGCAGTAACAATGGTAAGGAACCTGCTGGATATCCTGGGGGAGTCGCATCCTCCGGTACGGAGTTAAATCCTGTTCATGAAAACATACGTGGACTGAGGAGAGAGTGTTATATTTTCAAGGACCGGATCCGACTGTGTGCCGGAGGGCTAGGTGGCAATTGCACACGAACAAGATCCGTAATTTCAGTCCCGTACTTGAAAAGACGAGCACAAGCATCGGCGGAAAACAGTCCGGTCTAGAAATGTGAAGAATTTTTTTTCTCATTCGAGCCGAAAGGACGATGTTTTCAGCAAGCTGAACAGACAGAGAGGAACACAAACTAAGTTCTTTTCGTGGGTAGAAAAAACTACGCAGCGAACTCGGTTTTATCGAGAAAAATGCTTTCCAGTACATTTCTCCGTGAATCGCTGTGGCCAGCCTTGACTTCGTCTTAGGAAGGCCTCTCAAACAACATCGTCCCAAACCAATTAATTGAGAAAAGCTCGAAAAGGCTAAAGAAAATAAACAAGATGAGTTAACTTACTTTATTTCGTTCATTCATTCATAATGTTTTGCTTCTTTGCTAAAAACAAAACAAAAAATGTCTACAACAGTATTTTCGCCGACGTGACACATTGACAGTCTCGTCTCGCGCGTAATACATCATTTTCTTTGTCACCACAGGCAGACAACCTATGTGAGAGATGTGAGATAATGGTAAGATTCCTTTTCTTCACTGCTTGGTCATCTGTGACAACAACAGAATACAGACGTCAGCTTACAGGAAACGCACCCACACTGACAGCTTCCTTGACGAATAGTCTTACAACCCTACATCACACAAGGCTACAACAATACGGACCTTACCGAGACGCGTGCTACTGGTTTGTGACTCACACAACAGCTTAGCAGACGAACATAAGCACTCGTTACACAAAACACTTACCCTACAGAACCTAACCCAACAAACACTAACATGACACCTACCACTACAGTGTCTCTACCCTACAACAAAGGAAATTCTGAAATTATCGCTAGGATCCTACAGCCTTACAACATCCTTGTTGCCCTCAGACCTATCACTACCTTACAAAATCGACTCAGCTACGACATCAACAGACAAAGAACACACTGATTTACTCTCACAGTACTGCCCAATGTATTCTACGATACACGTACAGACCTTTGACCTATAGATGGATCGAAACGTACCTATCACTGTTAGTCTTCCTAGCCAATTACATCCAGGATCAACTGACAATAGACCAATAACATCACGAATAAGTTGACCAATGACATTTACGACCAGAGTTCTTACAGTATCTACTGACGATCGTACTTTACTTAACTATGATATTTCGTTTCGAAATTTCATTTTATGGACAGCCAGATAAATAAAGTTCACTCACCTACTATTTTATGCATTGTCCTGAGTGATTTGATGGGTTTCTAGGACGCTTCGATTTCCTCTTCAGATCCTATGCATCGTCACATACAATATAAATATACAAGACGTGCAATTTCCAAGAACGCTCAAGGCCGAGTGCCTCCAGAATTTAACCAAATTTCTTCCATTTCCAAAGGTTGCTCGCCTCCCAGCCTTGGGCACGTAGAAAGTCGATAACATGGTTAGCATCGTGCCAAACATTATCGTATTTACAAGGCTCTGCAACCTCAAAATCCTGCACGCAATTTTCAAGCTTCGTTCAGGTTTTTTTTTTTTTTTTCATCGCCAGATGATGCAGACAGAACTCATCTATCACTGGAATTTGACCAAATCAAATTAACCAATCAAAAAGCACAGATTTGTAATTTTGTTCCTCTTGGGGAAAATATCGCTCTCTTAACTCAATGAAAGCTTGATAGGAAAGGAGCACATAAAAAATGCTCCTATTTATTTATAAGGTTGAGTCACTCAAAACTATTTCATTCTTTAAGTAATGGTTCATTGAGAGCAAATTTACCCTGAGCTGCTCATTGAGTACTCAACGCTGCTCAGAGCTACTTAATGATTACTAAGAGCAACACTGAAGCGATGGTGAGGAAGAAACTAACGACGGCGATACAGAGAGTGACCCAGAAAATGTTGAAGTAGATCCTTGAGATAAACTACGAGAAAAAAGCTAACATTGACATGAATTCGACGTGGGACGAACAGGTGAAGAAAATCTATGTCAGGGTTTCCCAGATGATCATGCCCAGGTTCAGGCTTCTAAATCATCTGCTTCCTGTTTACCGCGAAAAGCTACCACACTTATATTTATAATATCTAAGGCGGTACCACGAGCTGAAAACTGATCCAGTGCACAAGAAGGTTAATAGAAGATTACGTCGCTTTATGGAATACCATGAAATGGATTACATGGATGCTTTAGCAGCTGGTGTAAGTAAGCCGAAGTACATGTTGAACAGACTGTTTGACCTGCAACATTTCCCTGAGGACACGGCATCGACTTTACACAACAACAACAACGACAATCTTTATTGAGATCGTGCATACTACATATACGATTTGCACTTTATATCTGTAAGCGAAAATGTATTATGCTCAATTACATTAATGGGCGGGATTCTTTTTTTTTCTTCGGCAGCAGGGATCTCAAAGGATGACCAAACTGGCTATTTAACTTCCTTTATATTTAATTTGTTTTTATCACTTATCTCAAATAAATCATAAATGAAGGATAAGATTAAACAGTATCGCCTTTTGTGGCATCTAGAAATTGGTAAACTAAATCATATTAAAGTCACCTCCGCCAATGGGAACCCTATTAAGTGTTATTGACTTAAACGTTAAAGCGCCATTTTGAATAAATTGGTCTTGCCCGCCCAAGCATATGAAACCACGTGATGGCGGAACACCACCCCGAAAGTGCACCCGATCTGCGCCCTTACGGTCAATAACCACCAACAGTAAGACCACAACCAAGGAAGTGCACACTGAGCCATGCGATGCCATCATAGTAAAGAAAAAAAAAGGAAGAAAACAAACTGCAAACGCCTGAACCTATAACCCTCGAGGAAATCTAAGCCATCATTCCGGATCTTGTGGCAGAAGAGACGGCACTGCCTCCAATGCCAACCTTCGAGGAAAACGTGCTGGGTGAAGGACACGCCTTGGGACCCTGCGAGTACCAAGGAGTCCATCCACCCGAGCCTCAGCTTTCCCACCTCCACCATCGGGGAAATGATGAAAAACCCTCTGATGCATTGTCCGTTTTACAACCTCCCACTGCACCACAAGGTCTCTCTTCGAGATTGGCGGTATCTACATTGTGTGGATAAAGAGATGTCCATTATGGGCGGGCGAGAACAAAGCACTCGCCTTGACTGCGACTCTGCAACGCCGACTCAACCAAGACATCCATCAGGGTCCTTACCATTGTTACTGTAGGGGAACCCTCTCGTGTGGCCCTCGGAGGGACGTGAACGTTCATGAGGACCGACTGGGACGAGGTCGGCACCAGGTTGCATCCCACGCTCCCATTTGAACTGACCAAGATCTCTTCTTTTTCACTAAATCATGTTTTAATTTATTCAATACTTAGTGAGATTTTTGACCAATGCGTGATGCTCATTTTGAGTAACACATTTTAAAGTAATGCATTTTGAGTGGGAATGGACGCAACTCGGTTTTCAACGCGCTGATCACCGTTAACAAAGAACGGTTTTCTCGATTCCATCGTTTCAGCAGGCTGTATCTCCACCAGATCGGCCACCCATTGTTCGTTCCCTGAAAACACTAAGACCGGCAACCTCTCGAACAGACGTCGCACGGGAAGAAGTGATATGTAGGCCAATTCATCTTGCACTTCGCGTTGCGCTTCGTTGGTCGACAATCCCAAAGCTCGGGCATATCCGCCCACATCCCCTACAGCCCAGGGATCTGCTGGAACCTGTAAGCAGTAACCATGGGACAAGATGTTCATTTCCCTTTGCTCGACATAATGTTGCCGTCTACCGCTGGTGACGTTAAAACTGCTTTTGCACATGCAATCCAAATTGAACGCGTGTATTTTCGAAATTATTAGGGACTTTAATTAAACTCTTTTTCCTTGTTGCCGTCTAACAGAAAGCCGCGCAAAATCGGTCATCGCAAAAAGAACAAAGGGTTTTCTTTCTTCTTTTGTTGTTTTTTTCTCAAAAATAATTTAAAGTTATGGGGAAACCAATACATCTTTTTAAAGCTAAGAAAATAAGCTTTTCAATATTTACAGAGAAATAAATCATTTTATAAAAATAAAATATAAAGTTAAGAAAATTAAAAAAAGGATAACTACAATCAGTTTTTTACACGAATTTTAACATTGATTACTATTTTTTGGATGCAAAATAAAAATCTTCCTCATTTCATCGGTTTCCTGGAAAACGAGGATCGAGGATCGGGAATCGATGATCAATCACAATCCAACTCCTAGATATTAAATTTCGATCTCGTAAACAGCCAGTTAAGACCACTTTTTCTTGCACCTAAATAAAACAAGAACACAAAATTATAGTTCTTGGTATTCGTGGCTATTTCTCCACGTTCATCGTATTTTTGTTTTGGTCTTTTTAAACAGAGAGGTTATAAACAGCCTTTGGGTGCCCAGATTTTCTTTTTTTCAGTCTGTCTAGGAAACAAGCCCACAAACGCAGGAAACAGGTTTTCTTTGGTTCGGTTTTTTTTTTTTGATCGATGAAGAAAGAGAGAAAGAAAGAAAGAAAGAAAGAAAGAAAGAAAGAGAGAGAGAGAGAAAGAAAGAAAGAAAGAAAGAAAGAAAGAAAGAAAGAAAGAAAGATCCATGAAACAATTGGCGTGCCGGGAGGACTCTTTGTGTAGCACTGACATTTACCCCCAAGGAGCACTTATGGTACAATGTAAAATTAGTTACATTTTAAATTGAAACTACGGATCATATGATTGTCTTAATTTCTGAGCACAAAATTGATTTCTAGACTTGTTATTAATCTTGTTTTATTAAAAAAAAGATCCTCGGTGCTCCATCATCCATCTTCCATCCTGATTTTCCAGGAAACACATTTTATCTGCTTTTTTGGACGTAAATTTGACCGAAAACTGATCAGTCACGAGTATTTTCCGAACTTTTTTAGTAATCCGATTAGCGATAATGTGTAATGTGACAATTAGATATTCATCCCAGAGGATCAAATAATACTGTGGACATGTCATTAAGGTAAATATGTACGATTTGGAGGGAAAACAAGCGAATATTTAGAGGGATAACAAAATCCTGTGCGATAACAGGAGCCGAGGCAAAAATGTGACTGCACAAAATATTCTTACCTTTTCAGCGATTTCAAGACATTAAAATTCCATTCAATGAACCATAATCCTTTCCTTTTTCTTTGTTTTTGTTTTGTTTTTTTTATTGCTGAAAACTTAAATAAAGCCCAATCAAAATTTCGCCTTAACAGGGCTTCAAATAGTCTGAAGTGAGATACCCATCATGTAGGCGCTATAAAAGCTACAAAGAAGAGACTTTCAGGGAAATTGGGCCATATCTTCCCAGTTAACACCCCAAAAAATGAATCGAGGTTGTTTCAATTTCAGCGGCAGGTAGGGAAAAGAGTTTTGAAATTCTGCGACGGCGACGTCAATTACAACGCCACCAAACAAAACCTTTTAATGGGAAAAATAATCGTTCTGCACGTGGGGCGTGAAAAATTGTACATTTCTTATCAGTTCTTTGCAAATCTACAATGTGAAATGAGCAAATCTTAATCTCTAAGGACAACGTGAGCACATAGCGACGAATTTTATTTTTTTTGTTTCGCCGGGTTTCAACAAAGTTCCTCACACTTCTGTTCCTGAATGGTTTGGATAGTTTATAGAAGTTCGAAGAACTGGACTAATGATGAAAAAGTTTGGAAAGTTTGAACGACGTTTTCGTTGACGTCGTCGGTGTGTTTTTTAATGTCCCCTTTTTCCAATCGCAATGGTTAGAAGGTATGGTAATATATTTATATTAAACTACTCTTCGCTATTTTTGTTTTGTTTTGAGAAAACAACTTATTAAAAGTCACTTTAATTCAATTAAGTTGTTTTCAAAACAGATTATTTCATTACAAGTCCACTATATAGAATCGCTTCCCCAAGTTTCATTATCTCTTCTCTTATCCAAGGCTTAGCTGACAGCAAAAGTCGGTTGAAAAATGCTTTAGCAAGACCGCAATGGCGACTACAGCAAGGGAAAGCAGGAAAAAGGAAGTTTTTGTCTAAGGCACGGAAAAAAGTTACATACAAAGCTTTTTTAGAACCCAGCGAAGACCTCTGGTTGTTTTTTTTTTAAATTGGAAAATATGGCAATTGTAAGCGATGATCGTGTGAGATAATTTACATGGTTCTGTGTACATCATTAGTATGCGGCGTGGGTTCTTCATTCGCTGTTTTCCTCCAGAACCTACCTTTCACGTAGGATAAGCTCTAACAATGATGTTTTTGTCTTTCGATATGATTCTTGGGAAGACCATTAAATGATCTTAATTTTGAGCTTACCTTTGAACAAAAAGATGCAACACTTAGCGAGAAATACAATTTTAAGAAATCCGTGAGCTAAAAAAAATCGTAGGAAATTAATATATTTGTAAGAAGTGATTTTTAAGGTGTTTTCAAAAGGGGTCATCTTATGACATGTCCGCTTCTTTTAGTTCCAGGCGCATGAGAGAGATTTTGACGGATGTCTCAGACTTTGGTCGGATTCGATTTAAGAGTTTGCCGCATTCGCGTATATTACATTTGGTCTGAACTAAGTAAAAAAAAAAAAAAAAAAAAAAGAAGAGGATAATATTACATCGACAAAACTATACATTTGGTGTTGTTTTACTTTTTTTTTTTTAATTTAGAGGTTTTGCTTATAGTTGGGATGAGCATTGCAGAGTAATTAGTTTCACGGTACTGCCGTATTGTGTAAGATTGTACAGCCTAGTGACTAGGCTGGTATCGTTGAGTACGAGGAGGTGTCTCTGTTGCCACTGGGAAAAAAAAACTGGGCGTGCTCAGCGTCCTTGACGTTATGCCCGTGGAACATAAAGGACAGAAACGAAAACTCTTGCTAACGAAAGACAGAACAGTTTACAAAGTCAAAGGATTCAAGCTGGAGAAAAAATTGTAAAACCTTAAATACACCTTATTCCAAAATGTCCGCCATTTAAATATTCTTTTGTTTTTATTCAAATAAGCCCTTGATGCCTCGTTCTTAAGCTTAAAATTTAAAAGAATATTTTATCTTGAACGAGGCAACAAGAGCCAATTTGTATTCGCATACATCAGCCGCCATTTTGGAATAAGGTGCATAACTAATAATAATAGCTTTCTATTGCTATAGCGCTCTTATCTTATGTTCACGGCGCTTTACAATCATGTAAACAACATAATTAATAAATATTTACAAAATTACAACCATATCCTATTATATTTACAACAATTAATAAAGAAAAAAATTAACAAAAAGCAATATATGCAAATATATAGAAAAAAATGATTTGTTATTACTAAATTTAGTTAAAAGTACGTCTTAAGTGATCTTTTAAAACTCGAGATGGTGTTAGACTTCCGAATTTCATATTGTATGAAGAAATTAGCGAAGGCATTCGCGGATTCTTGGTCACTGTTCGCAGACGGATATCTTTTGTCTATGTTCCTTTACAGTAATTTATCAACTGTGCAAAAGAGTAGATTGATATCATGGACATTATCCTGAATAACTGTTGAAAAATGCTGTTCTTTCGCCTACTACAACATTGCACCGTTTCAAATAATTCACCCTTTCAATGGCCGTGTTTTCACGACAGCCGTAATCTCGCTTGACATTCCTGAGGAGGCATGACAAATGAGGGAGGCATCAAATGTGGAGAGAGCACGTGCCAATACAATAACAACAATAATAATAATAATAACTGGCGCAGAAGGAATACAAAAAGAGGCATGACAATGTAGCTAGGGCAGTTCACTGGGACCTGGCAGAAAAATATGGGTTTGAGCGTAGTGAGAGGTGGTATGACCACGTCCCGGACAGTGTACTTGAAAATGAGGATGACAAGATGCTGTGGGACTTTAGTGTACGGACAGACCATGTGATCGAGGCTAGGAGACCGGATTTATTAATCATTGATAAAAGTGAGAAGAAGTGCCAAATCATAGACGTGGAAATCGTGGAAGATGAAAGGGTGAGAGCAAACGAAGATGAGAAAGTAGAAAAATATCAAGACCTTGCGATAGAAGTCCGGCGAAAGATGTGGGGAGTAAGAACAAAGGTGATACCCATAGTGGTAGGGGCGTTGGGAACAATACCACTGAGGTTATAAGAAAATCTGAGGACCATTGGTGTAAACACAATAAATTAAACTGATTCAGAGATCTATACTGACGTTGGGATTGGCAAGGATTCTTAGGATAGTGCTGGAGATGTAGGCAGGAGAGGAAAGGACGCTTCTTGGTTTCCTTAGACAACTGGTTGTTGCCCAGGACCAATGAAAACCAGATTCTATCTGAGATTATTAGCAATAATAGTTATAGAAATGAAGACTGAAGATGCTTCTTGTTTAGCCCGGTAAATATAACAATAATAGTAATCATCATCGTCATCATCATGCTTGTTGTATTTCCGATTTGAATAGCCGCAAGCGACTCCTCGTTGGCAACTCTCTTAGGCTGCTTGGTTTGGTGGCTAAAATTTAATGAGAATTCTATTGAAATTTGTCAACTCGCTTAACTTTAAGCGCGTTGGGAAAGGATCTGTTTTCACGGAATTTACGGTTTTCACTCGCTAAGCGACCTGAGAAACCGTTCTTGAAAACACGGTTGATGTGCTCAAAAAGTCCGGTGTACACGTGCAAATTCCTATAATTTAGAAAAAAAAATTGTATGAAGTATTCATCCATGTGTTTGTTAATTGATTTATGCAGTCAAGTGGCGCTAAGCCTCTTTTCAATATTTTCTTTGAAAAATGTATACATTTTCTCATTCGTTAAACCCCCTTTTTCCTTCCTTTGATACCTTCCACCTTGCATAACAATTCCACCAATTATCAGACACCTCATTTGCATCAAACCCGTTCAAATTTTGGACGGGGACTATGATTGGTGCGGTGATCACCTCCTGTCAATCAAAGGCATATTTTTCTTCCGGTTCTTTCACGGCAGAGTTGCGAAGCTTATATTCGGCCTTCGAAGAAGCTATTTCGGATCTCTTCTGGACTGAAAATATCGCTGATATTTTTATCGAAACAGAAAGAAGCCATATCGACCCTGTTTTCGAGAAAAGATTTACTGGCAGTTCTTCCACCGGCTTTGGAAAGAGTCTTATCTTTCAGTTGTTTGTGGATTGAAGGAATTCATGTCGAACAAACCTGCATGTGTGATAGTTGTTTACCCGCTGAAAGTATTGTGCAAGATCAGATATTCGAAGCTGCTTCGATGGGCTTCGGCCGCTATATCGCCTTCGGATGCCAGTTTAGAAGACGTCGAAAGCGGCAAATATCAACAGATCTGTGCGTTTTGCTGAGGAAATTCTGGATAAGTCATTCCTCGATCGGCTGAAAAACGGTAGCGCTCCTTTGCACCAAAATCTTATTGGGCTTATTCTTGACGAATTTCACATGTTGAGATATAGACAGGTCAAAGGTTTATTTGTTTTTCTTTACTTTTTTGATTATTTTGAGAACTAGATACTAGCCAAACTCTAAGGAGATTTGTACAAGAGAAAGGTTATTTCTGCTGGAGTCTCTTTAACAGGTCAGCAACAAAGAAAGCCAAGCAATTACCGGTAAAAAAAGAAGAAGAAGAAACAAAAACAAACAACAACAACAACAAACAAACAAAACAAAATAAACGAATTTGCTTTTTATTGACTCGTTTTGCATTTCCGGAAATGCGATCAAGCGCAAGTAATAACAGGTGTTCGTCAATTGAACAGGCCTTACCGGCAGGCTTTTTTTCTACCCAGGCTATATAAATATAACAAATGTAGTAGAAAAAATAGCCAAAAATAACAATTCCGCGCAAATATAAGAAATCTTTGGAGAGAGAACTGCAAAGGGGCCCTATATATATACAACAACAATCGCGATTTTTGTTATATTTGTGAGGATCCCTTGGTCCTTGATCCTTTTTTTTGTTTTCTTTTTTTTTTTTTTTTGCGCCGATTTGTCATTTTCGTTACTCTTGCGATAGGCTGCATTTCTGTACATATCTTATTTAACTTAGGTAAAAGTGGATTCTACCTGAGACCGGATTTGACTGACAACACCTATACTAATGGCTCAGTCACTAGTATGAATGTCACCAAGTAACAGCCTATGATAGTTGGCAAATTCACTTACAACCTTAGGTTTGCCGTAAAGTCAGGCGACTTACATCTTATTGATAAATTTAAGCTGCTAGAAGTAAACTTTGACAAGATGCTAACACTAGTACTTTACCCATCAATTTCCATTAATTATTACGTAAAGAACATGCAATTGTTATTTCTGCCTTACGCGGGACTAGGACTTTAATGGCAGTGATGTTTCATTAATTAAACCTAGATAGTTGTACGTCGTACCTCATTTAAAACGTTCCACCTAATGAAAACATATTGGCATTCTGTCTGCCCAAACGCGAACGAATTGATAATGAAACAGATCGAACAAACACAGCGTGGCGCCATTTTGCTTTGCAGAGCTTGTTGTGTGGTATTTATAATTAAACATCAACGCTTTAGCAATACAGCTCAAAGAAGATTGAAAGAAATTTAACTAGTTTAACATAAGTTCTATCACTGAAAGCTTTTTCAGTATTTGCTGTAGCTTTGATTGGCGAGATTTTGGATATTAAAGTTTGAACAAAAAGGTTTGGATGTGTGAAGCACAGCACTTTTACGGCGCTTCCTCTTTCAATCAAGCGGTAAAACAAAAACAAAAACAAAACAAAAAATCAACAGAACGAGGTAAGTGTTAAGTGTCGAAGTTGTGTTTGTGTTATTGCTGAATGATTTGATTAAAGTTTTTCTGTGTCAGTAATTGACGCCTAATCTTGACTTTT
>NC_090894.1:30404937-30412437 GCF_036669925.1 Montipora capricornis
TTGTGATGGAACACTTGGGCGCCATATTCAAGAACAGGTCGTATAACCGTGATGTTAAAGTTAATAAGACTTTCGGCCCCAAAACCAGCCCTTCTCAGTTGGACCAGGAAATACAGGCTTTTAATATTTATAGTTCCTTGCGAACGGCCATATTGCTTCAGGTCGTATATTTTTTGCTGGTGTTTTCGCGGGACTTTCCCGTAGCTTTTTTTGAGAGCTCGATTCGTTTTATCAATGTCTTCGAGTCTCCTCCAAATAAGAAAATGTTTATGGGTAGTGACGACGAGAATAACGAAGGATCGTCCTCGTTTTGATCAGGTTTTATACCCTCTAACCGTTGCAAATTAATTTCATAATTTGCATAACTCAGCATTTCAATAGCTGACATTCCCTTGTCAATTAATTTAAAAAGATGTCAAGATATGGGCCTTATATACTCCTAGTTTTTATCTGGTGTAGTCTTGGGTTTTAATCCAATATACCGTCAAGCATTTTTGTGATTTCAATCCCTCCTTTAACAAGAGCACCCCGCGCTGTTTGCACACGAGCGTCAAAGGATCTCGTTGTCAAGTGAAGGTGGTTCCAAATCAGCTCATCAACTTTTGTGACAACAAGGCTTTCGCAAGGTCCGGGGCGAACAATCTTATGTGCTTCTTCTTTTATTTTTGCCTCGTCCGGTTTCTTGGCCTCGAACATGACTTCGTTAATCAGTTTTGCGAGGCGTTCGTGGACTCTGCTATCAGTCGCTTCCTTTTTGGTTAGCCGTTGCTCGACGGTAGTTAGAACATCACAATCTCTATGAATCGCCGACTTACAAGTCATTCATTTCCCTGTTTACCGGGGGCACTTGAGTCGTACGAAGGCGACATATCCCTTCGTCTCTCAGGTTTTGGTTCGCCACGTCTTGTGCGGGTCTTATTTCCGCCATTTTCACTTGAGTGACCGCCCTCTTCTTGTGAGCTCCTCTCTCAGAGATCATGTTGCTCGGCGAACCAAGGTCTCGCCATTTCACTTTGCAATTTTTCAAATTGCCTCGTTAAGGTTTATTGTAAATTGGTCATGGAACTGGTGATCATACTACCAAATTTCAACAACTCACTTTGTTCCGGCGCTTCAACGCTGGAAGGCTTTGCCGGCGGCCTTGACGTTAAGTTCACATTCGCGACCTTTGTACATAGCGCCGCAGTTTGGCACCGGTAATGTCCCATTTTCAGGTAAGGGAACCTCGTCCCTGGTTTCAGATTGCTTTTTCCTTTCCGCTTTAGGCATCTGTGAAGGGATTTGTGTGAAAGATTTCGGATGGAGTTCCTTCTGTACGTGCGTGCCATGATTTGGTAAATGTGATTCCAGACACGGCGGCGCCGCACCAAGTAAAAAGGTCTCATAGAACCTTCACGAGGTTCGAAAAAAATATGACAATCTTGTCCAAAAAAACCTTGGCAAGAAAGGATTGTTTGCTTCTGCGAAGCAAAATTGAAGTTTGTAATTTTTCGCACTGAAGAAAAACTCTTCGTAGAATAACACGACTGTAGGTGTTCACAGGGAACGTGCACTAAAGTTGCGCAGGTCCGTTGCTATCTCATGTGACTTCTAAAGGTGGTGACGTAGAAGAACCAAGGCTATTTGTAGATGTTTTTTCTACTACTTTTTTTCAAGTTTCGTGTTATTTTAGCTGCGTTGGTTACCTTTAATAAAGGGTAAATTCGAAGGAAAGTGGGTCGAAAAATTTTTTGAATATTTTTCCCCACTCGAAAAATGCGTTCACAACAGTGGCCATGTATTCTGCTTTCGTCATAAGCCTCTTTTACCACCTTAACAAATGTACGCACTTAATTCAAATAATTCGTAAAGAAGGTAGTTTCGTTCATTATGCACTGTTCGAAGCTGACACGAAGCGCAGCTTTCGTGTTCGTTTTTGATCTTCGAATCTAATTACACTATTAGTTTCATGTGTTCGGTTTAACCAATTTAAGGACTGAAGCTTTTCGTTTCCCAGTCTTTTGTTTGTAATCACGAATTTAACGTGGTCATGTAGAAGCATGCGACTTCAAGGGCAATCAAAACGGTGTTGGAGAAAACTGCGTTCCCTTCCTTTTTATTTCGGCATTCTATCCAAGAAAACTGCACGCAAAATAGTTGGTGATGCACGACAATCATTTGATTAAAGAGTCTCTGTCTACCAAGATGCACCGCGCGCAGGCATGCAGGTTTCGTATGGCATGAAACCTCCATTTTTTCTGTCGCTGGATGGTTCTTTCGTTAAATAATTCGTTATCGGAGACATCCATCGGGATTTGTTCTTACTTAGTGCTTCTTATTACAGCTACCTTATCGTTGTTTATTAGGGATGAGATATTTTGTCGTTAATTGCAATTCGCAACATGTATTCTTTAGAGAAGTGATCCTCGTCCTTAACTAGAAATTTTAAACAATGGTCTTCCATAGACACCTGAAAAATTCACGTCTCTTCAAAGGGATTCAAAAACCCGATCTCTGCAATGCCAGTGGGATGTTCTTCCAGCTGAGGTATAGACCGAATGCATAAATGGTAGACAAAAATGTATTCTTTTCTTTGTGTGCTAATTAGACTCACTAGCCTTGCTCTCACGCAACATTTCTTCTGTATTTTGTCCATACAAACGGGGCTAGTGCGTCTAATTAGCACATAAATAAAATAACATTTTTTTGGCCGCCATTTAAGCATTTGGTCTATGAAGCCACACAGATGGGAGCAGGTTAATTTGTTGGGCTCTTGTTTTCATGTGAAAGGACTTGACGAATGAAATAAATTGTTAGGAATTATAAGATTATTCTTACAGAGTCAGAGATGTATACAATCTTTAAGATGTCAGCTACTGCTAGTAGACCTCGTGGAAGCTCTTGTGGAGTCATTGACCTTGTTATGCCTATAGTCAGTGGTTATTAATTTTAGTAATTAGATAAGGAAATTGGGCATATTCTGAAATCAAAACCTTGACCAGCTATCTAGCTCTAGCTCCCTGAAACAAACACCACTTTAACTAAATACGTTTCAGATGGGATCCGGAGGTGCTCCAAACACTACGCGAAACCAAGAAGGAGACTATAGCTAAAGACAAATACAAAAATGTTAAGCTTACTAATTCTCTGTCAGAATTTTTAAACGTTCCTTTATTTCTTAAAACTTTTCCCTCGGTGAAAATACCAAATTCCTATTCAGGCTGGCGGTTTACTCTGACTATAATTTGACCAAAGCCGCTGATTTTTTTTTTTGTTTTGTTTTGCGCATCGCGTTAATGCCAACCAAACTTACAAACAGATTGACAAGCTACTTGTGACATTGGTTGTGAACATGTATTTTCTTAATGGAACTGAAACTCCTGGTATTTTAACAAGGTTGAGAAAACAACGACCTGCAAGGCAAAGCACATAATAAACTTATAGGAAAAACATTAGTTGGAGTCCAGCCAACGAGGTAAAATGTCTGTCCAGCTCATATGTTTTCGAATAGCCCTTTTGCAACTTTCGCAAATATCTGCAGATGACTTTCATGACTGACTCGCGGAAAGTTCTATACCAAAACGACTGTAAATTATAGTTTACTCTTATGTTTCGCTCATTGTAACAACATGCAGTTGAACCCTAGTAAGTGCAAGCTGATTCGGGTTGATTTTTTGCGTTATAATAGTTGCTACAGTCAACCAATAGCGGTAGGAGGTTCTGTTATTGAGTCGGTGGAATCGTTCAAGCTCCTTGGGGTGTATATTTCTGTGGACCTCAGTTTGTTGACTCATTGCGACTATATAATAGGGAAATCAAACCGTCGCCTCTATGCTCTTAGAAAACTGAAAGTTTGTGGGGTACAAGATGAGAATTTGGTGGCTGTGTACTGCTCCCTACTAAGATCTGTCCTAGAGTATGCATCGGTAGTTTTTGCAAACTTACCGCAGTATCTCTGCATGGCGGTAGAAATTAAGAGTGCAAAAGAGAGCCCTACGAATCAGCTTTGGTCCTGACTTGAGCTACGAGGACGCCCTCGCGCGTGCCGGGCTACTGTCTCTAGAGGCCAGACGCCACCAGGCGTGCAAGAAATTTGTGACGGAAATTATGCACGCAAGCCCGCTTTACCCCCTAATTTCTAGCAGGGTCGTTTCGTCGCAAACTTCGTATTCGCTGAGGTCAATCATGCCATGTGTTACTTGGCCGAACAGACCGGTTCTCAGAATTCGTGTCAGTTAAATATGCGTCGTATATTAATTGTGCGTAATTATGCGCATACGATTTTACTATATTGCTACTATACTATATTTATGTCTTTATATTTATATAACTACACGTATACTTGTATGTTCGTGAGTGCATTGTCTGACCCCACCAGTAATTCAGAGAGATCTGCGAATGGTGGAAATAAACAAATATTGTATTGTATTGTATTGTATTGTATTGTATTGTATTGTATTGTATTGTATTGTATTGTATTGTATTGTAGTGTAGTGTAGTGTAGTGTATTGTATTGTATTGTATTGTATTGTATTGTATTGTATTGTATTGTATTGTATTGTATTGTATTGGAAACTAGTTTGTTGCAACTTTCTGCCACAAACAGCACGACCGTCACTCGATCTTTTCGGACACCGTCTACACATAATACAAGGAAGATAAACAGCACGAAGTTTTCGCAACGAAGATCGCAAATGTTGTGGTTTATTGCTTTATCTTGCTGCTGCTGCTTGCACGCTTGGAAAACGCTCATTTATCGAGGGCCAGCGGTATGGTAATGGGATAAGTCCCAATGTTGCGCAAGAATTCCTCTAACAAAATACACAATTCCCGTGCCCCGGACATTATCCCATGATTCTGTGCCATCATCTCATACACCACTGAAAATTACCAGTGCATACGTACAAGAAATCTCATGGAAGACTCAGGTTTACGACCTATGCAGATATAGAAACAATGGTCGAGAATAAAAATGTTCAAACTTAATCAATGGTCAACATTGATCTACAAGATTTGTATTAGTTGCGAGCAGTAGCTCTAGTTTACAGAGCTTTTTTTTTTTTTTTTTTTCTTTAAGTCATCCAGGACACTTTCTATATTATGTCGTTCATAAGGAGGGAAAATTTAGACTAACTTTTTTTTTTCCTTTAAATTTTTAGCAGCGTTCCGACACTTTTTCAGCAGAATCCGTCGAGTGTGTTCATGATTCCAATTAGAATGTTAGAAGCTACGGGATTCCGTTTCATCTTGTTTCTCTCTTCGTAAAAGAGGACCTTTCTGCGAATAGTTAGGGCGACTAAGTAAAATAACTAATGCCATGCATACAGCATTATTTATTTAAGCAGAGTAAGAATTTACCTAAGTCTCATTTCTTTTACTTTTCATGACATCATCTACTCTGTCATTTGGAATTTTATGATTATGATCAGGTGGTAAGTGGCCGTTATTCTATTTTTTGAACTGAACATTCGTTGTCAATTTATGATCCCAGCAAAGCATTTGGCCTTTACCAGCAAGAAAATTATCCGTTCCAAACTAAATTGTGGCGTTACGATTTAGCGATTTTCGGAGAAAGCTACAAGGTTAACTCTGCAAATCCCGTATCTTTAGGAGTGAACTATAGCACATCTTGTCAGAAATTGTTTGTTGAACGGAGGAATCTCTTACGGTAGTTCGGAAAAAGATGCCAAAGTAGCCGCAAGGGAAAACAGAAAACTAGACGGAATTACAAAATTACTGACTTTCACCGCCGATTATTTGCACTGTTTACTCTGAGATGAAGATTCTTTGCACAAATTCAAGGTGGAATTCCATAATTAAAGGTAAAAGGTAAAGTCACTTTATTTAACGTCGATAGTTCCTTCAGCTACGAGGCTGGTATCAATGAAAGCCGACGGTGCGCCCTTTACCCCCTCCCTCTGTCAGTGGTCCGTTTTAAGGGGATTTAAAGCTATAGCTACACGGATCAGAGGAAAGTCGAAACAGACGTTGAAGTCACCGAGGATCGAACCGGGGACCTCTCGCTCCGAAAACCGCGCACTAGCCATCTGAGCCACGACTGCTCACACAGAACTTCAAAATTAGTTCGACAGAATATATCCTCTTACACCATCAGCCTGGCCCTATTCAACAGGAACGGAAAAGGGTTCAGAATTTCTGACCCTGTTCAACTAAGACAGGAAAGGGTTCAAAATTTCTGACTCCGTTCAACTGGGACGGGAAAGGGTTCAGAATTTCTGACCCCATCCAACAGGGAAGGGAAAAGGATCAGAATTTCTAACCGCGTTCAACAGGAACGGAAAAGGGTTTAGAATTTCTGACCCCATCCAACAGGGACGAGAAAAGGTTCAGAATTTCTGACCCCTTTCAGCTGGGACGGAAAAGGGTTCAGAATTTCTGACCCCGTTTAACTGGGACGGAAAAGGGTTCAGAATTTCTGACCCCATTCAACTGGGACGGAAAACGGTTCAGAACTTCTGACCCCATCCAACAGGGACGAGAAAAGATTCAGAATGTCTGACCCCTTTCAGCTGGGACGGAAAAGGGTTCAGAATTTCTGACCCCTTTCTATTGGGACGGAAAAGGTTCAGCATTTCTGACTGAAGGGTTAAGAATCTTTGATGGCATTGCTTCCAAATTTCTGACCCTTTTAACACGTAAAGAAAAGATTATTAAAAATATGCCCTGGATCTGGAAAATTTGATGGAATTCAGCTGACCTATTAAATTGAAAAGGAAGGACTTTAGATAGTCTGACTTCATAAAAACAGAAGATACGAATTCCCTGTAATTTGCATCATACGATTTATGCGTCTCTCATGTTATTCCTCTAGTGTAAAGACGGGACGAACCATAAAAAAACGCGTAATCCGCCTGGGATAAACTTGGGCAAACAATTTTTCTGCGTCCCTTAAATTCATCTAGTATGAAGACGGCCAAAGGACGCACTTTAGTTCGTCTTCGAAGACGCACTAAACTGGAAAGTTCGTCCACTTCCAAGACGCACTGAACTGGAAAGTTCGTCCAGACACATGACTCCTCCCGCGCCGGTCTTTATACTAGACGAATTTAAAGGAGGCAGAAAAAATGTTTTCCCAAGTACCAGTTCGTCGCAGACGAATTATGAGTCTCTAGTATAAAAACGCAATCGTCTTTGATATACCATCAAACATCATGACCTGATGCACAAAAGCACAAAAACGCGAATCAGTGGCCGCTTATATTATACTTAGTATGCCCGACCTATCCAATCGAACAGTTCGGCAATTGAACAAATTGCGTAGCACAGAGAGAAATTTGGAGTTTTCTTTTATTGGTCACGTGACAATGGGCGTGGTATGATGACGTCATATTTAGGGTCATTGGCTTACAAAAGTTGGAAACTGACCAAAATAACGCCAATTTCTCTCAAATTACTTAACCATAACATCCTTAGCAACGCACCCCAAAAAATACGTCAGTGGGCCCTTAATATAACTTCGAAAAAGTTTCAACGACTCACTCGATTTCCGTTCGTTGATTC
>NC_090894.1:30419937-30422437 GCF_036669925.1 Montipora capricornis
GTGCTTAGTTGAACCCAAAGACGAACAAAATAGCGACATTTTCCTCGGAATGTATGGAGTACTGTTGAGGAGAACTGTGTAGCATTGACTATATGAATGTAACCTGATCCTCGAGGCTACACATTGGAAGCCACTTACGACCTATCCTAGCAAAATCTATCGCGTATTTATGGCAAATATTGCATATCTAACAACAGCAAATAGATATATGGTACAGCTCACCGGGAATTATTCTTTTTCATTTTGTAAACATCCCACGTTACTATTTGCGAGATTATCAACAAGAAAATATGAAGACGACGTTATTTGAGCTTGATTTCAGCAATAACTTGAACGAAACATATCGAAATGCTAATATTTTGCCACTTCTTCGAGTTTCTGTTAAAGGAATGAAACCACGTGTATAAAATCGCATTTATTGCGCTTCGACCTTTTTCAGACAATCGTGGTCAAAAGTTGTTGGGAAGGTTTCGGGCATCAGCTCACTTTACACCTAATTCGGTTTTTCTAAGTATTGGCTGAAGTATTTGGGAAATACCATGCTCTTGTGGCCCCCCTCCCCCATATTCAATGTTGGAGTTCTTCAGGTAAGAAAAGTCACCATTGTTTTTTCTCTGGAAAATCCAACATTGAAAAGGGGGAGGGTGGTATCTGTAAAATGAAGTTACCATCCCAACACTTTTGTCCATGATTGTAGTTTCCTAATTTCAATTGGTATACTATTCCATAGTCTTGTTGCTGAAACAGCGAAAGAGCGTCCACCCTCTGTTTCTTTTATATATTTAGGACAGTATCTAGTGTTGCAGGAGTGCCGCTCATTATTCAAGATAATTCGGCAAATGCCCATTAATTCGCTTAAACATTATTAAGTGTTATCTATCTAATGCTGCTCATAAGACGGAATCCAACCTAGCTTGTTAAACAAAGCAACTGATGGTGTCATGCGATCGGCATAAGAAATAACGCGTGCCGCACGTTTTTGCAATCTCAAGACCCTATAGACCGACTCTTTATCACAATTTGCCCAAACAACATTAGCGTACGACATAACAGGGCGAATAATGCTATTATAAAACTGAAGTCGCTGTTTAAGAGGTAGACAGGCTCGAATCTTACGCAGTATTGCGATTCTAGAGGCCAACTTTTCACAAACTTTCTCAAAATGTTCATTAAATGACAATTTGCTGTCAATTTCTACGCATAGTAAGGTAGCACAGTCCACATTACTGAGCTGTTTTCCGTTTACGATAACATCTATGTCACTTCCATTAATGTTAGCTACACATCTTTTCCCAGTGATCGTGAGTACTTTAGTCTTGTCTTCATTTAATGGGAGCTCATTTGCTGAAGCCCATAATTGGATTTCAGAGACAGACTTATTTAGTGATGAACTTAAGGTGGCTAAGTTTTTTACATCCGCAAAAGCGGTGACAGTCGTATCGTCTGCGTAAAGGTCCAACTGAGCACTTGTATACAAGGGCAGATCGTTGATAAACAAGATGAAGAATAAAGGACCTAAAATACTGCCCTGAGGGACTCCATGCAACATCAAAGCTTCGCTTGACTCACTCCCATTTACACGGACCACTTGCTTCCTATCCAACAAATAAGAGTGACACCAGGCAAGCTCCCGGTTAACTATACCATACTGTTTCAACTTGCGCAACAATAGCTTATGGTCCACCATATCGAAAGCCTTTCGATAATCAACCAGGACCATGCCGCATACATGATTATTATCTAAGGCGAACAAAGGATCGTCAACTAACTTGAATAGAGCAGTCTCGGTACTGTACATCCTACTAAACCGAGACTGTCTAGAATACAACAAGTTATTATCCATAAGGAAAGCATATAGAGAGTTGTGCATATAACGTTCGATTACTTTTGACACCACCGGTAGCACAGAAATTGGGCGATAATTAGAATGATCACTGGCCGCACCTTGTTTGAACAGTGGTGTCACATTAGCGATTTTCCAACGAGTAGGAAACTTTCCTGTGGAAAACGACATGTTGATAAGTCTTGTTATGCTTGGAGCTAAAATAGGAGCGGCAATACGCAAAAACCTTGCGCTGATTTTATCGATACCTGCAGCCTTATGAGGACTGATCCCCTTTATAAACTGAAGCACCTGAGCATTGGTTATGTCTGGAATAGAGAAAACCACATCTGGATCTTTCCAAGACTCAACAAAGTTTACCAACTTGGACAAGTCTGATGGTGTGTTTCCGAGTCCAGATCTCAGATTATCAGCGATTGAGGAAAAATATAAATTAAACTGCCCCGCAATTTCTGTAGCAGTTTCAACAACCTTGCCATCCAACTGAAGCTTACTAATCCCTTTATTCGTCTTTCCGGATCCTGTCAATGCTTTTATCGTATTCCACGTTGCTTTAGGGTTGTTTCGATTTTCTTCGAATACATTCTTGTAAAACTCACGCTTTGCTGAACGCAAGGCAGAAACAGCGTTGTTTCTCGCCTCTCGATAATTTGCCCA
>NC_090894.1:30429937-30447437 GCF_036669925.1 Montipora capricornis
AGCCTACGAGCAAGAGAGAGCTTGATTAATTACCGGCTTGTTTTTTCCTTGCCGTGTAGGGCGTACATGTTCGGAATGGAAATGCTCCAAGCCTTGTGGAGGTGGACAAAATGAAAGTTCTTGGTGCGATGATGGGTATAGATTTACAAGAGAGAGACTGTGCAATGAGAACAAATGTCCAAGTAAGAAGACAGAAATCATACTTCCACATGCAGTTTCAAAATAGTTTTGGTAACACGAATTAGCCACTATCAAAACTACCATAATGCTCTTTGTTTTTCCCTCCAAAAGTTTTGCGTAAGAACTGTTTTTATTTTCTCTTCGGATTTACAATGCTCCCAAGAGAAACTGGAAAAAATGCTTGTGCAAACTTCTGGAGGGACAAGCAAAGAGTATGCGTATTTTTGCGTATAGGGAACTAAATGTATTAGTGTTAAGAAGAAAGCAAATGACAAAAGAAAAACTATAATAATAATAATAATAATAATAATAATAATAATAATAATAATAACAAGAAGCACGTTTATAGGCGTGGAAGTTGGTCAGCTAAATAATTCAAAAGTTAAGCCAGTTGAGATTTCCTCAATTAAGAAACAAAGCATTGACATAAAGATCAAGACTTATCAAAATATATTAATCAACTATATATCTAGCAGGAAAGAGAACTTTAGGGACTTTGCGCATTATTAGGATCCATTCTGGTATTCCTAGTGTTCATGAGGGAACTTATACAACGACGACGGCGACGACAGCGAGAAAGTCACGTCAAAATAAAAATTCACGTTATTGTAATCACTTCGTGACTATTTCATCCTTTTTAATATGACAAGGGAGTGGTAGTTCCTCAAGAAATGACACTGGTCAGCTTGTTGAGCTTCGTGGGACACGTCAAGGGGACAAAATCAACCCAAAATTGATGTTGCACAATTATAATAGTATCAGCTCAAACGAGGGGATAAGTCGCTGCAACATATCCATGGGACATGTACCAGCAACATTTTCATGTGTGTGCACATGTTGTGATTTTGTCGCTGCTACATGTTCCCGCTACACTTCCCTGCTACATTTCGCCTCATTGTGAACTACGCAAGTTTTTATGTCGCTGCAACATGTCCCTGCAACATGACCCCTCGTGTCTAAGCACATTAAATCCCATAACTTTATAAATTTAGTTTTTGTGACGTCATCACTTTACCACTCTGTTCGTGCTTCATCAGTTTTCCGTCAAATTTTGGTCCAAGAAAGCTGATAAATAAATATGTGTGGAAAACTGATTTTAGTGTTATTATTATTTTTTGTTTTTTCTTTCAACTTTCTTTTTGATAAAATGTTTTAGTTCTCTGTAAATGAGTTATATGTTTGTGGAAAGCTTATTTTCTTAGCTTTAAAATGATGTATTGCTTTCCTCCTAACTTTGCTTTTTAAAAAAAACGAAACATTTTTTTTTTGTGATGGTCACTTTACGCGCAATGTTCTGTGGAAGGAAAAGTAGGGAAAGAGTTTTTCTACGAATCCTCTGAAAACGCCTCCAGTCAACACCTTCCATTAAAGCCTTAAATTGTATTTCATTTCAATAAAAACCGTCACAAGACATTTAAGGGGGAGTCAGGGTGGTTTAGCGGTTATCAATCGCGCCTCCTACCTCTGTTACCCGGGTCCAAACCTGGCCTCGGATCGTATGTGGGCTGAGTTTCAATCGATCTCAATCTGAATCCGAAAGTTTTTCTCCGGGTACTCTGGTTTTCCTCCTCATCAAAATCGACCTTCAGTCAATTACATCCGGCTGAGGGCGGATACCCTTGATAGGGATAACCTCTGGTATCCTTCCCTTTCATTGAATTCCCTTTCATTGAATAAAGTTGGTATTATTATTCCATGCCCTTGGTTGATCTGAAGGCAAGACAATAGCGGAGTTGAGCTTTCCGCAATAAAAAAAAAAAGGCAAGTATATCCGTCAATAGGACGTTTCCAACCAACCTCTAGAGACACCAATAACAACAGTGAAATGTACGAATTATGGTGGACGAACAAAAGAAGCTAATGAGAAGCTAATGAGACATCTTTAGTTTCGTCCACCAACATGGCGGCGATGACGTCACGGGAAAACCTCCTATTAAGAGCAATTGTCACCAACGATCAAACAACTGGTAGGGTATTGAGGTTGCTATGTGGTTGGTTTATTCAGATATCGTGTTATTCTCGAGAAATGTGCAAACTTCGAGGACACTGAATTTGGATGCGCAGAAATTTTTGAATGAATATGAATAATCTTGAATGAATTCGCGAGTGGTTAAAGTTTTTGAAGGTCGAATGAATTTAAATCTGGAATATACTAAGATGTGACCTTCACCATATAAACAAAAAAGTCTTGTATGAGTATGAATGAATATAAAAATCGTGAAACGATATAACATCTTGAATGCATATTTGAATGTTGATCGTGAATAAAAATAACATCGTGAATCGTGAATATAAATATAGATTTTGAATGTGGATTGATTTAATTACACCTGAATTAGTGAATCTTGGATGTGAATGAAAAACTTTATTCAATATGAATCGAAACTGACTTCTTGAATTTTGCACTATTTGGTGAATCATACATGATTGTTGGGTTGTCGGTTGTTACCCTAAACTGGCAACTGTAGTTTGTTTTGCCTCAACGGGCCAGTTTGTTTTTCCTCAAAAGGCGAGTTTGTTTTGCCTCAACGGGACACACACCGGCTTCGTTTAACTTCTTTTTTTTTTTTTTGTTTTTTTTTGTTTTTTTTTTAACGAGCACAATGGCTTCGATTCGTTTAGCTTTTTCAAAAGGACAACTACTTCGTATATTTTAAATTGTGTTAAACACAATAAGAATCTGATCGAAATGCAGATCAGCTTGGACACAGCGGTCCCTGTGAGATCAAAACTAACTGTAGTGAATTCGGAAATCTTTACGGTAAGACTGGTTCTAAAACGAAAAAAATGATGTGAAGGGCGTTCAACACAATCCATAAAATATCCATCGCATCACACCATTTTATCTCCAAAATTAGCTTACAAGCGAACTTGTTTCGCTGTTATGTTCTAAGTTTGGTAAGAAATTGATTTTGGAAGCTATTTAAGTAAGAGATAAATACCGATAACGGAGGTATTAATCCATACATACATGTGTACGGATTAGTATTGACGTTTGAGGTATTTATCTGACTTATTTCATGACATTATTAATGAGGGATCATTACATAAAGCCCCACTACAAGACGACAAAAGCTGGCCAATTAGTATTATCAAGAGAATCATGAAATGCCTTTCGGGCCCCCGAACGTAATGTAGCTTTTGTATTATTGATTGGCGAGATTGTGCGTTTTCCACGATTTCTGCGATTTATTGGGACGTTTGTTTGTTTGTGCATTGCGTAATGTTCGCAAGGGACGCGTAGGTGTGGTTTGTACAGCGTTGTAGTCCATTGGGGTAAAACGAGCGACGAGAAGCTCGAGAGAAACGGCTCACTGCATCCAACCTACTCAGCGGAACCGAATTCCATATAACTTTTTGTAAAACGTGTTAACGTACAGTAATTGCAAGAATGCGAAGACGCTTTGTCGATTCCAAACAGATTATGTATGTGGGCATTGCTAAACTACGAATCTGCGAAGCACCGAAACGGCGAAACGAAACACTAAAACACAATGTATGACCCCACCATACACTGAATACTAACCGACAAAGGTTGGATTTGAGACTAAATATCGTTTTAGGCCTAAAACGTTATTGCTCCTAATTCATTGAGATTAAGATTAGGATTCAGATTAAGACTAAGATTAGGAGCAATAACTTTTTAAGCGTAATTAGGCCTAAAACGATGTTTCATCTCAAATCCAATATGTATGGTAGCTTATGGTGGGGTCATACATGTTGTTTTGGTGCTTACTTTTGCTGTTTCGTTGTTTCGCTCTTTCGTTATTAGTAATGCCTAGATTATGTAAACAGAAGAAATACAGGGATTGCACAGCAACAAATTTTGGAACTGAATGGCCGAAATTCATTTCATGTTGATTCTATTTTATCTTTAATCTTAGATTTTCGATATGAATGCTTGTAGAAACAGAAGAAGGCTTAGTAATGTTAGGCAAACTAAACATGTAATACGCCTTTTGGGCTGTTATATTTCTCATTGATATGTTTTGCATTGTTGGAAATTAATGTATTCGTCCAAACAGAGTTAATGCATGGATTAACTATGGTCCAAAGGAAGGACTGATTTGATTTTGTCAGGAAGAGAATGAATTAGTTGGAAAATATAATATTAATGGGGGATTTAAACACTCCCTCGTTTCAGGGATTTATCTGCATAAATCCCTCATTTGCAATCAAATTCAATTCATCAGCCCTGCTCTTTCCCTCTACATTATTAAGCCCTCCCCGGACTATCAGTTTGTTAATATTCAATAGGGTAGTAAGTTAAATAAAGGTTGTTGAATAACAAAAAAAAAAAGTGTCAATCATGAAATAGGCGTTAATATTAATCTACTTGAAGATATGTTATGCTCGTTAATTATAAAGCCAACTATTTCTGCAATTACTCAAACGAGGATGAATGTAAATATTATAACTAATGTTGAGCTGCCTAATTACAGTATCTTCCATACTGATTCTCTAGCTTCTGCAGGAGGAGCAGCTCTCTATATAAGTACATTTCTAAATTCAATCGCAATGTCTGACATAGTTTTGGATATACCCCTTGTAGAATCTTCCTGGGTTGAAATATCTCCCAGTAATAATGGGAAGTCCACATTAGTAGGCTATATGGCTGTAGTCCATATTAGTAAGCTTCCAGGGGCGAGCATTGATGATTTTAAAGATACGTTTGATGAGTAAATTAAGCATCTCAAACTTAATAAGTATCATTTGTATCTTGTTGGGAATATGAATATAAAATTCTTAAAGTGCAATAGCAATCCAACTACAGAAGCTTATCTCGACATGCTATGTATTGAAATAATTTAAAACCAACGCGTCTGACGCATCACTTAACCACACTAATTGATCATATTTACACTAACAACACCAGTAAAATTGTCTCTAAAATAATAACTGGCTGATATTCCAGTTAAGAAACATAATCCGGTTAGATATTACAGGGATTATAGTAAGTTTAATCAAGATTCCTATTTGCAGGATATGAATACATTTATTATAACTGGAATGCTATCTACAGTGAATGGAATAATGATTTGCACGAAATAACAGCCAAAACAATTGATCTGCTTAAATCAATAGCCAATAAACACTTACTTATGAGGCAAATGTCCCAAAGAAAGCAAAAAGTATTCCATAAGCCTTGGAAAAGTTAAGGCCATATTTTAATAAATCCATCGAAACTAGACGCAGTATGTATAAAACTCACTTTCTTCTAATAATCCAAGTAAGATGGCCAGACATAAAAAAATGTATATGCAAATAAGTTAAATTAGCTTTTAAAATACAAGCAAAGAAAACTACTTCTCTCAAAAATTTGACCTGTACAAAAATAACCTGAAAGAAGCTTGGAAAATAATTGGGACATTGGTTAAGCGTAACTCAAAGGGTCAGATTCCCAGATCAAAGATTGTGCATAACAACAGGGTCTACACTAATGGGGTTGAAATTGCAGATTAGTTTAATAGACACTTTGTTAATGTCGGTCCAAATCTGGCCAAAGACATCAAGAATTGCGAAGGGACCCCTACACAATTTAAAAATTCACTCCATCTGATAATTTTGTTTTGTGTTATGTTGCGGAATTCCAGGTCTGTTCAATATTTAAGTGCTTAAAGGACCGTAAATCATCCCTAGATATTCCTAATAAAATGATTCAACTTACTGCTGAGCCATTGTCAGTACCCATAACATATACGTATAATCAATCTATTAAAACTGGTATTGTGCAGGGAACAACAGATAACAGATAACTTGAAGTTAGCTATAGCTAAAAAACAGGGAACGAGTGGTCTGTTTCTTGATACAGTTAATCATGGTATTCTTCTATCTAGGCTCTTTTTATATGGTATCTGTGGACCTCTACATAGCTGCTTTGAACGTTTTCTGACATACCGTACACAATATGTGAAAAATGAATGCATTAAATTTGGGTATCAAAATATTGCATGTGGCATACCCCAGGGTTCAACTCTGCTTCTACTTTATGTAATGATTTACCAAATTGTACTGATAAACTCTCAGTGCCGAACTTTTTTTTTTTTTTTTTTTTTTACTGGTGGTGCAGCATTGAGGGTACTCGCCTCCCACGAATGTGGACCGGGTTGGATTCCAGACTCGGCGTCATATGTGGCTTGAATTTGCTGGTACATCGGTTTTCCCCTCTCGTGAAAAAAAACAACAACAACAACAACAACAACAATAGACTTGATTTGCGTTAATTGTTAATTTCAGTTTACAGTGTCCCCAATTAGTGCTCCAGCGCTAGAACGACTAGACACTTAAATAAAGTGCCTTTCCTTTCCTATATTGATAAGCACCTTAGTTGGCAGCCACAAATACAACATATAAACAATAAGATAGTAAAAATATAAAATATTGGAATCCTTCCAAAATTAGACATTTGAATTTTAACATGCTCAAACAAATATACTATGCTTTAATTTATCTATATCCTATAAAACTAGATTAAGGACGTCCGCGCCCATTACTACTGCGCATTTTTGGCGCATGTCACGCACACGCCATACATCGCAGACCACGCAGGTAAACACGATGCTAAAGGCGCAAAAATTTTCCACAAGAATAGAACGTGAAAGTATGTGGCATCATGAGATAGCTTTGGCCCCAGGTCTTCTCGGAAATGTCACGCAATGGCTTGACAGTGCGAATAAACAATCGCTTTGAGAACGTCGCAGCGATTTTACTGTCTTGAATGCTCGGTGACCCCCATTTTTCTTTCCGTAGATCACTTCCTTTCTTGATTTTGTCCATTTAAAAAAAAACCAAAAAAAATCTGTACGTGAGAAATTACAAATATTTGGCCTTTTATGCTCTCGTGCGACCGAAGTTTTCTTTCTTAGACTAATATGTATCGTTTTTCAAGGTCTATTTCACCTCAGAAAAAGACATCAGTGCCAGTTTTTGTAGTTTCCTCGTGAAAAATCGAGTTTAAAATGTTTGATTTTTAACCAGATATTTTCAGTGCACGATGATTTTTGGACAGAAATACACGATACATGACATAACATATTAAGTACAAAAAATATTGAAAACAAACTTACCTAGAATTTGTGCGGTACTATAGACGGGATTTGAGCGTGATAATCAAACCACAATAAGAAACGGCCAGCCGGTCATGGGTAATAATTCATATTTAAAATTGCGATTGACAACTATTTGTGCCCAAATTGACTATTCAACTGCTCATTATGCGTCCATAGAGAGGTAAATTAGCTGTCTCTGGTCCCCGATAAATTTGATCATCAATGATGAGTTTATCAACGTTGAAATAGGCTGATTTCTTCTCTTTCTTCGCTGCCTTAAGGACCGGATACAGCTTCTTCCTTATCTCGTCGATTTCTTTAGGATAGTCATCGCTTATTCCGTATTTGGGAGGTTTTTAATATACGACTTGATGAAGTTTTTATCCTGATATTGGGAAACCTTGGCAATAATAGGACGCGGTTTCTTGTTATCGGACACTCTTGTGTTGATTCTATGGACTCTTTCAAAATTAATTTGCGCCTCGTCGCTGGATGGAATTTTCAGTTTAGATCTCAAAAAATCTCTTAATTCTTCCTCCGTATCAGCGTTGGATTCAGGACTCTTTAACGCCGAAAAATTTAATATTATCCCTTCTCCTATGAGATTCCAGTTTAATGTGTCGACGGCAAAGCTCGTCATGTTCCACGCGTAAGCGTTCTTGTTCGATACAAGAGGATTCTTCCTTTGAAGTTAAAATGTCAACTTTCTTCTTCATGTCTTCATTCTCGGCATGAACGTATTCTAGACTTTCTTGCAAACTCTTATTTTCTTCTTCAAGATTGTTGAGGCGGCATTTATAACCTTCGAGTTCAGGGACTAATTGGAGTATTGTGGACAATTTCTCCTCAATAGCGGTGAGCCTTTCCAAGATGGTGGAGTCAGCCTCATCGTCTGTTTGGGAACTTCCTTCTCGGGTGCACCTCCTTCGTTTCGCACTTTCGTTGGCTTTCCGGGCATTTTAGTACCTCAGATCTTTACAAGTAACTTACTTAAATAACCATGCTTTACGGCCTTAGAAGGTTGTTTTAGTGCGGAGCTGCTTTCGACTCAACCGCCATCATCAACGACTCGTCCCAGTCTCTGAAAAGACTTGTAATTATAAACTATTAACACTGAATGTGAGAGGGCTAAACAAATCAAGAAAAAGAAGGCAACTGTTTCGCTGGCTCCATCAACAGCAGTCAGATGTAACTTTTTTGCAAGAAACGTATTCATCGTTTCAAACTATAAAAATGTGGGAAGCTGAATGGGGGGGCAAAATGGTCTCCAGTCATGGTTCTACCCATAGTAGAGGGGTTATGATTCTTTTCAAACCACGCCTTGACATTTCCTTTGAAAAAATTATTTCTGACAAACATGGCAGGTTCTTAATCGCTGAAGTCACTGTTGATGGTGAAAAGAGCGTTTTCGTGAATATTTACGCTCCAAATGAACAAAAGCATCGTGCTCAATTCTTTAGGGAAATATCCACTTCTTATCTAAAAACGTATGCAAATGAAAATATTGTTTTAGCAGGTGATACAAACTGCGCAATTAGCTGCATGGACAAATGCGCGGCAAACCTGTTGATGAAACACAGGAGGCTGTTGTGGAATTTCAATCTTTGCTGAAAACACACAGCCTTATTGATGCATGGCGTTTTAAGAATCCACAATCTTATGGTTTTACATGGAGTAACCCATCAATGAAAATTCAATGTAGATTAGATTATTTTTTAGTATCAAAACACTTAAATCATCTTATTAATGAATCCAGGATACTCCCAAATATTTACTCCGATCATTCAGCCGTCTCACTATCCTTATCATTTCACAAACCAGGTCCTCCTCGTGGGCCAGGCTTTTGGAAGTTCAACAATTCTCTCTTGGCCGATAACTCCTATGTTGAAAAACTATGCTTCTTAATACCACAAGTAGCCCAAAAATACCAAGACGTTAAAGATAAAGGATTATATTGGGAAATGATAAAAATGGAGATAAGAGCATTTACGATTAAATATTCCAAGCAAAAAGCAAAAGCAACGCACAATGAAGAAAAACGTCTTTTGATAAGATTAGGGCAATTACAGGAATCTCTTGGGAGGAAATACAGTGACATGGACAAAGTCGAAATGAATAAAATCAAAACTAAGCTCGAAAAAATTTCCGCTTTTAAGACGCGCGGTACAATCATACGAAGCAGGGCAAGGTGGTATGAGTTTGGTGAAAAACGTTTGAAATATTTCCTTAACCTTAAAAAAACAAATCATAGGAAAAAGCACGTTACGTCTTTGATTAATGACAGTGGTATGAAAATAACGAGTCCAAAGGAGATTTTGAGGGAAGAGGAGACTTTCTTCCAAAAAATTTACAGATCGAGCAACAAAGATCCAAACCTCCCAGAGTTCAATCAATTTTTTCAAGCCGAAAAGGTGCTATCGGAGGAGATGGTTGCGACCTGTGAGGGTTATATCACTATTGAGGAGTGCGCTTATGTGTTGAAAAAAATGGAAAATAACAAAACCCCAGGGTCGGATGGTTTATCAGTAGAATTTTATCGGTACTTTTGGAATATTATCGCGAAGTATATGGTAGAAAGTTTCAACTACGCATTTCAATCGGGACATTTGTCTATTTCTCAAAAACAAGGAATAATTTCTCTGATACCAAAGAAAAAGAAAAATACCGAATATTTAAAAAATTGGCGCCCAGTTTCATTATTAAATGTGGATTATAAGGTCGCTACTAAGACAATAGCGACACGCCTAGAAAAAGTGTTACCACACATAATTCACCCTTCCCAGTCAGGGTACATTAAGGGTAGATTCATTGGAGAAAGCATTCGTCAAATAATCGATATAATGGAATTTACTAAGAATAGGCAAATTCCTGGTATCGCCATATTTTTGGACTTTGAAAAAGCTTTTGATTCTGTCGAATGGGATTATATTCAAAAGTGCCTTTCAAGCTTTAACTTTGGTCCCCAACTACGTCAGTGGGTCGCAGTATTTTATAAAGACATTTCTAGTTGTGTTCTCAACAACGGCCACGCTTCAAAACATTTTTTTTTTTTACAACGAGGAGTACGTCAGGGTTGCCCTCTTTCAGGGATGTTATTTGTGATTGCTATTGAGCTTTTAGCGCAGTCAATCAGACACTCTGACATTATTAAGGAATTAAGATTCAAGCTAACCAAGAAGTAAAGCTAATTCAGTACGCGGACGACACAACCGCTCTGTTGGCAGATGTACAATCGGTTGCGAATCTCTTCGAATTGTGGACCAAATTCGAAAGTTGTTCTGGATTAAAGATAAATCAATCGAAATATGAAATGCTTTGGCTAGGATCACTAACTCACCGGAATGACGCAATTTGTAACCTTCGGCTCAGTCATGAACCAGTATATGCCTTAGGCGTTCTCTTATAACCACGAAACCGCTGTTAAAAAAAATTTCTTAGAAAAATTGGAAACATTAAAAAAGACCCTTAATATGTGGTCTCAAAGAGACATTTCTTTACAAGGTAGAATAAACATTGTTAAAACCTTAGCTTTGTCCAAGCTTATACTTGTATGCAGCGTCTTGGAAACTCCGGAGCATTTTGCAGACGAAGTTAACAAACTAATTTTTGATTTTACTTGGAATCATAAACCGGCGAAGATTCGTAGAACAACTCTGATTAAAATTAAAAAAGAAGGTGGCTTAGACATGAAAGATTTCTCTTTCTTCGATAAAGCGTTGAAACTTACTTGGGTCAAACGACTTTGTTCCGAAATTAATGCTCCGTGGAAGTATATTCCAACCTATTTCTTAGCCAATGTAGGTGGAATAGAGCTGTTTAATTGTAATTACGACACGAAACTTCTTAATCTTAACAAACACATTCCATCGTTCTATAAACAAGTCATCTTTTACTGGCAAGAAATTAAGATAAGCACTCCTGGAAACAAAGAAGTTGCGCTGCAGGAAATCATCTGGAACAACAGATTTATAAAGGTTAATGGCAAATCCGTTTTTTACTCTAAATGGTGCCAAAACGGCATCAAGCAGATAAAAGATCTCTTCAACGTTCCGGAAAACTGTTTTTTTTCCGTTTGGAGTGCTAGCCGACAAATTTTATACAAAAAGATGTCATTTTTTAACCTACCGCAGCCTTGTATCGGTCATACCGAGTGAATGGAAAAAAATCTTTGTTCAAAAATGAAAGCAATCCAACACCTGCATTAACCACATATACTTCAAGTAGACCCCTCTCCTGTAAGACCTTCTCACCCGGCAAAAATTACCCAGTCCCACCGCCGAAAAAAGGCTTGAACATTATAACTTTCAGCGTGACGATTTTTGTAAGATTTATCTTCTACCTTTTAAGGCTACAAAAGAAACAAAACTAATTATGTTCCAATACAAAATCATTCACCACTTCTTATTTACTAACTCATTATTGTACAAACTGAAAAAAGTTTCGTCTCCGCACTGTCCATTCTGCCCCGCAATACATCAAACTGTTACACACCTGTTTGTTGAATGTGCGCAAGCGTCAATCTTTTGCTCTGAATTTCAAAATTGGATTTTGCAATTATGCAACCTTCAGTTAGATCTGTCCCCCCAAGAAGTGATATATGGAATTATTCGCCAATTGAGTCCACCATGTTTAGCTCTCAATCATCTCATAATACTCGGAAAGTATTTTCTTTGTGTTAATGCACTAAATAACGATAAATCATCTCTTATTGATTTCAAAAGATTAGTGCAGGATAAGATAGAACTAGAAAAATACATTGCAGGTACCTCGGGACAACAAAAACTTTTCTTTTCTAAATGGCAGAACTTTACACACATTCTTGTTGATTGTACATAAGAGTGTTTTCCGTCAATGTACCGCATTTTAATTTTGGTTGTATTCAGTAACCTTTGCAGTTTTTGTTTGTATTGTATACTGTGCAATATTATAGCGATTATAAGTACTTGCAACTTTTGTTTTGTATTTTATTTTTTCTTTCTACTTCGCATTGCTTTTTATGTTGTAAATTAATACTGTTTGGAAAGTACTGTAGTCATTGTACTGTTAGTATTGTAAGTATAGTAACTTTTGTTAATAAATGTTGTGTATTGAAAAAAAAAAAAAAAAGACATCAGCTGCAAAGGTTAATTTAGTTATGTTGAACTGAGTACGTTTACCTGATCTAAATTTCACTAATGTAGTTTTTTTATTGCTGACAGTTGTAAGCTAAGATCGTCTTAAAGTAACGCAATCTTCTAAAAATGCCCCTCATGATCTCGAAAACGAGCACGGTGACCCCCCATTTTTTTTGCCTTTTTGGCAAAAGTAGGTCATTACCTTTCTGTGTGGCAAGTTAAAAAAAAATCTGTACGTGGGAACGTTTTGGGCGCGAACGTCCTTAACCTGTCTCCAACGACTGAGCAGAATAAATGCGTCCGAAGAATGTTTTTTGCACATACTAGGGAGAATGCTAATCCATATTATAAACTCTTAAGAATTGTTAAACTAGAAAATATATATAAATTCAGAATATGCTATCTTATAAGTAAAATTATGAACAAAGCTCATAGCTTTCCAGATATCATCTCTGATATCTTGCCCCCAGCATCTAGTATCCGTAGCTATGATACAAGATTTGCTGGTAAACTCAATCTTTTTACAGTGCAAATATCAACCAGTTCTGAAAAATCGTCTTTCAAGTTTGCTGGACCCATGATATGGGAATCTGTTACCCCTGAAATTAAGCGTCTGTCGTTTATTTCCTTTAAGAAAGCATGGAAATGTCATCTTTTGATTAATCAAAGTCGAGTTTACTGCTGGCTTAATGCTGAATAAAATAATCTGATTCCCTCCTTGTTTTGCACTTCGTGGACAAATGCTTGATTTCTTAGATATTTTGTAGTTAAGACAAGACGCGCATGTCTGTTTTTGTCAATTTAACATAATTAGCACTTAGTCAATCAGATTGCAGCTTGCTCTTGGAATGGGGGGATTAGAAATCGAACTATCACAGAGCAAAGAGTCCTGTTAATGAAAACAGTGTATTCGTGACTTCTTCGAATATAGGAAAATAGCTTATTTAAAACGGGATTACGCCTTACAGAATTGTAAGTATATCTACAACATGCTGGAGAAACATCCTTTATTTCATTTTCCGGTCTGTTTAGTTTTACAGCGTATTCATATGCATGCATCCTTTTTCAGTTGACTATATTAAGTTACTTTGTGCAACTTGGAATTGCGTGGATTAAACTAGTCCAAAACTACTGGTAGATCCTGTGAACAGTATTTTCCTCGTGTATCTTCACCTCAAGTAACCCCATACCCGCGGTGCGGAACACTCCTGCTTTTAAAATTTAAGAAATAACAATTTTTATCACGTTACGCTAATTTAATTTTATCCATGCTTATTCTGCCATCATTACTTATTTACTTACCTATGGCGGTGTCCGACTACAAAGTTCTGCTTCTTTGGACACCGCACACTTATTAACTGTCTAATATATTATAAATTATATTATTTATAACATAAATTGTGTGTAAATGATTTGAATAGTGTGAATAATGAGTTGAATATACATCACTGCCGCTGGTACACAAGAAAGGTAATATTAACGGCATTTTACAAGAGACAGCCATCAAAATATAAAGAAACCGTTTTAAACAAAGTTTCACTGAGCACTTTTAACCTAAAGCTTGTGTACTGACCTCGACAAAAGTGTTAGATTTCTGTCGGAGCTCATGATATAGATGAAAATAGATTGCTTTTACTGAAAACATGACGAGATGCTTCCGTGAAGCATACACTGGGTTGCCTGTGGTACGTGTTACAGAAAATCAGAAGGCACTGAATTGTGTGGTATTGAACTACAGCATTCCAGTCTCTGAAGAATAACAAATAAAAGAGAAGCGAGAAACATTGGCTTCTGGGCTGACGTGTGGATAATTTTCAAGTTCCCTCACAACTTCTTTTCACCACAAGTTTAAGGGTGCCCTCTAAGTATCTGACAGCTACAATAGTTCGGGGTTAGTATCTGGATGGGAGACCAAAAACAATATACCCCTCAAAACAGAAGCATTGGACCGAAAATTCTATTTTAACGCTAACAAATGCGGACCAAGCAAGGAACTGATTTTGTTGGCTTGCTTTATGCGAAACAAATGTTGATACAAAAGTAAATAAATAGTGGTACAAAGTTTTTGGGAAGAGCAGAAGGAAGTTTTCTGGACGGTCGATCGAGAACAAAATATTTTGCCATCAGCAACAACATTTATGACACTCTTTTTCTTTCAAGTGTTATAAAGTTTGACAAGAAATGTGCGAATTCAACACAAAGATCACAATCGCCCAATTCTTCAGGTTGACAGTCAAAACTTTACTCTCGAAGACGAGGTTGTTTATCGCCAGGTAATTCCATCATTTTGAGGATAGCAGCTACTTTGTTATTCATCAGTGTCAGATGTTTTTTCCCGATTTTGGGGGCCATTTTGTTGAAACTCAAGCAAGCTTCCAACAGACCTGTTTATTTTCGTTACACTATACCACAAAAATGCTCCCGTATCACATTTCAACACACGTATGCAAATTTGTTAACCTCGAAAATTACACAACATGATATTAAAGTTCACAAAGGCTGGAAATATCTCGGCAAAATCCTTTTCCAGCGAAAAATTAATCGAAACAAACAACATATTTACTATTAGAGGCAGAAATACCTTCCTATTTCAATTGCGTGCGTGCAAACAAGAGATGCAATTAAATACATTTTTGACAGTTCACATCAATACCCTTTTCGACTCGGAACGCTGACCATAAATAATGAAGCACAAAAGCGACAACAACTTTCATTCAAATAATTCTTCACTGTCACATTTCCAAATATTTTACACCTTTGCAGAGTTGAGTACAAAATACCGGTAAATTTAAATTGTCAGACAACTAAGATGCGACTTGAGTAAACACTGTGATGCATTCTTGTAAGCGTTCGATTCCTTCAATGTTAATTTGTTAAATCCTAGTTAGTAACTATGATTAAATCCATAAAAAAATTGCTCTTTGATTTCCGTGTTTTATATTATACCAAGTTAGTAAAATATTAGAAACAAAGCTCACTTGATATCCAAAGGCGAAAAATGAAATTGTTGTCGAAGACCATTACTCGTCTCTTAAAATCCAAATATTTATTTTTAAGCGCTGTCTTGCTCATCCAATTGACGATCCATTCTTGAGCTCCATGAGGGTATATTTTGTTTAAAGATCCACGAAAACGCCATTCACGTCAATGACTTATTAGTGAAATTTCCAATTGTTATACCGGAAGACTGTGCAGAGCTGAGAACAGGTAAATACAAATCTGACAAATAGCGAGACAACTGAGATAACAGATCCACTATATGGATTCTTTCTCTGTCTTTGTTGAACCCATACTGAGTTACCAGAGAACTGTTCATTTGGTTTGAGTGTTGTACAAAACACCACACTTGGCAAAATTTAGGAAGACAGCTCACTTTGATTACGGCTCGACGGGCGACAGATTGTTGTCGAAGTCCATTACTCGTCGCTTCTAACATTCGACCGCCTGTCTTGTTCAGTATCCAAATTCGCTTGCCATTATTGAGCTTCATAAGGGTACATTTTGTTCAAAGATCCACTAAAACGCCATTCGCGTTACATGACTTTCGACCCCATTGCCGGTTAAGTTAATCGTTCTACTGTGTCCACCAGAGAAATCTACGCATTTCCCACTACCCTCTCGATCCTAAGAAAATACGCGTAGAAGGCTCTATGCACAAAGACACCACTTAGCAGGGGAGTGACAGGCAAGACTTTTACCGACACGGAAAAAAATAAAAAAGAAAAAAAGAAAACGAAAAATAAAAAAACCACGAAATTAAAGACAGATTCCGACTGGGTTGGCAACCCAGTAAAAAGCGCGCCATGCTTCTTGTCGGGTAATATCCGGAAACTTTTATTTGCAAAATAATAATTATACACAGGCAACCCAATAATTTGAGATCACTTCTAACAGAACGTGCCGAGAAATCAAAGACAAAGCCTTACGTCTTGAAATATTTTCTCGACAAGCAATGTCACACGAGTTACTCTGACTCTGCCACAGTACTTACTCTGACACCATAAATCGTGTATGACACTTTGACACCAATCAACCGTCCAGTAACATAGCGTTTACGTTGCTAGGCAACGTAGGTGCAAAAACTGATTACCACTGTAATATTAAAGAAACGTTTATTGAGGAACTTAAACCAGCTCTTAATGCTAACTTCAGTAAATATAAGCTGTTACTTTGTAAATATGTAACTGCTGTCAGATTTTTGCTGTTTGATTTTATTGGTCTTGGTCCCAAACCTACTAAAATTTGCTTATGAATAATTTTCAAAATCATAACGGTTAGTTTCGAAAATGTATGTTGTAGCATACGAAACGTCAAGTCGCGATTTTCGTTTTATTTCTAATTGAGCTTTGACGGCCGTAGAACAAAAGTTGTTAGCAGTCCAGCCCTTCAAGAGCCGATTACATCAATTCCTTTACCAGAGGCCTTGACATGATCTAGCCATTTATTTATTGCATTCACTACCTTGTCAGTGCTGGCTGATAGCTGGAGTAGATATTTTGAAATTAATGTCATTGGCTCGACTACATAAAAGAGGATGATCAACAGATTGAAGAAACTTGAATGAAAGTTGGCACGAATAGCAGCACCAAAAGATCCAGGCTTGATCAGGATTCGAACCCATGACCGTGTGATTGGGCTCACTTTCGTTCGCCTCGTGCAAGTGCAGTCGAATTGCAATGTTCTGGGCTCGAATCCAATTTGACTTTTTCAAGCTTCCTTTGCAATTGCTCAAGTTGTTCAACTCACTGCAATGACATTTATCACTTTCACTTTAGAGCAAATTTCAAATGACTGTCGAAAGTAATTCCACGATTGCAATTCGTACGCTTAGTGATTGGTTTAAAAATCTCGCGCCGGTTTATCAACCAATAAGAAAGAAAACCAAAACCAATGGCGTCCTGCACGCGCAATTTTTCCCACGCTTTGAGCAAGTTACAAAAAATTGCTACGAATGTGGATTGGTTCATTGAGCCGTTTGCACAGGGTCGAAAGAACCGTTGATCTCTGCCGATAATCGTTTGTTTGGACATCGAAATAAGTTTCGCTATACATTTTCTTACAGCTCCTTGCAATTTTTGCCCCCTGGCGATCCCAGAACCCTTTGTGTTTAAAGCAGAGATCCGATTACTACAAATTCATTCATTATGCAAAAATTGG
>NC_090894.1:30457437-30469937 GCF_036669925.1 Montipora capricornis
AGCTGTTTCGTTGGAGAACTCACCCAAAACAATACACTGAAAAGAAAAGTTGAGTTTTCTGAATTCTCTTTTTGATAGGGCTCCCAGAACAAAGACCAGGTAGGTTTTTTTAAAGTGTTGTGAGCTGTTAATAATCAATATGTGAGCAAAAACATGATGGGACATTATTATTATTATTATTATTATTATTATTATTATTATTATTATTATTATTATTATTATTATTATTATTATTATCATATATTTTTTTTTCTTTTTATAGACGACGCATTTGTAGTCGGAACTATTTTAATTCCAAATTGCTTCGAAATCTAGTGATGTGTACGGGGTTTGTGAAAAATTTAGGAAAATAGCCAGGAGTTCTCGGTCCCTTGAAAATTTTTGTATCTTCCAGCGCTTTCCTATATGATACTTCTGGATTCATAATCCTTCAAACTCGCTTCTGAACCCTCTCGATTTGATCAGACAAATAGACTGGTAAAATAAAATGGAAAGCTTGAGAGGCATATTTTTGCTCGGGTTTGAAACAGTTATAACTATGTAAAAACAAAGGGTTGGGATTCGAGTTTGCCAATTATGGTTGTAGAGTTCATTAATGCAATAGCTGTTTCGTTGGAGAACTCACCCAAAACAGTACACTGAAAAGAAAAGTTGAGTTTTCTGAATTCTCTTTTTGATAGGGCTCCCAGAACAAAGACCAGGTAGGTTTTTTTAAAGTGTTGTGAGCTGCTAATAATCAATATGTGAGCAAAAACTTGATGGGACTTCACGGGTGTCTACTCACGCAGTTCTTAGCAGGTTTTTTTATGTGCTCACGAATCCAGGAAGTGATTATGTATGGCTGGATGACCTAAGTGTTTTTAGGCGAATGATCCGGCGTATTGGACTAACTTATGATTTATGAGCTGGCTGTTCTGCCACAAACTAGTGCAGCAAGATCTAGTCCTGTCCTTTCCTGGTTGGACTGGGTTCCTTTAAGCTCCAATAAATGAAGAAGAGTACCAATTCTCCCACTCCATATTCAGCCTCGAATGACAGATATCATGTAAAAAAAAAACTTGCATCAATTTATGGTTCTGTTTTTTACAGCTACCAGAGCTATAGAGTGGTACTACATCGTCGGCCCTTTGTCTGGTGTGGTGTTATCAGCATTAATCGTTTGGTACCTTTGTAAACGACGTATGACAGGTACACATCTCTCATCTTAAGTTAAAGAGTCTTACATGTTTCTATGCAGGTACTTGTGATCTCGTGGAGCAGTGTAGTACATTTGAAGGGTTATTGTCTATCTTTTTAGTGGTGGTGGTAGTGGTAGTTAGTAGTTAGTAGTTAGTAGTTAGTAGTTAGTAGTTAGTAGTTAGTAGTTTGTAGTTTGTAGTTAGTAGTTAGTAGTTAGTAGTTAGTAGTTAGTAGTTAGTAGTTAGTAGTTAGTAGTTAGTAGTTAGTAGTTAGTAGTTAGTAGTTAGTAGTTAGTAGTTAGTAGTTAGTAGTTAGTAGTTAGTAGTTAGTAGTTAGTAGTTAGTAGTTAGTAATTAGTGGTAGTGGTAGTGGCAGTGGTAGTGGTAGTGGTAGTGGTTGTAGGTGTAGTAGTAGTGGTGGTGGTGGTGGTGGTGGTGGTGGTAGTAGTAGTAGTAGTAGTAGTAGTTGTAGTAGTTGTAGTGGTATTGGTAGAGGTAGTAGTAGTAGGCTTAACTAAAGAATTCGCAATTTCTTTCGTTGTCATGAAAATTACCAGCCCTTCTCTTCAGCATAAAGTCATGTTTGCTTGGTGTAGTAGTAGTAGTAGTAGTAGTAGTAGTAGTAGTAGTAGTAGTAGTAGTAGTAGTAGTAGTAGTAGTAGTAGTAGTAGTAGTAGTAGTAGTAGTAGTAGTAGTAGTAGTAGTAGTAGTAGTAGTAGTAGTAGTAGTAGTAGTAGTAGTAGTAGTAGTAGTAGTAGTAGTAGTAGTAGTAGTAGTAGTAGTAGTAGTGGTGGTGGTGGTGGTGGTGGTGGTGGTGGTGATGGTAGTGGTAGTGGCAGTAGTAATAGGGTTAACTAAAGAATTCGCAATTTCTATCGTTGTCATGAAAATTACCAGCCCTTCTCTTCAGCATAAAAATGTCCGTCCTCAAATAACGTGGTGTAGTCATCCGCACCAACTATATTTCCTTTTTTTTTTTTCTTCACATGATCTTTCCACCCCTGTACTGAGCAGCCACAGCGAGGTAAGTCAATTATTAGTTTTGGTCAATCCATTTGTAATACACAATAATGAAATTCTGAAAGAAATAGACACCTTTGCGCAGTCATTCTGATCTCATATACATCTCATTTGTCTAAAGTGAACGTAATCCAAAGAGATAAAAATGACTTAATCAATCTTAAAAACAAGAAAAAAAAAAACTAGTCTCAATTACTGGTGCAGACGGGTTAACGACAAGCATTTTCTCATTCCACAAAATTAGATAGATCCTCTACGAGTCCAACCAAGGTCATCTACCGCTCCTTATATTGCTTGTGTTTTTGTATAGGGTCGATTTTATGCTGCATTCGATTTTCTTTTCCCTTTTCTATCTTGTAAGCAATTTATCTGTGAGATAATATATTGATTTATCTTCTATCTTTTTTTTTTGACAACTTATTTTTTAACTCCATATTCCACAATACAACCCTACTTGACAATATACTGCACTGCACTACAACGCACTACACTACACATTAGCTAATTTGAGAGCTTAAGCACGAGACGTTTTGAGTGATTTTCCAAAAAAAAAAATGTGTCACACTTCCCAAACATCAAGTCACAAACATCAAAGCTGGGTATTTGCTGTCCGTGGAAAGGTAAGTTAATTTGATGTGGAATAATTAATTTATTGATTGATTTTTCTTGTATTCCTGTGTATATACTGGACCATCAACTTTATATTTCCTGTCATTTACCAAAGAAATTTGCCTTAATCAGTTCTCCACATGATGAAAAGAGCGCTGCGAACGCCGTTACTCAAAGCCTTCAAAAGAAAAAGAAAAGAGTAAGTACTAGTCCTTTAAAAATACATATGCTTTCCTTGAGAAGTACCTCTTTGTATGTGCTTGTGTTTTTTCTCTGTGGTCTTAAATTTTAATGCACTGGCAACATGTTGCAATGCTAAGGCAACGATTTCAAAAAGACCATGTTAGAATTTGTAAAATTAAACGACCATTTCTCTTTTATGTAACCCTTCTTTGTTCAATAAGGGTCATTTTCTTTTCTTTGCAGAAATGTGGCAATGGCTCGGGAAGATCAGGGAGCACTGGATGATCATGAATAAGAGAAGTGAACCTTGCACTTAACAGAACAATTTCAGCAAATGCTGCTTTATAGACACCCTGAAAAATTCAGGTGGCTCCAACGGGATTCGAACCAAGGACCTCTGCGATGCCAGTGCAGTGCTCTACCAACTGAGATATGATACCACACAGTTGGGAGCAGGGCAATTTGTTGGGCTCATTTGTTCTGGTGAAGGATTTTATGAATGAAATTAATTGAATGTATATTTGAAGTGCTGGTAAAAGACGAATGAGAGAATTGAATTGTCCAGCGAAGTGCGAGGATCACCTCAAACATATATTCACTTTATTCCCTGATAAATCATATTTTTCAAATCTGAAGATAGTATAATTTTCTGAAAATAAAGGCGAAGCGTAATAGACAGAAGTACTTTTTTTTCGCCGACAGGGATTATGGGTATGAGTGTCAGATATATATAGTAGGCCGTTAAGATTTAAAACCATCGTAGGACAGCAACAATTCAGCTCCCAAGTTGAAGTTTGATTTAAGTGTGTATTGTTAGTTTTCATGATTCGTTACCGTAACTCAGCCCACGTATTTAGTGACACCGCAGTTGGTGGGGCTATACGTTCCCTTTTTTCCATAAAGTGTTTGTGGGTTTTGGTATACAGCGGTGTCGCACAAGTTTACATAACTGCGAATTGTTTTTTCTCTGAAGACACATGTCCGAATTGTGAGGTATGGTGAGCAGTATTTAATTTGTCACTGTTCATACAGTAAACAGGCGTATGAGGTCTTTGCTGACCTAAATGCCCCTGTATCTACTCTGTTGTATGCGTCTCATTCATTTGGTAGTGAAGGCAAAATTTTAGTTATATTCAGGATCTATTCCGGATACCGGGAAAAAACTCACATCCAATTCATAATGCGTGTAGTTAAATTGAAGGTTTCAAGCCGTGCTCTCTTACAACAAGAGTTTATCCTTTCATATCAATCCTGGATTGTAAATTTTTAAAAGCATATGACATTTCTTTCTAAAGAAATCTTGATTCTGTCTTAAGAAAGAATCAAAACTGCTTCACAGCTAGTGAAATCACTAACGTGAAATGCTCAATGCAAGCAAGTCAAGTCACGGACGTCGGTCTCCACCCAGTCTCTCTACGGCTACTTGGCAAACGTCTTGTGCATAAGCTCTCTACTGTATACTCTACGTATGACGCCCCTTTCTGTAAATAGCATTGCAATAACTAACCACAAGCAAGGGAGGATGACTATTGAGAACACATCTCCATGTCTCATCCATTTTTATCTTCGCGCCATGGTCGCACAGCCAATGACACCCAATCAGGTGTCTTCCTCCAAATAGCCGCGCATCTTGACCACGGGTTAAATTGAGATTGAAAAAAATTATCATTGGAAGAGGCCAATATATGGTGGAGATGTTCTGTCCCCTCATCCTCTCTTGCCACAAGACAAAATGAAGGAGAGAGAGGGTGTTGGGGCTTTGGCCGGGATACCTGAATTTTAAAAAAAAAGCTTATTTCAAGATCAAAAGAAGTGCACGATTATTAAGCATAAGAACGTATCTGGCATTGTAAAATGGCAGCTGTTGGATATTAAGTATGGCTTTCTTAGTTGTTTACCACTCCGGGTTTGGGGCATCATACACCAACATCATTGCTTCTGCAATTCAGAACGTCATTTTGAATTCTCTTGACCTCCTGCATCAAATAACCAAACCAATTACGCTTTTGGAAACTTGCTGTGACAATATGGTCAGCGGTCGTTATGGCGGGTGGATTGACTTTTTTATGCTGCAGTCTATTACTCCAAGTTTTTGCGATTTCTTCGAATTCTATGTGGCTCTTCATCAGCAACCTTGTTCGTAATAATGAATGGCTTCAGCAAGATTTATTTCCTGGTGACATTTCTCGAATTGCTCTAAATAATTGCCTCGTAAATGGGAATAATCGTGTCCGCCATCTTGGATTTGCTGCTACTCATTTGGCGACTCATCGTTCTGGTGTTCTGGTTGAACAAACTATGGAAAGTTGTTTCCCCTCATGCCCCAGCTACTATGTTACTGCGAAAGAAGCTTTTAAAGCGAAGAATATTCTATTCGTCGAACCAAACAGCTTCGTTTAATCCTGCTATATTCGTTCTCAGCATCAGTGGCGATGTTGAGGCCAAGCAACAACCAAACGAGATCTGCGGTAATCAAATGCTTTAATTGCTCGAAAACTGTACAGAGTAACCACAAGAGGCTGTGGTGTGAGAAATGTCTTACCCTGACTCATGCTCGCTGTGTTAATATTTTACCTATGGAGCTAAAACATATACGTGCTTGTAGTCCTCTTAAATGGATATGTGATAACTGTACCCTGAGCGAACTCCCGTTCTTCAGTGTCGAGGATTTTGACTCTTTAGATCCACTGAATGAACATGTTTCGTCTAACGAATATAATTCTGATAGTCATCTGGAGGAATTAAATCCCAGGAGATCAAATGTTTCTGTTATGCACTTGAACACCCAATGTATGACTTCTACATTTAATGAGCTGCTGCTGACAGTTCAGACATACCAACTTGATGTAGTGTCCCTAAGTGAAACGTGGCTGAAGGATAATCACCTATTATTGAATCATGTTTCAATTCCTGGCTACATCCAAGAATTTAGAAACAGAGATGGAATTAAAGGTGGAGGTGTTGGAGCATATATTAAAGAAAGCACCAAATATAAGAGGCGAAATGACATTGAAAACAAGCACCCCAATCTGGAGCACCTTTGGATTGAGGTTGGTGGTAAAAATAAGAACAGTTCTTTATTATTGGGAACCATTTACAGATCAACACGAATCCTCGACACTCAACAATGGTTTTTGGAAATGGAGAACATGTTAAGTGAACTCACAACCTCCTGGAATGGTCTGTTGGTTCTCCTGGGTGACTTTAACATTGATCTGTTAAAACCCACACCTATGGCTAGACAGTTCCTTGATCTGTGGTATATTTTTAACTTAACGCAACATGTGGACAAACCTACTAGAACGACACGTCAAAGTGAAACACTCATCGACCATATCATTTCCAATTGTCCGCAACGTGTAAAATTCATTAATGTCCTGCCTTGCTCAACCATCAGTGACCATGATGCTCCTTACGCTTGCATAGATATACGTGTTACGCGCTTTGCTCCAAGGTTTAAATACATTCGGAATGAGCGTCAGTTCAATGAGGAGTCTTACGTGGAAGACTGTGCTAATCTCCCATTGAGTGTTGTTTATGCTCTGGACGATCCCAATGAAAAACCTGACGTTTTTAGTGGCCTTATATTGCAGTGTATAGAACGACATGCGCCGCTAAAGCGTACTAGGCTAACTCGTCCTCCGGCTCCATGGTTACAAAAAGATGAAATACGGCAGACTCAGCTACTGAGGGACAAGCTTCGGTTCGAAGCACACGCAACTAAAGCACAAGACATCTGGCAAAAGTTTCGTGATGTGCGAAACCTCCTGAAGAAAAAATACGTGAAGCTCGCCAGAATTTCATCAATAAAGCTCTCTCATCGAAAAAGCCTAAAGAGGTGTGGCAGGTTATCTACCGTATTCTGCACCCCAATCCTACACCCTTGAGGTGCAATGTAGATGCTCTAAATGAACACTTTGCAAGTACAGCCACGAGGACTACTGGTGTCCAAACATCTGATACTAAAGAAGACCTGATAGCCTTCTTGGATGCACTACAACCCGAAGAGTCTCTGACAGGAAATGACAGCTTTACCTTAAGGCTTGTTACATTCCATGAGGTCCTACGTGAGCTAAAGCACCTACGATCAGACACAGGTCCTGACCTAATTCCAACAAAATTTTTAAAGCCTATTGCTGAATATATTGCGAGCCCTTTAACTCACATAATTAACTCATTTATTACATTGTGTGACTTTCCAGATAAATGGAAACAAGCTCGTATAACTCCAATCCCAAAAGTGGATAGTCCTCAAGATAACAATGATTTTCGACCAATCTCTATATTGCCCGTTTCGTCTAAAATCTACGAGAGGCTTGTTCACAACCAAGTTGTAGAGTTTTTGGAAAATCACCATCTCCTTGAGGACAATATTTCTGGATTTAGGAAAGGCCACTCTACAACATCTGTTTTATTAAGCATACGTGATGACATATTGAAAGCAATGAATCGGAGCGAATGCACCCTGCTTGTTTTAGCTGACTTCTCGATGGCTTTTGACACTGTCAAGTATAAGTCTGTGCTTGAGAAAATGAATGTTCTCGGATTTTCAAAGTCATACCTTAAATGGACAGTCAACTACTTGTGTGGAAGAGAGCAGTTTGTTCAAATCGATGACCGGATTTCAAAATCTGTCAGTATTAGCTTTGGAGTCCCACAAGGTTCGATCATGGGTCCTCTCATTTTCAACATATACATTGCTGATCTCCAAGGGAAACTCGATTGTGCTTGCCATCAATATGCTGATGACACAACCGTATATCAAGCATCGAAGCCTGCTGAACTAACATCTTGCATTATTTCAGTGCAACGTAATGTGGATAAACTGCAATGTTGGGCTAATGAAGCAAATCTGGCTTTAAATCCCAGCAAAACGAAGTACATGTTATTATCTTCCACTAAACTTTCTTCCTATCATGAACTTAATAACATTGACATTGATTTAAGAGTTGGAAGTATATCCTTAGAACGTGTATCTTCGGCAAAACTTTTAGGGACCCATATTGATCACAACCTAAAATGGGAAGAAAATGTCAAGCAAACTTCAGCTTCTTGCTATCGCACTCTTGGAATCTTAAAGAAGTTGAGGAACGTTCTTCCATTTCATATTCGCAAGCAGTTAGTTCAGGCCCTAGTACTTTCCAAGTTGTACTACAATTGTGTTGTTTATCATAATTTACCACATTAGCTTGTTAAACGCCTACAAAGAATTCAAACAGCATGCGCGAGCTTTGTTGTAGGTAAATTTGTTGAAAGGGAGGATATTATAAAACTAAGTTGGCTACCAGTTAAAGAACATATCGAATGCCAGCTGTTAAAGCTAGTTCATAAGGCGATTTATTCTCGTGAATGGCCAGGTTACCTGCGACTGAAGCAATTTATGCACAATCGAACGCTGAGGTCCAGTGCAGCTATGCAGCTTGAAATCCCACTAGTGTCATATATTTATCAAGACCAAGCTGCTAAAAGCTTTAACATTTTACCTGGATGTGTAAGGCACTGTCTTGATTTTAACCAGTTTTCTAAGATGACTTTTAAGTTTTTAATGAAAAAGGTCAAAGATAATTTTTTAGCTAAACGTTTCTATTATGCACTGTAAATAGATATATTTATTTTTATTATTGTATCTTTATTACTTTTTTTTCTTTTTTACCTTTATTTTTACTTTAGATGATATATTTTAGCGGATGAAGAGCCACCTTGTGGAAATGCTGAATAAAGCCATTATTATTATTATTATTATTATTATTATTATTATTATTATTATTATTATTATTATTATTATTATTATTATTATTATTATTATAAATGAAAAACAGTTTTGGCGAGCGGCAACCAACCCACCATTGGAAAACGAGAGAACTAACACTCAACATTTCTGGATTAAAGATCACAAGGTGCCGCGGAAGAACATGAAATGGGGGTGGTGAATGTTGAAGTGGACTCATGGGAAATAGCACGTCGCCAGATTGCACTTGAGGAGGTCATTGGTTCAGGAGCATTTGGAACAGTTTGGCGAGCAACCTTGAGTCGTGAAAATGGAAAACCAGGCATACGTTTTGTTGCAGCAAAGTGCCTTTCTCGTAAGTACGATTCGGCTTTTTTAATTTATTGTTTCCATCGGATACCTTTCAGTTAAAGAGGTATCACAAGTGCTTTAATGAACTGCCTGTCACGTAGAATCTTACAAAGCCTCGTTCAACATGCACGATAAAAATGTGTCGTAACAGAAAGAAAAACAAAGCTGCATTACTATGTCTTATGAAAGGGTGCAGCAAAAATCATCAATTCTCAATCAACTCTTTAATAATCTACCCACCTTTATCTTAACCTTGAAACAAATGCGGAGATTACCAAAATAGATCACCTTCTCCTAACAGGTTCCTAATCCTTCATTGCAAGTGTAAAAAGATATTTTGTTCTTTAACTTTTATTTCAAGCTTCCATAGCGACGTCTTGCCTCAAATACACCAGATTTTTACCCTCGCTGCACATTAAGGGATAAAGTTCCTCATAAAATTCATAAATAAATAATGCTTTTAACCATTTATAGAGCCTATTTTCCATTGCTAAATTGCAGTTTAAAATAAAATACCGTATAAGATGGTTAAATACCCCCGACTGGTTTACATAGTAGAGATTTGAATGGATCAATCATATTCGATTCTCCCTAAGCGTTGGAGCCCCAAACACTGAATCAGGAGCAGGGGTAGCTTAATAGACTGGTGCGCTTCTTTGACAGCCAAACGTCACAACTTCGATTCTCAGCGACTTATAAGTCTGCATGTTTTAACACCTTCCTTTAACTTGTGTAGCTGTAGCTCTAATTATCTGTAAAATGGAGTAAGAAGCGCACCATCAGCTTCCATTGATATCAGCCTCCTACGCGAATGAACTACCGGCATTAAAAAGATGGACTTACTTTTATCACAATGCTTCATGACGTAAAGAAAATGAGACAAAGACAAGTCTGGGAAATTAAAACAACCGTGTTATTAATAGTTCAGTTGAGGAGGTAGAAATACATGAAACACCTCAACAAGTCATGTGTCCAATCTTATTGTACCCTGGTGTCATTTATTGTAGCCACATCTGGAGATGAAGGAAAAGTCGCTCTGATGAGAGAAATCGGGTTGGGCAAACTTATTGGAGACAGCCCTCAGCCGAATATTGTTCAATTCATTGGCTGTGTCACCACCCAAAGTAAGGATCTTATTGCAACTGCTAAACTGTAGAAACAGCTGTGAGAAATTTGCAGCAATAATAAAAGACCGCGAGTGAAAACCTTATCAATCGATGATATTCAGGGCTAACTTTGTCTAACTTCTAAAGAGAACCTACGTGGAGCTTCTTCATACAAGAAAAGTTTTTGAGGCTTTGGTTTATTTATTTATTTTATTTGCAATTATTATTATGAATTTATTCTTTTGTGCAAGAAAGTGGCTCAGGCTGCAAAGACCACCAGGGAGAGATAAACAATTTAAAGGAATTGTACATTTTGCATGACAATTGTATATTTTATCTTTAAAACTGAAATATGTTACAAATTTTTAATCAACCCTTACTCACTATACTTTCGTCATATTAAAAATCCAGCCCTTAGTATTTTTTTTTTCATCATAGAAAGTTCTTCACAAATATGTGGAAATTATGAGTAACGTTGATTAATGTTTTTTTTAGTTATTATTTAATTCGTCTTTTTTTTTTCTCACTTTTACATTCATTCTTGGGTAACATCACCTTTAACGTGGGGAATGTGTAGATAGTCGCCCTTTTCTTCATTCTTATCCCCTCTGCTCATCGAACGTGAGCCGTTAATATGCAATGCTGACAAAGGTGGTTGGCTAAACTGTGATCTTCCAACACAGAGCCACGCAAATACTGCTTTATTTGTTTACGTATTAAAAGCGTCTAAACGTAACAATGACAGAGACCATATCCAACTTTCCGAGAAGCTAATAGTTTGAATGCAGCGTTAAAGAAGTTGTCCAAACTCTGTGTAACCTTTACAGTACAGCCAATTTTGATCATGGAGTACTTACCCTGTGGGGATCTTCTGGGGTACCTGAGAAAAAGCCGTGGAATTTTCGACAAACATTATTGCGGAAAACTAGCAGTAGCGCCACTGAAGACCTATGACCTAATGTCATTTTCAAACCAGATTGCTACTGGAATGGTGTTCCTGGCATCCAGAGGGGTATGTGACACGAAACAAGCATGGCATACGATATGGTACTATTGTTGCTTATTGTAATCTTTCACAGATTAAGATTGTATCTACGAAATGCATCATGCGATATGCTTACTCCTTGTAGTGTTTGACATTATGTAGACAAAAATGTGTGATCATTTTGCTATAATATTCTTATATCGAAAAGCAATGGATTGCTGTAGGTGACACGTACTAGCGCGCGCTTTAAACACTGGGTTTTCTACATTGGGATAACGCTGGAGAACCATGCACCGACCTATGCCTTGATATTACATAGTGTGATCTGCCCCCGCCGTGGTCGTCATGATAATTCAACAGTCATCTTTTTAAGTCAGTAATCGGGGAACATTAACATAACATAACATAACATAACATTTTATTCAGGAAGTTACAACACAAATATAAAAACATCCTGAAAAGGGAAATTGTGAAGTTAACCCTGTATAAAAACAATTTTCCTGACTAAAAAACTTACAAAAATGATATAGATAAGATTTAATAGCTACTGATTTAATAAAATTTCAATAAATATTCAAATAAATTTTAAGTCTAGTCTTAAAAACAGACAAAGATTCGGCATGTAAAATGTGTCCTGGCAAGTCATTCCATTTCCTTACAATGCGAATGAAGAAAGACTATTTGTAACAATTACAAACTGCTCTTTTCAGATAAAGTTTATAGTCGTGGTTAGCTCTTGTACGCGTACTATTGGCTAACTCGAAGAAATCTAGCAAAGAAAGATGCTCAATACCAAAAACTTTCTTATAACATTGAACCATTAAACCATTGGCTACGTTATTTTCTAATTATATTAGTTAATTAACAATTATTGGATTCGGTTTTCCCATGATAGCGATAATTATCAAGGCCAAAGTTTGTTATCTGCCGAAGCCAAAGGCTGAGGCGGATAACACAAAGTGCAACAAACTGCAAAATGCATATTCCTGAGTTGCATTTGTAAAGACAAGAGAACTGACTCATCAATTTCTTTGGATGAGCGGTAAATCAAAGAAAGTTTCCGCGGTTGGCAGTTTCTTTCCTCCTCTCTGCTGGTTACTGTGTCATGTGACGTCACTTCTGCATGCATAAAACTATTGTCTCTGTGTATGACGTCAATTCTACGTATATAAAATCTATTGTCGATAGGTATGACGTAGGAGAAACAGAGCAAGCAAAAATTAGCAGCGTGCTTAAAGCCAATCAAAATCGAGCTTGTGACACCAATGTATAATAATACCTACTAACTAACTTACTCTGAGTCATTTCGAGTAAGCTTTAACTTTGGACCCGCTTGCAGC
>NC_090894.1:30474937-30482437 GCF_036669925.1 Montipora capricornis
GTCCTACGGTTATAAGCAATTAGTATTATTAGAAAATTTCTTTCGAGTTTTTATTTATTTCTATGTGAAAAGAACAAAAAAAGAAGGTGACACACGCTAACACCAACCCGCAGTGGCCAACACCTGGTATGTTAACGTTAGCCACGCCATGCTGATGAGGCCCAGCAATGCCGAACCAGCTGTCCATGGCTGCTAATTGTCCGCTGAAATGGTTGTGCGCATGCGTTATGTGTTAACCACACCGGACTGGTTTCACCTTGCTTTTTTTTGGGTTATTTATTTCAAATTTCTGGAGCATTTATATCTTGTTTCAAAGTATTTTCGGCCTCTTATAACAGAAAGCAGAGCAAAAGCAGTGCTTTCTTTTCTTCAGGTCCTCCAATATCTCCGCACCAAAATGCAAATTTAGTTACGTTTTTTTTTTTCAAAAATTATTTTCTTCCTTTCTATTTACAATTTAATTTGCATTTTTGGTAAATAAATAAATAATAAGATGCTGGCAATAGCAGTACGTGGGCATCTTTTAATTTCCACTTTTTTGCTTTAAGGTTTAGTTATTATTCACAACGAATACAGTCGAATCTCGATTATCTGGACCCTTAGGGACTGACCCGAATAGTCCGGATAATCGAAAATATGAATATTAATGAAGCAGCACTGAATACATTTGTAAACCGTAACATTTATTCGAGAATCATGCAACAATGAACCAAACAAGTCATTTCTGCCTGAAATGTTCAAGTAAATCAGTTTGCTTCAAGTTTCTACAGCGTGTACTTGTCGCTAATTCCATCATTCTTCGAAGCTGCATAAGTTGAATAGCTTCCACAGTGTTTTGTCTCTCCATCCGTGTCAAACACTTTTTAAAGCATTCAACAGCTTCAGTGTTTGCAACAGTTTGCTCATCTCGACTCTCATCCTCCTCGTCGCTACTTTCATCTTCAACTGAACTGGGGCACCCAACGTCAATTTTCGAAAAATATCTGTTCGGAAATTTTCGGAAATTTTGTTGTAAAACACTATATATCCTAGGATTTTCGAACATCTAAAACATGGTATAATTACCCATTTCTAACGGATTGTTACCCTATAAAGGTCACCTAGAACTTTCGGGAGCCTTTTTTCTGGCTGCAATTTTCGAAAAGGTAGGTTTTGACCCTATAATTTTCGGATCACTACACTTTCAGCTAGGAAATCCGAACAGATGAAATAATTTTAGGGATAAAAATATGCCTATATCTACCGTTTAAATACTAAAATACGTTTGACAATGCTATGTTTAAGTGGTTTTGAGCTATATTCTCGTTGGGTGCCCCTGACTGAAGACTCAAGCCATCCTGTCGAAGCTATGAAGGTTTCGCCGTTCGCGTTCTCCTCATGTAATTGACGGTGAAAGTGCTTTACTTTTTCTTGCAGAAGGGGACCAGAAATTGGTGTGCCAGCTGTTTTTCGCTGTATGAAACATGCGTATAGGGCTTCATCCAGCTGTTCATCATGTGCAACTTTCAATGATTTTCGTTTTAGTTCATGATTGATCTCCAAGTTTTCGGAAAACTTCATAATCTTGACTTTGTTTTTGTGGATGTCCGAAATCTGCTGTTTACTGTCGCCATATTCACTGGATAAGCTCGTTCCTTTTTTGCCTTTTTCCAATCGTAGAATCATTGATTGCTTATCTTGTATAGAGAGAATTTAACGCTTACGCTTTCTCGACTTGATGGAAACACTTTTCATGACACAAGCTTGTGTTTATCATACCAACGCTGATCGGGGAAGCGGAGCGTGAAATTCCACTTAGCAACTTAACAACTCTGAGCCAATGAACGCTCAATGAAATGCATTGCATTAGTTACGGTGCGTGTTAGGCGCGTTTAAGATCACTCGAGCAATAAAATTGCCCTAAATTGTCTTTTGATGCGAAACCAATTCAGTTCTGACTGGAATTTTATATCTCAGTTCGGCGTAAGATAGCTTTTCTACGGATAATGAATGTGACTAATCAATATTTATGAAAAAAATAGGACCAAAAAAGCTAGTCCAGATGATCGCGAAATCCGGATAATCGATTTCCGGATAATCGAGGTTAGTTTAACAGGGCTATAAGGGAGAGAACAGTTTTTTCTACTGTAATTATGCACCCTAAAATAAAGTGTTCTAAAGTGTTCGAGTGTAGCATTTATTTTTTCTCAAAGAAACAAGTCGCAGATAAATTCTATGTCAAGGACCTCTTTTATCTGTATAAGCACTAACCGTCCCTTACGTCAAGTCTGGGATAACGAGATACTTTCTCTCTGTCATGTTTAGTGTTTAGTGCTATACTTTACCGGATAACTTTATATATCTTTCAATACGTTTTCAAATCAACATCAGAATGTCCGATCAAAAGCAATGGCGTTATATCCATCAAAAAATTTTGCAAGACCTTAAACGTAGAATCAATGCATTTTGCAGCGAAAAAATATCCAAACATGAACCTTCTTGCGAAAGGGTTGAAGGAAGAATTGCTGGAGATATAGGCTTCTCACCTCCTCGTTTTTTTATCATCAGGTATAACTTGATGGAGATGTGCTGGCAAGAAATCCCAGTACTCCGCCCTGATTTCGTAAATATTTCCAAGAGGTTGAGCTCGTTCATCGAAGGAGAGGTCAGTAACAAGACGGTTTGAAGGTGCTATTTTTTCTTTTTTTTTTTTTTTTTCATGCGCCATGCATAAAGACTGATATTTTTCCCAAGGCGTTGCTTGGAGCGAGCTCTGTTTTCTTGGAAACAGATACTAATACCACATATGTTTGGGATATTTTGGTCGAGTCCTGCTGGGCTAGGCCGTTTATTTAAAATCAGCATGGTACCTTCTAAGAAATAACTAAATATAGAAGGCATGATTCCAGCAAAGGTGAGGGCACACCCGCCATCCACAAGAAACTAAGAAAAGAGGAGGGGAAAGTGATCTTGACTCTCTTGAATTAGTTATTGAAGAAGGCCCTACGCCTGTCTTCTGCACTGGTTAAGAGCTAGAGAAAGTCCCGGATGACACGAATGCCCCAACTGCATCGTGGGAAATAACTAATTAGACATGTCACACTCCACGTAAATCCATTTAATTTTCTCTGGGCAATAAACTCCTTTTTTTTTAATGTCCAGTTTTAGCGATTATTATAATAATAAGGTTGCAACGGGTTCTAGGAAGATGATAAATGAAGGGAACGTTGGATGGGATTTTTTTCTGAATGACAAACCATGGTTTCCTTTTTACTTTTATGAACGTGAAGAAGGGAAACTCGGCGATATCAGTGCAATTGCTAAAGGTAGAACTGAGAGATGAAGTTGCCTTATTTGGAAGTTGTTTCTGTACATGTAAAATGTTGTAATAAATTGAGTTAAGTGCTACGTAAAGTCAAATCAAATTAGAATGCTACTATTTCTTTAGGGCTACCCACTCTTACACGTTTTCAAAATTCTACAAAAAGTATTTATTCCCTGTGGCGTTATATATCATTTTTTACCTATTCACACTGGATCGTTCGAAATCTTGATTCAATATCCTATCCATGTCATCATTTTCCTCTTCAAATATCTGTGTGTTAACTCTTTACGAGAAACGCGTGAGGTTTTAAGTGTTTTATGGTCGGAGTTTTTGCTCACTTTGTTGTGGGTGATGGGTATAAAGACGTTTCTAGGATGAATTTCAGTTTTGTTGATTACAATTTATTTCAAGCCAAAAAAATAAAGAAAAAAAAGTAAAAACTAATTTCATGATACTGAGGAAACCTTTCTTATTTCTATATGTTGCAGTACCTCCCGTTGGTGGACGAATCAAAGTACGATGGAGCAAAATACTCAAGAGTTGAGGACGTGAGTGCAGAAACTGAAGATGACGCAAGAGCAGTTCGTGGGGCCACAAATGCAAAGGCCTCAACAAGAAAGTGGTCAAGTCTGAAATTATAAAAGCTAGCTGAAGTAGTTGTCATTCAGTAACAGTACTAGTTTTTAGAGTCGGAGAAAATGTGAAATTCAAAAGCTAGTCCTAATTCATATTTAGGTCGATTAAAAAAAGGCGTAGACAATCAGACAGACAACCCTAACACACAATTTTGTTCCCATGTCGTAAACTCCAAGAGACCACGGAATCGATCAGTCCCAGTTTTATTCCAGACTAACTAAATGAGAAATTATTGTGACATGTTTTGGCAATCACTATCGACATCTGTGCTAATGCAGAACAAAGCAATATCTTTTTGCCTTTGACATCAGTCAATATTGTTTAGAATATTAATTAGTACAACAATTGCTACAATAATTAATTGCTTTGCGAAGTAAAATATAAACAAAACCGACAAGGTTTGACAATCGTTAGCTAGCGATCATAAGCAGAACGTTTTCCAAGATTTTGTAGGCACTAGCAGTAGTTTATTTCGGAGACCTAAATCGAAATCCAGTGTGATCATCACCGAGTATTCGGTATGATTGATGCTGGCTTTTTAATCCTACTACAACAGCGTCATCGAAAAGTGGTAGAAAAATATCCTGTTGATTGAGGAGGAAACAAAATATATTCAGGAGAGGAATCATACGGCAAGGGGCTTAAGATTACATCGAGTCACGTAGGTGTGGCATGGAAGAGAAGATGTTGGAGTATTAGTAGGCTTTATCAGGGTGTAAAAACACTGGTTAATTCAGTAAGTTCTTGCTTAATAGTGGCCTAGCTAAACACAATCGATCATTTGGCTTCTCCTCTTAATTGAGGGGGAAACAAAATATATTCAGGAGAGGAATAATACAGCAAGAGGCTTAAGATTATTTTAATTCATGTATGTGTGGCACGAAAGAGATGAAGGAGTATTAGTACGCTATATCAGGGTGTATAAACACTCCTTTACTCAGTGACCCCTTGCTTAATAGTGGCCCAGCTAAACATAATCAGTTATTTGGCTTCTCCTCTTAATTGAGGGGGAAACAAAATACATGTAGGAGAGAAATCATCATTTTTTAGAAAGGAAGCTCGCGAACCCTTTTTATGTTTAGTCAAACATACAATAGTTGCAAAAGAAGAGTTGTCATTGTTGCACTTTAAAGTGCTTTGCTATTACCCTTTAGGGTTTTGAGATGTTAATCTCCGCTTACTTGCTTGGAACGTAACCGCTTTTGCTTACTCACGGCTTTCAAAAAGACCTTCGACGATGCGAGCAAAGTGATTTCTTTCTAAAGTTACCTACATATAATTTCAAGAAAGAAAGTACAAAACTTGAGGGAATTCCCAAAAAAGATGAAAAAAATATATAATTAATATAAATAGTGGGACAAATAGTGTAAACATTTCTTAGAGTCAATCAGTAAAGTAAAGTAAATTTGGTAAACGAAACGGTCTTGTGCTGTCTTGTCTGTAAATGAAACTGCCCTATGAAATGAATTTATATATTAAATGCGGGTTATAGACAAAAGAGGGAAGTGACCCTAGCTCTTACCTGGACAATTTAAACCAAAAGATTATTTTACAGTTCCTTGCTAAATTTCCAGGCCTTTGAATGAAAGCCAGGCTGGAGTTGACGTTCCTTTGATACAATCCCCGTTGATTTCTTTATGTAAATCAAGTTGTAATGCTGACGAGTTTCTATTTACATAGGAAAAGCAGTTAGGTTTGTATCAAAGCAAGGTCAACTCCAGCCTTGCTTTTATTCCAAGGCCCTTTTCACGGTTAGTTTTTCTCATTTGCATTGCAATCTGATTTAACGTGGAGGTGAGGCAATTTCGGGCTATTTTGTAGTTTCAACCCGAAATTGCCTCGCACCCAGGTTAGATTGCACTGAAATGCAAATGGGAAAAACTAACCGTGAAAAGGGCTAATAAGGCCGATTTACACGGTACGACTTTGTCGCATGCGACAACGGCTTACGACATGATTTACGATTGTTGTGTACGTCAGAAAAAATGTCGTAGCATTTTAAAACATGTTTTAAAACGCTGCGACAATCGTAAGTCATGTCGTAGGCCTGTCGTGAGCTTGTCGCATGCGACAAAATCGTATCGTGTAAATCGGCCCTTAGACACCTCAAAGGGATCCGAACCCAAGACCTCTGCGCTAACTAACAGAGCTATGAAGCCATTCAGTTGAAAGCAGGTCAATTTGTTTGGTTTAATTGTTTCCATGTGTATTTGAAGTACCACTTTGAATTAAAGGATCTTGTCTAACTGGAAAGAAAGTACTGCAAGCATTCTAAGGACTTCGATGTATTTAGTTTTTTTATCAGATTTTCTGGGGCATCTATTCTTATATCTTTTTGGAGCGTTTAAATTTAGCGGAAAATCCAAGTAGCTACAGTTAAATGAACTCAAGCAAAAGTACGAGGGAATCCACATGAATTAATAACCGCAGAGTTTTTTCTCTATGGCAACTTAGCACAATTCTAACTCTTCTGCCAAAATCACTTCGCCCTACGAGAGAATCACGTGGTCCAGTTTCTAACACTTCGTAATTGGCTTTAACACCTTGATCCCGTTTCCATATCAACAGCGACTGATAGCTTTTTTCAACTCGTCAGTGAGACGAGTCACATTATATTGGGACTGGCTCATGTGAGCTGAAGCACCTACCTCGATATGACTCATCAGTGGGATGACTTGCATTATGCTGAGATTGGCTCATGTGAGCTGAAGCACCTACCTCATATAACATATCAGTGCGATGACCTGCATTATGCAGGGTTGGCTCATGTGAGCTCAAGCACCTACTTCATGTAACTCATCAGTGGGATAACTTGTATTATGCAGGGATTGGCTCAGGTGAGCATCTACTTCATGTAACTCGTCATTAAACGGAGGACCACTTGCATCTTGTTCAAATATTTTATTCTCAAACAAAACGTGGACAAAGTTCTCGTTTCCTACTGAGTCCTACTACTCCCATAACAGACCATCGGCCACTATTGCGGGCTGAGACCTTTTTGTCTTTGACAATGATTGGAGCTCCCAAGCACAGAAGACCACTCCAGCTTCCTGTCCTTTCCACTTGTGTCACTTGTCAGTAGTTTATGCGTTTGAGTGTCTCTTTGGAACTCTAATTTCAGTTTAAGTTTCTCAGGCCCAACAAAGCAATAAGGCTCCAAGTCCGTGGTAAATTCTTTTTTTTTTAAAGGTCTATAAGCAGTAAGGAACTTCTTCGAGGAAAGCGAAGCAAAAATAGAACACGCTGGAAAAAAAGACAACTTATGACCAAACGTCTCAACGGTTGATTTCGAATCGGTTGAAGCCGATTGTTTTCCAAAGCGTTTACTTTAAAAGTGATTCATTTGAGCTGCTTTGTTTACGTGTTTAGTTAAACCAGACCAAGTCACAAAATTCGCCACTTCCTTGTCATCTTTTTTGACGTAGACAGAACAGGCCATTCATTTACTTTGGTAAATACCTTGAATCTTCTCCTTCCTCACGCCATAAACAGCCATGAACGGATCAACGTTTTCTCCACAGACTTCACCTGTACCAGACAGTGACCAAGAGCTCCCGGGC
>NC_090894.1:30489937-30492437 GCF_036669925.1 Montipora capricornis
ATTATGAAATGGTTTAAGTACAATTGCGGGATTTTGCATGAAGGAATAAGGGCTTTTGTATAAAGATATCCATAATCAAATTTAATTGCCATTAATAAAGAAGGCTTGCTTGTTTGCTTATCATCCAAAATTATAACAATCTTCACAATTTTATTCATAATTTAAATAATATAAGAACCTATCACCAATTATAACCTGTTTATACGTGTGGCAGTTTCTTGATATAATGAGCACCAAAACGTGTAGCATAACCTTTGAACAGTTATGCTCTACCCTCATTCTATTCCCAGCTTCTCACACTCAAAGAAAACAGCCTTTGGATCAAAATCAAAGCTGAAAATTTTGCTACACAGGTGTTAAAGCAATCATTAGGGAACTTAAGCAACGACGACGGCGACGGCACCGAGAACGTCATCTCAAAATATAAATTCGCGTCATTGTTATCACTTTGTAAACATGTCAACCCTTCTTATATGACAAGGGTGTGGTAGTTCCTCAAAAATGACATTGGTCGGAACGGCGCTTAATTTAGGGGAGAAAATGAAACTTTAGCCTCAAGTGCTCACGTTCTCCTTAAAACCTAAAAATTTGACTATTTCACGTTGTTGTTTTGCTGACGACGGCAAAGAAATGGACAAAAGTGAAAAACGCACGTGCAGGGCGTGCAAAGCTATTGTTTTTGCCCACTAAATATGCACATTTGTGACGTTCTCGTTGCCGTCGCCGTTGTCGTTGCTTAAGTTCCCTATTCTTTCGAACTCTGAGGGGAAAAAAGGAAGGTTTCTTTTTTTTTTTTTAAACATAGTAACCCATTTTAAAAATAGTTTCTAAAAAAGAAACTAGGGGGATAAACTTTGGTGACGTTCAATCATGAAAAATTGGCTTTATAAAATTAACGAATTCGAATTGATGAAGATAAAAGGATTTGTGAGCTGACGTTTTGTGGGTTTGCTCATTCGCTCTGACAAGTACTAACGCTCGAAACTGCATGGCGAAAGCTCACAAATCCTTCTCACGCTTAATAGGCCCCATTCAACGGTCGCACTTCCGCCGTGTCGAACTCAATTGAATTAAGTTTGACTTAAGTTCGATAAAATTTCGACACCTAATTCAGACGTCGAATTTAATTGCGTCGCATTTATTTCATAAAAAGTTGCCTTGTTCAATGCTAGCTAATGCTCCTTCAGGGCATGCGTAGTCAATAAGAAATTATGTCCATATATTACAATAATATATTCACTTAATTTGACACGGCACAAATTCGACGTTTGAATAGCGCTTTTCACGGTTATTTTTTCTCATTCGTGTTACAAGACAATCTAGCATGCATGTGGGGCAATTTCGGGCTATTTTGTAGTTTTAACCAGAAATTGCCTCGCATCCACGTTAGATTACATTGTAATGCAAATAAGAAAAACTAACCGTGAAAAGGGCTATTGTTGCCGCTTTTTTGCGGCACGTTCGACACAGCCTTTACTCACACACCAAACATGCATGAAGGACCAAGAAAGGCTGCTTTCTTCGGCAATGCTTTCACCGTCTTGAGAAGTACAACCAAGCACTCACAACAACGCTAATTGAGGGAAATTTGATGGATCAGTTCGATCTTTCGCCAGAAGAATTGAATAAGTAAACTGAGAGTATTCATACAAAGTACTAATCTATATACCAATAAATATGAATCTGCTTTATCACCAATGATTACACACTGGTTAATTCGTTACAATGATCTTCTGTTACTTGCATCATGGTCACAGCAAAGTTTTGGGAGTGGCATGCACTACAGGGAACATTGCATTGCAGTTGACCTCTGAGGTACACCTAGAGCGTTGAAAAGGTACTATATTTGACATTTTTGTGGATTAATCGTCACCAGAATCCAGTATCTTTGCTGGCAAGTCAAAGACAACGTAGGGTTTCCCAGCGAACTAAACACGGATAGAAAGCAAGGAATTCAACAAGCGCTAAATCGCGTTCCCTCCGATTTCCAATCTAAATAAACAGACAAGCAAAAGAAAATACACTTTCCGTAGTTTGGTAGGTCTTATCTTAACCCACAAACCAGACAGGGTTATGATTTGGGAAGGACAATTACCATGCCAGAAGACTTGAACCTTCCTTACCTAGAAATGGGTTAATTCCTGCTCTACCCGAAGTGATGGTCCACGGGAAATGATTTCGTGCATTCCTTTAAATGCATGGATGGTGTCACGCTCTAAGGCTTCGCGACAAAGTAGAAACCCAAACGGGACACGCCCTTTTGGTCATTAGTTCTTTCACAAGGAACAAACAAAGATTGTCTAACATTTTGTAAAAATACAAAAGAAACCCGAACGCAAAGAAAAAAAACTCCCATGCAGTGGGTGCAAATAACAAACTACTGTTTCATTGCACTTCTTTGTCACAGCGCTTTGAACTCAAAATAATCAGTTATTGCATGGAAATCGTTCAATGCGCGAAGAGAGAGTAAATCGTCATTTACTTTCACAAACAAATCCTT
>NC_090894.1:30504937-30534937 GCF_036669925.1 Montipora capricornis
ATGCCAGGGAAAAGAGAAGGGATCTCTCGCACGAAAGTGTTCTTTTAGTTAACCGGATTATTAAGCTAAGACGTCAGCTTACTTCTGGTAATCCTTCAGTTAGTCCTGAAATTTCCGAGCTCGAAAGTAAGCTTAAGGCTCTTACCTTGGAAAAGTTAGACGGTTCTAAAATCCGTTCTAGAGTTCAGTGGCTTGAGGAGGGAGAAAGGCCCACGCGATTTTTCTTTAAGCTTGAACGTGAACGCTTTGAGCGTAATATTGTTTCTTCTATTCTTAATTCTGATGATGTGGAGGTGTTCACGCGTGAAGAAATTGAACGTGCGCATGTGCGCTTCTATTCAGATCTTTTCACTGATGAGCCTATTGACGCGTTTTTTAAACAGCGTTGTTTAGAATCTGTTGAAAAGTCCCTTTCTCCTCCTCAACGCGCTTCGTGCGAGGGATCCTTGTCGCTTGACGAATTAACGAACTCTGTTAAGAGTCTTAATACCGGGAAGTCACCGGGATCTGACGGACTATCAGTTGAATTTTATCTTCATTTTTGGGAGACTTTGGGTCCCCTTTTACTCCGTGTTTCTAACCAGTGTTTCTCCGATGGCGAGCTTTGCGGCTCGATGAAAGGTAGCGTCACCCGGCTTATTTTAAAGAAACGTGGTGATATTAAGCACTTAAAAAACTGGCGGCCCATCTCTCTTTTGAATGTGGATTATAAGATTATTTCTAAAGCAATCACTTCTCGTCTTTCCAAGGTTCTTGAATATATTGTCCACCCTGATCAGACTTGCTCCGTTCCTGGTCGAAGTATTTTTTCTAATGTTACTCTTTTGCGTGATGTTTTGGACTACATTCAACGGACGGATGAATCGGCAATCTTAGTCAGCCTTGACCAAGAGAAAGCCTTTGACCGTGTCAACCGTTCCTTTCTCCTGCATCTTCTCCAGGTTTATGGTTTTGGACCTGAGTTTTGCCGGTGGATCTCAACATTTTACAATGGTGCCTTTATGCAGATTATCTTAAACGGTTGGCTATCTCAGAGGATTTCTCTTGCGCGTGGGGTGCGACAGGGGGACCCTTTGTCTCCCTTACTTTATGTCCTTTGTGTTGAGGTATTAGCGTCCCTCATTCGCCGTTGTCCAGGGGTTGAGGGGTTCCTCCTCCCTGGTGCCAGAGGGCGGCAAGCACGTGTTCGCTTGTATGCCGATGACACTACGACTGTACTCAAGGATCTTCGATCCTTGTCTAAGCTTTTCAGCTGTGTTAATGTCTATGAAAGGGGTACCGGTGCCAAACTGAATCGCACCAAAACTGAAGCAATGTGGCTGGGGGCCTGGAGGTTTCGTTCTGATGAACCTTTGGGCCTCACCTGGGTTAAGAAAATGAAAATCTTGGGGGTAGTGTTTGGCACCATCCCTACAGAGCACTTTAATTGGCAGCCTAAACTTGAGAAACTGGAGAAATCCCTCAATCTCTGGAAGTCGAGATCCCTATCCCTTCCCGGTAAGGCCCTAATTATCAATACACTTGGTTTGAGCAAGCTGCTTTACCTTGCTAGAGTTCTTACTCTCCCAAAATGGGTCATTGCGCAGGTTAATGCCTTGATCTGGCCCTTCTTATGGGGCTCAAAAATGGAGACGGTGAGTCGTAACACTTGCTTTTTGAAATTGAAATTTGGGGGTGTCAATCTTGACAATCTTGTCTTAAAGGCCCAGGCTTTGAGATTGGCGGGGATGGCCTCCGTGCTTAATTCCCCTGATGATCCTAGTTTTTTTCTATGTAAATACTTTTTGGGGCGTCGCTTGTCCTCCCTGCGTTCCGAATGGTCTTCCTTACGGGATAACTCCTCTCCCAGTGCTTCTTCTCCAACTCCCTTTTACGAGGCCTGTCTTGATACTCTATCCAGGGTGGGAGACAGTGCCCTAGTTTGTAAAACCTTGTATCAAAAGCTACTTTCAATCAACTCATCCCCGCCAATCTTGCCGCGTCAATGGTCCCAGGTCATTGGGCCAGGGTTCTCCCTCGATGGTCATTGGTCTCTCGTCCGGGACCCCTTCACTGAGAACTATAAGAACGATGTCTTTTGGCTTATTATCCTCCGCGGCGTCAAGGTGCGTGATTCCCTTTTCAATTGGGGTTGTATCTCATCTGGTCGCTGTGCCTCTTGTCCGCGACGAGAGACCATTGACCATTGCTTTTTAAATTGTCTAAGGGTCAAAAGAGTCTGGCTACACTTTGTGCCAGTTCTCTCCCTGTTGCTTGGTAGGCAGTTTGTTGCAAACCTTTTAACGGTTTTTTTCTTCCGCTGGCCCTCTCTTAGTGCTAAGAGGGCTCGGCTCGCGCGCCATTTGACGAAATCCATTCTTTATGGCATTTGGACCTTTCGAAACAGGGCCACTTTCTGCAACGGCAAAGAAGACCATCGTGCCATCATCCGTTATGTTTCCTATGATCTTAAGCAGAGAGTCTTCTTGGATTATAACTCTCTTTCTGAATCTCGCTTTCATGATGTTTGGGTCTTGGACGGTTTTTGTGCCATGGCGAACGGATTTCCTCATATCAATATTTAGAAGTACATCTGGGTCATGGATTCCATTTGTCCGTGCGCTGTTCGCGGTGTCCACAATCCGGGGATCTTTGCAGGGAATTTGCTCTGCTCATGGACTCTGCTGTTAGGGCCCCAGGCCCTTGTGGCTAGCTGCCTACTCCGGCTCTTAGTTTCTAGTGACTTTCTTGTGCTTTTTAATTTGTAAATGGCGTGTGTTTTTATTGTGAATAAAGGCTGTTTTCATGAAAAAAAAAAAGTACTGTCTGCAGTTAGATATAGCTCTTTGGCATTACAAAGCTTTTGCTTTCATGTCCAAATCGAGCACTCTACTGGGATGAGTCATTGCCGCTAGCAATTGCGCATGCTCACTAGCTCGCTAGTTTGAGCACTCTGGCATGGCTTAGATGTACCACATGTGTGGGACATTTGGGGTGGCTTTATAAGCTCAACCTCCATCCCAGACATCAGCACTGCACCGATGAGGCCCAGAAGGCCGAAACAGTACTGTCTGCAGTTATATATATATATATATATATATATATATATATTCTTTTTTTGTTCTATTTCTAATGTTCAATGGTCCGAAATAGTCCAACTAAGCTTTTTATCACTCCATCAGAAAGAATTACAGCCCTTCTGCTTACCTAGATTCAACACTAAAAATTCCTTAAGAAGTACCCTCGTAAAACTCGGAATAGGTTGCTACAAACTGCGGTTTAAAACAGGTAGGTACGACAAAATCCCTGTCGATGAAAAAATATGTTTCCTGTGTATTGGTAATAAAATTGAGGACGAAACCCATCTCTTACTAAATTGTAAGAGATATTCCTCGATAAGAGACATCATGTGTTCCTTTCCAAAACTCAAACTTGAAATTTGATGATATACGAAAATTATCACAGGAAAAGGTGATATCACAGCTAATGAATTCTAATAATTACTATATTGACCTTCAATTAATTGTGTTCATCTCACCGTGCTTTGAAATGAGAAGCAAACTGATTTGGCCCTTGGAATACTGGATAAATGTTATAATATTTTAATCTTACCTTATCAATGTTGCACCCTGTCACCTAATTACAAGCCAGTTTTGGCACCACGATTTGTTGACAAAAAAAATTGCCACAAAACCTTTTAAATGGTTTTCTGGCCCTTTAATTGCAAGCAATTGATGTGACGTCGGATAGCACAGTTTTTCCCGCTCGCTGAATTCTGATTGGTCAATTTAAATTTCAGTGGCTCTCGCCGTATGCACGGATGTGACGTATGTGAACTGCTTCACGTATGTTCTCAGTCACATATGTGGAGTACTTGGGTCAATTTTCACTGCGTCTGTGCCGCTGGCTCTCAGGACCCCTACCCCTTTATAGTCTATTATGGCCATGGCCAATCATAGAGGCCATCTTAGTCACTTTCTATTTATGCATAAGCTTTAGTTAAAGCCTTTTAATTGTAATTTCAAAAGGGAATGTAATGCGACTAGTAAATATTAAATCAACAGCGCTACAGTTCTTTTTGTAACAACTTTCTTTTAATTAATGGAAACATTTCCATTTTTAAATTCCACTGGCCAGAATTTTCTTACCCCCAAAATCCCGACAATTTGCGGCTCCATTCCAGTAACTCTGTCTTTGTTGAAAATGCAACCGCATTATAGTCAATCCAGTTGTGACAATGCCACCCCATCCAGAGGCACATGCCCATTAGCCTATTAATATATAGGATGTACCCCCCGCGGGTGAATATGATGAACGAATCTGGAATGTTAGAGAATCGCCCACTAAACATCGTTTTATCGTTTTAAAAACGTACTTCGATAGTCATGCAAAACAGTTCAATTATTGCGATTGGCAAATCTTACATAATTGTTGACATGTTGAAATACTTTCATCGCGTTGGACATGCAAAACATACACATAATCCTGTAGTTAACTGTTATTAGTTTTGCGGTATTACCACAAACAAAGCCTTTATGCCGTCCCAATTTTTCCTCTATCGTCCGACCGACCCACGTTTCTTTTAGTTTTCAAAACAAAAGCGATACTTAATAAAACGTTTTTTAGACTTTTAATGTGAAATATAAACAGTTGTTTTGCCCGTACAAATTTTCATTTTGAACGGCAACCCTAGAGTAAACATGAGTCAGACACTCGTCGATATGAGAGGCTCTCTGTCTGTGTCGGAGAAAAATATGTCGACATTGACTCTACTGGTTTGTCCCCTGCTTTGGTTACGGCCTAATCTGCAGAAAACGTACAATCACGTTATTTATCGTGTCCATAAAGGAAGACAATTGCATTGGAGAGGTACATCGTTCCGTGAGATATAATAAACTAGAAAGTGTACACTTGTTAGCCATTTCCGACAAGAATATGCAAGAATTTTGATTGCAATCATGACAATTAACCTTTGCAGACAATATTGAAACTTAATTATCATGATTGCTAATTAACCTTTCATTTATGTACAGCTGTAATAAGTTCGAATGAATGACATTACCATTATAACTATCATGCCCGGTTGCATGCATACTTACTTTGTTTCCACGTTCTTTGGGTTCGTCTGGTTTTCGAAGTCCAATTTTTACCAAATACAACCGCAAGCATTTAAAAAGATATTGGTAAAAGAAAAGAAAAAAAACTTCAAAAATGCTGCATACAATGGCGTTTCTTGGTACTGCTCTACAAAAGATTCTTTGAAATCATGAAGCTTTTCTTCTTGGAGAGCTGATAATTCATTTTTTTCTGAAGAAAAGCCAGTTTTGTATGACTTATGTGCCCGACGTCTTCTCAGCTGCGATCTTACTAGCATCATTGAATCATGTCTAATTTGATATCAGGAGAGGGCTCGTTAAAAGGATCACTGTGTCGTTGATTTATTGATATTAATTTAGGCAAATGTTGATTTATGAAATGTCCCTAATTCACCCATTTTCCAGTTTTAACTGACTGCCACATTACTTAAGCCGGTTACACAGGAGCAAGGCGAGTGTCATTGACAATTTCTTTGGTTCATGTGTATAAACGACAAGTTTTCTTTAACGAGTTTTGCCTTGACAAGTTTCATTTGCTCGTGTTAACAAATAACCTTAAGTTTGCTTTGACAAGTTTTCACCGTAGCCAGCAATAGAAGTACTTTGGACAACAAAAAAAGTTCCGTTTTTTAACCATTAAGTACATTTTTATTTATTCCAAACTTGCTCATAAAGATTAACAATCTTTCACTTTTCAATTAATTGTGCAGCAAGATTTAAACCAGGAACTTCATCTCTTGATAGTTGAAGAATCGCTTCCTATTCAGTTTTTTCTTGTTTCGATCCCTATAGGAATCTACTTCGGTTTTTCACGAGCCTTCTCCTAATCTTTAATAGGGATACGAACAGTGCTTTTCCCTGCTATGATCATCCGCTATTATAAAGCGAGAACGCGAACAATACCGCTGAGCGCCCGCAATTTCTCTATTTTCTTGACAAGTGTACAGACCAGCAAGTTCTGCAACTTGTTAAGTTTTTCCTTGACAAGTGCACCATTTCAAAAGCTCATGCTAGCTTTTGGACAATTGCACTTGTCAAGGAAAAACTTGACAAGTTTGTCTTTACACAAGAGCAAACAAAACTTGTCAGGAAAACTTGCTCGTGTGTAACCGGCTTAAATAAGCACCGTGATGTTTAGAGTATCACGTAGCAGCCTTGGTAGTGTAAATCACGTGTCGTTGCACGGTGGCACCATGCATTATAGATCACGAGCTGTCCAAACATGTGAACTTTGAAGCTACTTAGGAAGTAACTGACATTCAGAACTGAGGTTCGTACTAATTAATTTTTAATCCTCAGTTACGCATAATGGTGACCAAAAATGAAGAGAAGGAAATAGCAATCGTATAACGAGTATCGTTGCTTTGTTCTTGTTCGATATCTTGGTTTGCAAATGGATAACTTGCAATGCCGCTTGACTGAAATAAATTACCTGACAACTAGTGATAATTACTCGGGCTTTCCAGGGGAAACGGCCGAGGTTAAACTCCGGCTTCGCTTTATTTTGCGTTCAGTCACAAATCACTCCTACGCTTGTAAAGCGCATGCGCGATATTAATCAAAGCGCTACCGAGTGCTACTTGCATGGTTATGCAATGGCTGGTTTGTATTTTTTCCCGCATGCGCGAAGTTTAGCTAACAGTGTATAAGTGGCTTTGAACAAAATGGTGCTGTCAACCGCTCCCGAGCAGGATGTGTCCAGTTGAAAAACCTTTGCATTCATAAATTTATGGTCAGTTGCCAACTGATTTTTATAAGTTGTGTTATAATACATACGTGAGATGTGTAAAACTGAGTAATTATTATCCGCCTTATATGTTTCCTTACACACATTAGTGTGTTTGCTTGAACCGTGAAACAAAACAGTGAAAAGTTGTGTCACCACTACACACCTTGGGGTGTTAGGGAACTCACTAAGGTGTTTTAGAAAAAAAACACCTTATTTTAGAGTGTGCAGTGGATGAATTTCTCCAAGCCGATGATCTGGTAGTTGTGAGCAACTTCTGGGAAAGGATAAGTGGCAGCGTGGTATAGTTATATTGCGCATAGGTCCCTTGGCACACCAACTATCAGTGGAGGAACGCATGTACCAAGTGCACGTAGATCATTTAGTTGCAGCAAGATTCCATTACCCAAGAGTAGGAATCTGGTATCAGATTTGTCCCCATCAGCGTCAGAAAAGTGGGAAAATAAACAATAGACAAAATCTACAAACTCAATGTTGAACCCAGTTCAAATCTCTTGGGGTTAAGATTCTTTGTGTATTGTATTTGCATTATAATGTAGCATTTACATTTAAATGACATGGAAATACCTGGAACCGGAAAACGCTCTTTTCTCAGAGGGTTTGAATTAGGTACAACGCTGACTGAGCCAATTTGGTCTATTGTTATTTTCCCGTAAAACTTGGTTTGAAAATAAACACTTTTCTGACGCTGATGGGGACAAGGCCAATTTGGGTAAATCTTACTCTTGGGTGATGCACTCTTGGCTGCAGGTGATACCAAGTTCATAGACTGCGGAGGGAAGGAGACCCTATTTCAGACCAAAACGGCTAAAAAAGCATACCCTTTGTGAACATACCTTTATAGCCCGTATAAGGGAGTACCCACCAGGAAAGGGGGGGGGGGGGGTAAGAGAATATAATATTAATCCTTTTATTTGGGGGTAAATGAGGTTCAGGAAGGGGTTTGTTTTGGGAATGGGTGTGTCATGATTTGGTAGAGAGATACACAACATTTTGACCACTGTGATGAATAATGTTGCTGTCGATAAAAGTACAGACGAAACTGAATGAACCTTACCATAAAAGCGACAATGCATGATAGTGGCAATAATATTGGAATGGCAGGAAAAGAGAGTAATATATGACAGGCAGTAAATAATGCTGATTCCCCAGCTGTTTCTCCTGGTTCTGAAGAAATTTGAAGTGACCAAAGTGATAGGAGACCAGTTAGTTCAGTTGGCTGAGCATCGAACTACCATGCGGGAGGTTATGAGTTCAACTCAATCTGGCCGACCACTGCACTCATGGTCTTTATTAAATAACCCGGGAGAAAGTGCTGCCTTAGTTTCTGTAGGACATTAAAGATCCCACACAGCATTCGAAACGCGCAGGGCACGGAGTTCGGAGTTCCCGGTGTTGGGGTTTGTCCTGATTGAGGGCCACAATTTTCTTAGCCTTTGTGTATTAAGTACCACCCTCATGAAATACAGACTTACTTACTAGTCAGTCAGTCAGTCAGTCAGCAAGTCAGTCAGACCTTGATTGATCCATCCACCTCGTCAGAATTTTTTTGTCAAGATCTTTTTTATCAATATTATCATTTTTAGTGTCCTGCCATGGGTTGGTTGTTGGATCTGGTATGTGGTAAAAGGGGCTGGCAAAATCCGAGAATCGAAGGACAATTGCGCTCAAGACTGGATTGATGTTAGCAAAGAAATTGTCAGAAACTATGACAAATATGATGGGTTTGTGATCTTTCATGGAACAGATACAATGGCACACACTGCATCTGCCCTCTCATTCATGTTTGAAAATCTTGGGAAGCCTGTGGTACTCACAGGAGCACAGGTACCCTGATTTACGAAGATGCGACTGTCGCAAGAGAAAACTTGCTGGGAGCACTGTTATTGCTGGGTGCCACGCTCTTCCTGAGGTAACTAAATACCGGTATTTATTAATCTTCTCCCCTAACTGTTGTCAAAAATAACAAATTAACAATTTTGAAGCTTCTGGTATGCCACAGGTGACAATTTTCTTTCATGGCAAACTGTTCAGAGGGAATTAATGGAAAATAGGAGTTTTTTAAATCAACCACAGTCGAGAAAATTGTAATTTTGTGATTAGCATTATTATTATCCAGAACTTTAATCACCTGTAAATACAAGTATTTACTAATAAAGGCTTAGGGAAGTCCAAGGCTGTACTTTCATAAGAGTAATTTATTTTATTAATTGGTTTGTATTGTAACCTTCAATTATTGTTTTCTTTCTTTTTCACAGTGGAATGATGGCACTGCTTGCGCTCTTTAACCCGAAAACCGACAGTGGATAGTTTTAAACTTCACACAAAGATGAGTGAGAAAATCAGTGTAAGATCTTAGCGTGTTTTCTTTGTTCTTGTTCTGTTTGTGTTAAATTAGTTTGTTTCTCCGCCTCATTAGCTTTTTCGTAGCCTGCTCGTTAGCGTGTCTTGTTTCCGTTCTTTCTTTTTTTTCTAAGTTTTTGCACATTTGTTTCTTTCGCTCGCCATTTACACCTTCAATTTTCTCGTTTTGCATAATTCAGTTTCTTCGTATATAAACCTATGTTTTTTTGCCAATTTGTCTCTCTCTTCTTTCCTCGCTAATCGAAGTTGCGCTACGCACAGTTAGCTGTTAGGCAGTCCAAGTTCGCTTCAAGCAGTTTAAGTTATCCTTGGTATAAGTTTATGGTCGTAACAACGTAAGTATCATCGTTTTCGGTTAGTTCATTCTATCGTCTTTTGTCGTTTTCCTGTTGCTTTACGTAACTAATTGTATTTGCTGTAACTTTTTATTTTTCAGTTTCAACCCGCCTTGCTTGTACTATCTTTGTAAATAAATGTTAGTTTGACATGGATTACGTGATGTTGGAAAGACGTGACTAGATAGTTTTGGTGCTTTTGGCAGTTACAATCAGTCTGCCGGCGATGTTCCCAGATGTTTTCCTTTTCCAACAGAGATGGTAATGCAGTATTTCAATAAGCAATAGAACCCTTTTCCTGTGGAATGTTTTGACCATTCATCACCAAATGTCCTAGTGTGTCTAATTGTGTCTCTTAGTCTACGTAGGCCTATTATGTCAAAACACCTCAGCCTGTAAGCTTTGTGAGTCTTTTGTGAGGAGTCTTCACAGGTCACTCTAGATGGGAGCTGCTTACTGAAGAATGGGTCAAATCTTGATAACATAGATGGCAGGCCAGTCTCCTTTAGCAGATTCGGTCTTGTACATACGTCCGTTAAGACGTCATCAGCATAAGTGTTCCATTTCCTAAGATCGTTTTGGACGTGAGCAGTATTAAAGCATGAAGTTCCTTCCTTCTAATCTTGACTAGTTCCCGGGCCCTGAGCACGACTACTTGATTGGATTCAGTTTCATCTTAATGCTGGCTGACCAGGTTTCCAATGACCACGTGACTGTCGGAGTTTGTCGTTATATAGTCGGTACTGAGTGCTGTCTGCTGCATGCTTGCATGAGGGTACTGTCAACTTGGGTGGGTTGCAATCATCGACGTCGTTTGCTACGAAACTGAATAATATAGGGGAAAGAGTCCCAACCCCTACTTGCCCTCGTGATCACCGGGGACGGCTCTTGAAAGGATACTGGGAAGGTTACCTTGCTACATTCGACCCGATAGAAAGCTTTGGGTCCATGTTAGCCAGGCTTTTTAACGATATGGAAGGCCTGGCGAAAGTCTATACTAAGGAAAAAACAATTAATGCGTCTGAAAGGGGCTACCAAGGTTCGGAAGCATTGCGTCAATATTGGTGGGTTATGCAAGCAAGTGCAATAACTTGGTCTCTTTTCTGTAAAGCGTGCTGGGCTTCTCTGACCCTCAAATCGTTCCAGTTAGAACCTCTCAAATATTTTCGCAACCCGACGCAGAACAGATTCTGAATTTTGCAAAAAATCGCTGCCTTCATCTGTTGGGTTTTTTCACATTCGGCACAGGGCTGATGAGTGCATGTTTGTAAGCAGTTGGATATCTTATCTGTTAGATACTACTTCCAAAAATATCATGCACAGTAGGAGCAAGCTTTTCATGAAGTTACTTCAAGAACCCGGCTGGTGCACCATCACATCATGCAGCTGAAATGGGATTGAAAGATCATTTTAAAGGCGGCCCTCACTTGCTCGATGTTAGGTACAAATAGAACTCTGGTAGAATGTTGACCGAAAGAACAGATGGTTTACGATTTTCCCAGGTGCAGAGAACGCGACTAGCAGTTGAGCATCTACAATTTGAAGATATTCCTTACGTTTGTGCAGTTGGAGTTGTAGATAGATTTTCGACGCCTCAGAGTGAACCATTGCTTGAATGGATTAGAAAAATGTTGCTTTCTGCATGGCCTTTGTTTTATAGAATCTACGTTTCGCATTAGAAATGAGCTTTGCAACCTGTGTGCGTATTTATACAAAGGATCTTTGTCTTCGTGTATCTTTTCCTTAATGTGAGGCGTCATCCATTCGTTGTCAGTTGGGTGCATGCGCAGTGACATGCCCCAGGGGAGTGCAACTGCGAAGTTATAGTACCGTATAAAACAACAGTTATAGTGTAGCAAGATGCGCTCATTGTTGTGACATAATAGGTTACCACAGCAACGGGAATGCCATCTGAAAACACGCTATATTTTGTTTTTAGAGTGCTACTATGACCAAAATATCAATTTTTATTTTTCTTTGGATTTCAAAACTTTGTTGCTAAACAGTAAGTGACCCAAGTTTTAAGCCTTTGATTTTTTGTCAACAGTTAACTTTTAACTAAACATGCGAATAACTGTTGCTATGGCAGCCTATTATGTCCAAATTTGGAGTGCAAATATTATTAATCCGATTTTTATAGCCGATACTAATGGAGAAAAAAAGACAAATGTAAACAACATCGAACAAAAGATAATATGCCTTTTGAGAAATACATCTTTTAATTAAGCTCTTTCGCAAAGGTAAGTATATTTTTCTCGAAACAAGGTTCAAACTAATAGGTTATTAACATAAAATTGTTTCATGACGCAACCCCTCAGCAATACAAATAAATGAAAGGACGGACACCGAACACTTCTCTACACTGTACCAAAACTGAACTAAAAAATTACATTAGTTTTTGTAAAAGAAAAACCATCGAATCATTATAGAGTCCTACCTAATTGCACGCATTGCGTGCCCCCTTTTTTATTTTACTCGATTTCCCCGATTCTCCCAAAATTCATATGCTTCTAAGCATAATAGGCTTAGCTTAGTAGCGTTAACCTTTTTGTGGTTGTTCTCGAATCTAAAGTTCTTTTCTATGTTGTTTTCCGAACTTTGCGAACACAAGGTCTCCTATTTCATCCATCGCATCTAGAACCTACAGAAAATTTAATAAGATAAAAAAAGTTAGACCCTATCCAGTTACGTGTAAGAGTTAAATATTCTGAGCCGAGCTGAATACGTTCCAGATACGACATACGGTCACCCACAATCTGTAATCTGTTGGAGAAATCTTTAATTATTTTGCTAATAGAGGGAATTGTGCGATACATCGTTATCTTCGTATTCGTTAACAAGAGGATTTGAGGTAAGAGACTTAACAAATGATAATATTATTAAATTTTCAACCTCGGTTAATGATTTCTCGTGCTCTGATTAGTTCGCTTAATCTCGGTATCCGCTCATATACCTTAGTTTGACCTTATATAGCAATTGATTGCGCTAAGCGTCGCTAAGCTAAATTTCTCTTTGAATAAAGGAAAAAAAAACCTTACGGAAAGTTTGGATCAATTCCGACGATTAGAAGTACGCGAAAAGGCACAACATCCCATCTTCATCAAGTTTTTTCGATTTCTTTCGGATTTTCTTGATTTTTTCGCTCGGATTTCGTACTTCCAAACTTTTGGAGTTTAAGGAATTTAATAAAACAATTATTCTATTTTCGCTTGGATATGACACTGGTTATAGCCAACTCGGCGCTACGCGTCTTGTTGGCTATTTACCATTTCATATCCAACGCGCGTTCATAGAATAATTGTTAATTATTTGAAATTTATTTTTAGACTGTTCTGTTGTTCCCATGACCGCTCGATCCACTTTCGCTCTAACTGACCAATAAGATGTTGTCACAGAGTTATTAGATTTCAAATAATTTTCATCGGAATAGGGCCACATGTGAAGGATTTGCTCTCTCGTCCCATATTCTCTTGGTTTTAACTTTAGCGATTATCAAAAGCTGAAACAATAATGGGGCCATATATTCTGCTTAAAGTGCACCTAAACTCAAATATTTTTCGTCCACAAATTAATCTCCCCTCCAAAAGCAAACCTGTGTTACAAGGGTGTGCAGGGATGGCGTAGTGGTGAGAGCCCTCGCCTCCCACCAACGTTGCCTAGGTTCGATTCCGCCTACTCGGGGTTATATGTGGGTTGAGTAGATAGGTTCTTTGCTTCGAGAGGTTTTTTCCCGGGTACTCCGGTTTTCCCCTCTCCTCAAAAACAAAATTTTGACTTGATTTGAGTTAATTGTTGATTTCAGTTTACAGTGTCCCCAATTAGTTCTCCAGCTCTACAACGACTAGACCCTTAAATAAAGTTCCTTTCCTTACCTGATTCTTACCTCAAAATTTCGCTTTTTATCTGCCGGGCAAGACGCGCAGTTTTTAAAGTCAAAACTAGTGGAAATTTAGACCCACGACCGTGATGTGAGAGTCGTGGGTCTATTGTCAATTTTATGTCACAAACTGCTTTGAAATGCAAAATTTCTCATAAAACAGGAATGCACAGCAGTTTGTGACGTAAAATCAAGAATAGATCCATGCCTCTCACATCACGGTCGTGGGTTTAAATTACTACTAATTCTGCCAAGTTTATTTGGCTTGCACGGCACAAAAAAAAGCGAAATTCTGAGTAACAATGTGACATGATTGCTTTGGATGGGGAGATTTACATTAGGAACGATGCACATTAAGGTCACAAGTTTTACAAGCAACATTACGGAATAGAAGTTGCCCAATGAGCAAAGAAGCAGTGACTGAGCTTTCGACAACCTTGTCAAGTAGGCCGTGCGCATGCGGACTGAAACCTCATACTGGTGCAGTGAATTAGCAGTTGGCGCACTTTAATTACAAATAGGAAATCTTTGCTGACGTCATTGTTTACATTTTGTTACCGCTGACATACGGGTTTGCACACAGAAGGAGTTATGGTATTTACAAATTGACTTCAAAAGGGAAGCACTTGCAGGAGCCCATCTGGAGCGTGCAACTTCCATACAGCGTCTGTGAAACGGCGTTTTCACGAGTAGGTTTATTTTTAAACTAGCTCTTCCCGCGAATTAGGTCAAAAAACAAAGGCAGTTCCGGTTCGGTGACCCTATGACGCCAGCTTAATTTCTTGTAATTGGTCATCGGGCTCCTGTGGGAGTTTCATTCGCGAGAAATTCAATCTAAAAATAAATAGGTCTGTGAAAACGCCGTTAGACGAACACAGTAGAGTTGTAGGCTCCGGGTCATGGGTTCCTGGCACTTGTTAAATGTTTAATTTTAAGCCTTTTAGCTTTGATAACGAGCCAGTTATTAGCCATCAAATACTGATAAATGCTTGGTAGGCAAAGCAGCTAATGTTCTCATACATTCTTCGTAGAATTTCCATCGCCAACTATTCCGGTCACGACAATTCAGCGCGACTTACGTGAAATGACTTTTTCCGCTGTTCTTCTTCTTGTATCAGCGGGCTCATATCGCTGCGACGCGAGGTACGGAATATGTTTTTTATATCTACTAAAGTTTGGCCCATACCAAAACCGCTGAGAAAAATAACTTGCTTCGAAGAATGAAGTTCACAAAATTAGCTTTCAAACGATGGTTTTTGCGAGAAATTTGGACAAAAGACAGCCAAGATATCGTTATTCGAAAACAAGGGATTTTACAGTTTTAACGTGGACTTTGGTTTATCGGTTTTTTGCGTTCTTTGAAAGGGAAAAAGGACGGATCAAACATTTCGCTGCTGACTTCATATTTTGGGTTAGGGTCAAGAACAGAGTCAACTATGGGTCTCCACTCCGGCAAGTGAAGAACCAAGCACAGGAACACTGGTATCTGTCTTTAATTCCAGGGATTTTCGTATATTTGCCAGCTTTTGTAAGGCTTAAAGGGGTCGCTCACCTCAAAACAAAGCATAGGAAAAATGAAGGGTCTTTTTTTGGCCTGAAGTTATATTTTTTACAGCAGAACACAGACAACAGTCGTTATAATGGCATCCCGTTCCGGCAAATGTTCCATCTGCAAGTTTTAGTGCACTTTTTCGAAATATTTAAAACCTCTCCATACATTTCTTTGTAAAATTTGACGCCATTTCGAGAATTAGATTTCTAAGAAACCGCTTACGTTACGCGGGCGCATAGCCGAAATAGTTGGCGATGCGAATTTTCAAGGCATGATATTTTATTATTATTATTATTATTTGATATTTATTATTATGATATGATATTTTATTATTTATGCACGGTAAAATCATCAGCTAAGATTACAAACAATGCTAAAATCTAAATTACAAAAGGTAAAATTTTAAAATGATTACAATAAAATACAATTACTATAATACTATATTAATTCTAAAGCTGCTTTCCATGAATGCCGTGCTTTATACTAAAATATGTCTTTAATCAGATTTTTGAAAAGCCCAAGAGACTCTGCTTGTCTCGCTTTGAGGGGTAAGCTATTCCAGACAGTAGCACCTCTATAGCTGAAGCTGTTTCTATAATAATTTGTCCGTGGAAACGGAACATTAAGCTTTCTTTCAGAGTCTCTTAAACTATAAACAGATTCGCGGTTTGTAAATTTAGAACATAGATATTCCGGTGCTAGCCCCTGAAGACACTTATAGACCATTGTGGCCAGCGCAATTTGTTGCTGGCTAACTAGATTTTTCCAGCCTAAAATTTTGAATAGCTCGCTAGCATTTGCATCAAAATTAGAGAAGGTCAAAACTCTGGCTGCTCTATTTTGCAGTTTTTGTAATTTGTCATGTAACGTGATACCACAGTTTCCCCAGACGACATTGCAGTAGTCAAAGTGCGGTTGAAGTAAAGCGTGATAAATAGAGCGCAATGTCGTCTGAGGAACGAGATGCCTTATACGTTTGAGGGCTCCAATTCCAGAAGCTACTTTCTTTGTCAGTTTATCGACATGGCTACTCCAGTTAAGATTATTATCAATAAGCACGCCCAGGGATTTAGCAACAGAAACTTGAGTGATAGGAGCACCATTAATCTCGGGAATTGGAGGATTTGTGAGAGCATACAACCTCTGCCTTGATCCAATCAGCATAAATTCGGTTTTTCTCATGTTCAGGGTAAGTTTGTTTGCTATCAACCACTTTTTAACATTTTCTAGATCATGGTTAAGTCTTGATTCTATGTCGCCTGTATTGTCACTCGCATATGTTAGGTGGGTGTCATCTGCGTACATCCATGGCATACAATTCGTTAGACAGTTTGGCAGATCATTGATATATAGCAAAAACAACAATGGACCCAAAATAGTCCCTTGAGGGACGCCGCAACTTAGTGAGCAAGTTTTAGAAAGTGATCCATTAATAGAACACTTTTGAGTGCGGTTGTCCAAATAGGACTTAAACCAGTTGTAAGAAATGCCATGTATGCCGTAATTATTTAATTTAGATAAAAGGATCTCGTGATTAACCGTATCAAAAGCTTTTTTTAGGTCTAGGAAAACAACAGCGTTTATTTTTCCTCGGTCAATGTTGTAAGCCCAAGTATCCGTAGCCCCAAGTAAAGCCGTAACGGTGGAATGAATAGAGCGAAAACCAGATTGGCATTTACATATTACGTTATGCTTTGTTAGGTACGCATATAATTGGTTATAAACTATTCTTTCGAACACTTTGGCTATAACCGGGATAACGGAAATTGGGCGGTAATTGTTTAGGTCATCACGTTCCCCTTGTTTGAATAGTGGAGTGACCCGTGCACACTTCCAGTCGTCTGGGAACACACCTACATTTAATGACTGATTGAAAATATAGCACAGCGGTTTGCAAATAAGATCCGCGCATTCACGAATAAGTCGAGAAGAAATTTTGTCAAGGCCGACTGCCTTTGATTTTTTCAGTTTATTCAGCAGTGAAAATACTTCATTTGTGGAGGTTGGGCGGAACTGAAACTCCTTATCCGTGCTAGTGAGATAATTCAGATAGCTGTTGCCATCTGAAGAAGGAATATCACTAGCAAGTTTCGGGCCAATGGTAGCAAAATAACGATTAAATTCGTGCGCTATTTCTGCTGGAGCTGTTACTGATTGCTCATTTACATTCAGTTGTTTCACAGACGTTTCCACGAAATTTCGGGAAGACAGCTCATTGATGATCTGCCAGGTTTTGCGGGAATCACCCTTATGCTCGTTTAGCATATTTTGATAATAAACTTGCTTCGCTAGCCTAGTCGCACTATTGACTTTGTTCCGCTGTCTTTTAAAGTGAACCCAATCATTAGGATTTTTTGATCTAATTGCTCTGAGTTTCAAAATATCTCGATCGTGCATCTGTTTTTTAAGCTCAGAAGTAATCCATGGGGAACCCCGCGCGCGAACACGAGTGGTTCTCAATGGAGCGTGCTTGTTAACAATAGCCAAAAAGGATTCCTTCCATTCATTCCACACATCATTTGGATTGGAAGAATTGTTTATGTGATCCCAATCTTGAGATGCAACATCGCTACGAAATTTATCACGGTCAAAACTTCGAAAATTCCTATAGGTTATATTAGTGTGACCCTTACTCTGTCCATTAATGGCTAATTTTCGATAGACATAGACCATGCTGTGATCGCTAATGCCAATATGACGCACACCTGAGCATAACACCTTGTCAGGACAGTTAGTAAAAATTAAATCAATCAATGTTGCAGAAGTTTCGGTTATTCTTGTTGGTTCTGTCATGAGTTGTTGAAGTCCATAAACATCCGTGATAGTTAATAATTTGCGTGTATCGCTGTCAAACTGGGATGCGGCCATATTGCAATCGATATCGATATCATTGCTGAGAGATTATCTGGTATATCGCTTTCAAATGCTCAGAAATAGCTCATTATGTAGTGCACCGTTTAAATACCCAGTACATTAATTTATTATCCAATTGTATTAGTTATTGTACAGGAAACGCACGAAACGAGTACAAATATTCCACGATCTTGTACAGTTAGTTATTTGACACTTGGGGCGTTTACCATTTGCACGGAATCCGGTTGGAATGGAATGACCGTTATGGTGCCCGAGTGTCTTGCGGCTAGAAGAAACCAATAGCAAATCAAAATGGCGGCTGCATGTGCAGCGTCGAATGGCGGGAAAAGAGGCCGAAGTGAACCGGGTCGAGAGGGAGTTTACAAATGGTACAGGATTTTTCAGGTCATTTCGGTTGGAACGAGAAAAGAGGAATACGCCTGAGGATTTCCATCTTTTTCGGAAACTTTCCGATGGAATGAGCTGTACCATTTGAACTTCCAAACGGAATTTTCGGTTTTTGTTGACAAAATGGTAAACGCTCTTGGTTATTGTACAGTAGAGAACCGGTTTGACTAGTTTAGTTGCTGACGTTTCCCCGCACGCGCAAATCTGTCACACGTTCTCGGTTGTTTACATTTCAAATGCTAAAAATTTAGTGCAAGAAAGTTGGATAATAAAAAACTTGTTGTTTGTATTTTCACTCGCCCTAGCGGGGCTCGTCAAAATACAGCACAACTCGTAAAAATACTCAGCGATACTACACACCAAAACATCTAATTAACAATTAGACCCGTGGCCCTTGAGGGCGAAGGGTCTAATTGTTTAGTATCACCCAACTAGCCGGACAGAAAAGGCAATAATAAAGTTAGCAAATGCAAGTTGAAGAAATATTTGTTTGGGAATAAAACAAAAGAAAGCATCACGCTTTTCGTTACTGGAGGACTATTACTAATAGTCCTCTAGTAGTGTAGCCAATCAAAATGCAGGATTTGCATTAGTCCACTAGCTGGGTGATACTAATAAGATATATTTATTCTCGGCTGATGGATTAGAAAACGATAGCCTTGAGCTAACGAGTCAAAAAAGTAACCACAGATTCCCCGATATATTCGATATCAAAAGGCTTTCTCAAGATGAGTACCTCGTCCAGCATTTCACGTGTGTGTGCAGCTGACAGACAGAACCTGAAGCGGAACTGAGTCAAACAGGCAACAGCGGGAAACCCAACAAGAACAGTGGCTATTTTCCTCCTGGCCAGTTCAAGGAAAAGTGCACTAAAAAGACAAATTTTCGTGAAAAAAATTGGGAGTTAACACGTTTATTACTGACTGTGACCACAGGTGAGAAGAAGTAGGCCGAACCATAAAGTTTTAAACTAAAATGCAATAAAATTAACTAGACAACACTAGATCGGGTCTAAGTTTTATCCCTCTGAATTGTGAATTCAAAACGGAGCACGAAATGAGGTCACTTTAAATACTTATCCGTTAAGTATGGAGGGTAGAGATTTCTTTTATTCATAAATGTTTTGCTATATGGTTGGGGCTTTTGTTCAGTGGTTGATCCTCACAATAAAGTTACTTCTTATTTGGCTCGTTTGTACGATTTTTATTACTCACTCGTTGTGAAGGATCCGGCGTTAACCTCACTCGTTCGCTTCGATCACTCGTTCGTTTAAGCGATCTTTCCACAATTCGTGAATAAGAATCGTACGCAGTCACCAACCATGAAGTAATCTATATTTATTTCGCAAATAAACTCAGCCTGCAAGGTATACGGTAAAGGCATAACGACTGAAAGGCTATACACAGCATTATAAAATATGCGTAAAACTTAATCACTTCTAACAATCTTTCTATCCTCAGGATAATAATTGTACTGTGATAGCCAAGTGAGTCGACATAAAATTGCCCATGTATTTACAGACAACTCAGTCTTGTTTCCACTTACCTAGACCAGGTTACGGAATAGGTAACCACAGGAATAATTGGTGACGCATCATGACCAAAAACAGTGAAACCAATTTCTTGAATCCGCCGTCTAAAATAACTGAGACAAAATCGAGGTGTTATTACAAGTGATTTCAGGGCTAAAGTTTTTAAGTGAAGCTATGATCCTCGCAGTTATCAACGCAATTTTAGCACTTGCGCAGAGAAGCCTGAAAAATTCAGGACTTCAACGGGGTTTGAACGCTATGAAGCCACTGACGTTGGGAGTCGGTCATTTACACGTTCAAATGTCCCCATGATGAATGACTCAATGAACGAAATGACGCATGAAAGGGATCGTATATTCAAATTGAGGATGTGAATGATATCAGTTGGTTAGAGCGTCGCACCGGAACCGTGAGATCACGGGCTCAAACCTCGTTAAAGTCCTAGTTTTTTAGGTTTCTCTACGCTAATACTAAACTTCAGTTCATAACTGCGAGGAGCATAGCTTCACTTGAGTTCATATCCGAAGTTCAATATATGATCCCTTTCATATATCATTTTACGATCATTTAAGCTTTTAATAACTCAACTTCTTGTGGCAGGTCATGCATTTAAATTTTTTCCAAAACGTTTTTGAAAATCAATTAATACATTTTACAGCGAACAACTTTGAAAGATTGTTTTGAGATTGGTTTTAAATGGTTCGCAATTTTCTGTCAGGTTTTTTGAAAGAATGCTTCAAAAAGGACCCCATCTTGTCCGAGTAAGGCAAAAACGAGGAGACTAAGACTAGTGACGTCAATCACTTCAAACCATCTCTTTCATCTTTTTTTTGTCAAACGCGAAGAAGCTATTTAAAAAATAAATGCAGTTTTTGTTTTCGGTATGGTGATTGTCTATAAGGGTAGCGCTGGAGAAAAGATAATAGTTTGGTCGTGCTCTCTCAAATATATCCTTTTTTTCCCCTTCTGTTGTGGAAAACGTTCAAACAAACTTGTTTCACCTTCAAATACAACTCCATACCATTTTCAAATTATGCTTTCGATTCCGTGAATCTTTTACAAATTGCGCCAGAAAAGACGAATAAAATCGAGGTCAGGGGGAATTTCCCTTTTCATTGATGAAAAAGACATGAAAGAGACAATTTTTTCGACTCTATTTTCAGTTTCTCTATAATTTTAAACTAACCTATTCCTAGCGATTCGTTTACTTATCAAACAAGTGTATTAGGACTCAACTTTCCACAAAGGTTCGCATTACCAATTAGCAAGAAAACGGATAACTGTCAAATGACTCGCTATTTGTGATCCGTTTTCATTTCTTTTGAGTCAAATGGTAACATTCATCTTTTGCGATTATTCTAGGTCCATGTAATGAAAGTTGCAAAAATCATCTCTGTGAGATACGTAATTTGAGGAGTTGCAAAGGAAGCCTGTCTGAAATAATCCAGGTTTGAACAGGATTCGAACCCATGACCACGTGATTGATCTGCACTGCTCTACCAACTGCGCTATCCAGTCAACTGGGAGCGTTATCAGGTCGCTTCCGAGGTCAAATTTTATCCTGTCAGTGATGAATGAAACGTGTTTTTTTTTTTTTTTTTTGCCAAATGCGACATTTCATACATAAGAATTGCGGAATGAACTTGAAATGATCGATGAAAGAGCGCGCACTAGACCAGTGAGCGGTGGAGTGGAAATCATCACGGACCCATAAATTCGAATCCAGTTCATCAAGCCTGTTGTGCTATTAGCATGTTCAGAGGGATTAAAAATACCATTAATTTCTCATGGTTAGATCGAAGATTGTCATTTACAGATTTAAGATTTGCGAACACAACGTTCCCGCCATTTAAAAGGATAGTCGAGTTTTAAACGCAAACTTTAAATTTCCTCCCACAATAAGCTCCTCTACAGACAATCTCCGGCCTCAAAAATGTTCTTTTGAAAAATTTAATTAAGCCGTGACGGAGGCCTGTTTTTGAAAGTTTTACTTCACATACTTACTCAATATAGCATTGGTAGCTACATACTTTTCAATCTCCAAATCGCAAGTATGCTAGTTAACCGTATTACGGTACATCTACATCTACATCTACATCTGCATCTACATCTACAATTGGTGGGTAAAATCTTTACAGATATCGCGCCAGTGGTTTCAAACGGCTGCAATCAAATTTTTGAAGTATTTTTTTCTTACTTGTTGTTTTCGGCCAAAGCTGTCAGTCTTTTTTTTCCTGAAAAATGGAGACGGAGGAAATCTATTAACGATTTAGTATATGACTTAACATAGTTGATACAACGAAGATGTACTTTCAATGCACACCCACTAATTATTTAGCGCGTCGCGTCCTTGGAAACTGGTTCAAAACCACTTTCTGCCATTAAACACAAGAAGGAGACATAGCTCGTGTTTCAGTGATTAAACAATTTCCAGCCACTATTATATAACTAACCTTCATCTGTACCATCTTCACCCATGATTATTCTCATAGATGAAATAGCTTGCATTGCAACAGGCGCTGACATGGAAGACGCATAGGCTGCACTATGGGAACAACCTCTGATATGGTCAACTATTTCCTGTGTCATGAAAACAGCATAGTGTACTGAAAGGGATGTCATATGTTAACCCCGGTTAATGAAATGAAGTGATTTATTTATCACCAGATGATGACTCGGGGATAATCGGAAAAGATCCGAGTGCTCCTTTGCAGGTGTCGAACCTACGAACTTTCGATTCCTAGTTCGGATGGTCTACCACAGGGGTACTCGGAGATACTCGCAAAAAATCCGAGTCGAACCTATGATCTTCCGAATACTAACTCCGATGGTCTACCACTGAGCTACAGGACAGACTCAGTAGTCTCTCCTGTACCTCAGTGGTAGCGCACCCAAACTAGTAACCGGAAGGTCGTGGTCGACTCCTGCTGCAAAGGAAAACTCGAATTTTTCTCCGAGTATCCCCGAATCGTCATCGATTAATAAATGTCTTGACAGCATATATGAACATGAGATTGTCAGATAACCACTACTCCCTGGTAATTTCACTTGAATCGAAGTGCATGCCACCAGTGTCAATAGCCCATTTCCGAGTTGCTACATGTCTCAGTTTCAAAGCGAGTTCTGGTACACAACTATTCAAATGGAAATGAGTTGCGTATTATTATGCAAATCAAAACCATTTCCCTTACAAGAATTGAGCACCAAGACTCACTTCGAAACCGAAACAAACAGCAATTTGGAAATGGCCCAATGTAAACACAGGAACTGTCGGAGACAGAATCCTGGATTGACAACAAAACAAAGAAAATGATAACCAAGAACCTTTATTTATATTCTGTGGCCTGTGGCTTGGAGCTTGTGTGGCTGTGTATATTTTTACAAGGTAAGGGTGATTTAAGTCTTGTGCAGCCTCCATATAACAGCCTTGTAATGAACAACCCCTTTTAGTATATGATTGCCCACTTGTGGAACCAGTTATCAGTTACCATCAAATCATTGCCATCAAATCATTGCCTGTAAAGTTTACAGAATGCCAGTGTATGAATTGTTTTTAATTATAACCTTATCTGTGTTTGTGTATATTTCCATACTTCTAGGACATGTTTCTATTTTTAATATCAGGTATAGTCTACAAAATATTTGATGCTGTTTATGTTATCTTTTTCTTGCTTTCGTCGAGCGTTTTAACACAAGGGTTTTTTCCTAGGGAGATTGTGTAAACGCTCCCTCATGGATTCGACTTCAAATAAAGTTATCATTATTATTATTATTATTATTATTATTATTATTATTATTATTATTATTATTATTATTATTATTATTATTATTAGAAAACAGGCCTCCAAACGAAGCGTGGAAGGTGAAATCTAATTGGAAGATGGCATACAGTTGGCTATTCAGTCAAAATGTGGATTTGGTTCCCAGTGACAGCACACCCAGTTAGAGCGTGCTTTAACCCAAAACGCCCTCACCCAAACACAACACCGGACCAATTGGGCCAAAGACCACCCACTGCCATTCTTAGGTATTTTTCAGTTATCCTATAAGTTAAATCACTGAAACGTAAGGTAAGATAGTAAATTCAACATTCAAAGGTCACCTGTGTTGCAGCAATGTAACCTCCCGCTCCTCCAAAGCTCTTGGTTAATGTCCCCATCATAATATCGACATCAGCAGGGTCCACCCCAAAGTAATCCGTGACCCCCCTTCCGTTTGGACCCATGGCGCCAATACTGTGTGCCTCGTCCAAATAGAGATACGCCTTGTATTTGTTTTTGAGAGCCACCACCTCAGGCAACCGTACGACGGATCCTTCCATACTAAATTTAAAAGTGCAAACCGTAAGTACATCACCTATACCGCTTCACACTTTGACTTCGATTTTTGATGATAGGTCTGGTTATGATGAGTGACAGATCGAGGTGATATAGACCTTATTCATAAATGACGGTCAATTTATAATTCTTTTGTCCAAGCGCAAATTAGCCTACCAAGTCTTGATACCATGGCCATACAGTGAATTAAAAAGAATTTTTGCTCTAAAATGAGGCTTGGTAGGCTAATTTGCACATTAGCAAAAGAATAATAAAACAGGCGTCATTTATGAATAAGGTCTTTATGACAATTGTCTTCAAATAATCATTAATTTTAAGACATAACTTTTTATCCCACCAGAACTCCTATAACCATCTCACAATGCTATGACAGGAGACAAAGTTTAAAGCTAAAGGTTTGAGCAGACTCGAAGAAATGTAACCAAAGCAAGAACCTATATTTCTCATCTTTTACATTACTTCTGATGAGAAAATTAGAAATGTTGGATAAATCGCAGCCAGATAATCAGCCTTGCATCATTTTGAATTCTTCTCAGCAAATCTGTTGTCCAGATCCATCAAGATTGGGTCCGTTAGCCTTGTTTAGTTTGCCCTTTTCCCATAGAAAGTTTTTTGCATCTGCATAGCTTGTGATCAATTTTCTTTATTCGTGAGTTTCGGGATGTCTCGCGCGGTGAGCATCCAAGCTCTCTCCTTTGCCGGGTGGCTGCGTAAGGGTTTCTTCTCTTTTAAATTCGTTTTAGCAGGTGATCAACTGGCAATCTTTGCGATGCGTTCACCACTCTTTCTAACGTTAAAGGCGTGGTTACACAATGCAATTTTCCGTGCAACGTGTCTCGCAAGGCCATGGCGAGACAAGTTGCACAAAACATTGTCCCAAGTAACATACTTTGCAAGGGCCAAACACGTCGCGAGACAAGTAGCAGAAACCGTTGTGGAAAAAAGTTATAGTTTTCGCAACGCTTTACCCAACGTTGCAAAGACATTGCGTGGTGTAACATCTGTCCTGCAAGTTGTGTCCCAAAGGTTTGAGGCACCAGCCAATGAAACATGTTCGTTTAACGTCATGTGATCACCAAAAAAGAGGTTGCAAGAAACATTGCTTAGTGTAACCGGCAACGTTAAGATAAAGTTTTTTTCTTCTTTATATGTATCCAACGGAACAGTTTCAATATTAAGTTTCTTTTACCTGTAAACGCCCTCAACTATGACAAGTATTTTTCCCCAGGGTCTGTGAGTGCGAGGATTTCCCTGCACAACTGATTCCCGAAGGACGTTTTCAAGACTCGCCATATCTGAAACATAATTTTTGATCCTTAATTCGTGGACCTAAAGCCGGTAATACACGGTTCAACATTTGTTTATCAACAAAATGTTGCAGCTGTTGTTCAACAAATGTTGAGCAGTGTGTCATGCAATGTTTAATGTTGAAATATGCCATTCAACACGTTGAACGTTGTTGAACGATGTTGAACGAAAATAGAGATCAGCTCTATTCCGTTCAACACGTCTGTGCAACATGGTTCAACATTTGTTGAGCAACAAATGTTGCAGGGTGTTGAACCGTGTGTCATCGGCTCAAAACACATCACACCTCGAGAACTCACGACAAGTGCGCTGAAACTTGAAGATCTCTAAAAATACACGTACTGACGCATACTAGAACAAATTAAAACCCTAAAATAAGTCTCTTTAAAGCCAAGAAAGTAAAAAAAGAAAATGAATGGTAAGATCTACAGACATCAATAACAATAGAGAAAGGTACGACTTCTGGTGAACGAACAAAAGAAGCTAATGAGAGATCTTTTGTTTTCGTCCACCAACATGGTGGCAATGGCGTGTACTCTCTTGCTCTTACCAAACCAACAGCAAAACATTTTCCATTTGCCTGTTCGTTTTACGACTTACATGCATTTGCACGCGTCCAAATTATATTGACTGCACAGCACAACGATATTTTTAATGATCCCATTCTCGGTTTTTCAAGTGATGTCATAGCGGCCGTGTTTTACGGTATCCTCAAATGAAGAGGGTAGACTTTCATATACCGGATTAAAATGGCGGAGGACAAAAGACCATTGTTATTCCGATACTTACTTACTTATCCTCATCGGGCCCATGAGGACTCTTAAGGCCGGTGTTATTCCGATAATCCTTGCTAATTAGGTATTGTTATGTTGGCTTTATTCTTTTGTTTTATGGACATTACACTAACCCGGGTACCAGACGGTTTTTTTTTTTCTTTGGCGTGAATCTCTATGAGCGGCGAAGCCGCGATACCGAACCCCGAAGCCGTCGTGGTGAGGGGAAAAAACCCACTGGTCACGGCGGTTGAGAATCTCACCTCCATGATTTGTGATTATGAACACGGTCGCTGATTGGTGTTCGTAGTCAGTGCCAGTCTTTTTCCGAATAAAAACAATCTAACACTCAATTTCACTGGTTGAACGGCGATAGTGAACCCCAGTGGGCCACAAAACCGGTTTTGAGCGCAAGGAGTGCTACGAATACAGAACTGCCGGCCGACGGAAGGATGTGAATTCGAGCAAGCTATTATATTAGAGGTTTGCACAGTATATAATTAAAATACACAGTAAAATATGGATTTTCGGAGATTTTAGAATTGAAACCTGTTCTGGAATTTCATCAAGCGTGGGGATGTGTTTGCTGTCCTGCCAACTAGACGCGGCCAATCATTGATATTTCAACTTGTGACGAGAGTTTGTTCGTATTTGCATGATCGTGGTTTCAGTTATCCAAAAAATGCCATCGTAGTCGTTATTTGTTTCTTGATCGATTCGAATATCCTAGAGCTGAAAGAAATCTGAAAGGCTAACTCCAAAATGAAACGAGGAATATGAAAATGGGGACGGGGAACGAGGTACCGGAGACGGGAAAGAGGAATGGGGAATCTCTATAATAGGGAATCTCTAAAAGGGGGAATTACTAAATGGGGAATCTCTAAAATGGGTATCTTTAAATAGGAGGAATCTCTAGAATGGGGAATCTCTATATGGGTGGAATCTTTAAAAGGGGGAATAGCTATAAGGGGGATTCTCTAAAAGGGAGACTCTCTAAAATAGGGAATCTCTAAAAGGGAGAATTACTAAAATAGGGAATCTCTAAAAGAGGGAATCTCTAAAATCTTTTCAACTCCATAGAAAGTGTTACAGTCGTCAATCACCGGGCACTAAATGAATGGCTTTCAGGTAGCGCTGCGTCAAAACATTATGAAATCTATCAGCAACTGGCAACTTCTTACTGCAAACGCAAGCCCTACATACAGTATATTTATTTAATATATGTATCCATGAAACGACGCAGCAGTGAAGGTTGTGATCAAGCCTTAGACCTTAGCGATCGGCTCGCTTGACCTTCTTTCTCCACCGCTAGCCATGTAATGAAAGAGGGGGCTCTGCGGAGGACAAAGTGTTCACAGGCCAACAACAATGGCAATTTCGCTTCATATTCTAAGCAATTCAGTGTCGACAAAATAACATATTTGTTAGGTTATTGAAGGAAGTAGCGTCCCTTAACGTTTCAATAGATTCGTATTAGTCGGCCTTTGCGAGCTAACAGATCGATCTTTCAAATTAGCAAGTTATAATTATTTGCAATGAATAGCACTCCCCTTTATTGCGGTGTTAAACTAGCCGATTTTTACACCCACGATCCGCAAGGCATCCTATGGAGTACAATAAAAAATAATTAAATTGGCTGTCTGCAAATAGAATTGTGGCAATTGGGCCAATTCACGCAACAGTGTTTAATTAAATTCAGTAGTGATGCGATTATGCAGAATCCAAAGCATCCTCGTTTTTCATATAGTTAACTTATCGAGTCATTTCCTTAATACTCTTAATTGTGTGGTACTCACTTTGATGGATACCTCACCGTTCACTCGCACACAAACACATAATGGGGAAATTTGAGCAGTGCATGACGAAAAGCATGAAAAACCAATTAAAGAAATGCTAAATTCTCCCAATGATGTTAGAGATGGCGGGAAAACCATGGAAAATATATTTTCGCGACAGGCAATGTTTTGTCTTTTCTCAGCCGAGTTGATGTGAAGTCAACATGGCTGAGTTTTCCTTAGCATTTGCCAGTAAAAGGAAAAAGCTTGACGGATTTGCTGGTTGGCCGATTTCGGTGGCAAGCTTCCAAAAGACCTAGTCGGCCAAGAAGTGATAGGTCAACGGACCTTTGGAGCCGTGTTTTTAACCAAGTATCACGCTGAAGGCCTGGGAAAACACGCAGAAAATGTTATTGTGAAAAAAAAATTAAGTACAGCTCAGGCCCCAGTTGTTCAAACGATGAATTAAATGAATTAGGCTATCTTCGCTCCAAATAGAGAGCATAGGGCGTCAACCATGGACCTCCACCTGACTCTATTTTTGGCAGTTCTCTTTGCCTCTAACCAAAGTGATATTCTTCTTGGCGAGCTCATCTTGCACAATCCGCCTCCACGATTGCCTTGGGCAGCCTCTTCTTCTGAACCACTGAGGATTCCACTCGAGGGCGGAACTGGTGATGTTATTCTCAGGCTTCCGTAACGTATGCCCGATCCATTTCCACTTTCTTCTCTTGATGCTTTATTCTATACGACTCTGATGTGTCCTTCCCCGTAGTTTTTCGTTTGAAATGACCTCTGGCCAACGGATATTCAGGCTCTTCCTTTGACACTTGTTGATAAATGTCTGCAGTTTCTTGATCAGTAGTTTCGTCGATCTCCAGGTTTCTCCATACAATAGAGTGGACTTCACGTTCGTGTTGAAAATCCTGAGCTTTGTGTGCAATCTAACACATTTTTCCTTCCACACAGGCATAGGCATCGAGAATGTCGATTGCGCTTTCCTTACCCTGGCTGTTACGTCCTCGTCAGTTCCGCCAGTTTCATTGATGATGCTTCCCAAATAAGTGAACTCGGACACTCTTTCAACATCTTCCCCATGACGTTTTAATGGTTCTTGTTGCTTCACGCCAATTCGCATCTCCTTTGCTTTCTGGATGTTGATTTTGAGCACTACCTGACCACCAGTCTCTTGTAATCTTTCTCCTTTCACTTTCATATCAGCCAGTCGATGTGTTAGTAAGTAAAAATTGTCAGCATAGTCCAAGTCCTCCAGGCGTTGGGTCAGTGACCACTCGAGTCCTAAATGTTTACCCTCGTATGCGTTTCAGTTAAGTACCACGAGGAACAGCAACGGCGAAAGAAGGCATCCCTGTCTCACACCGGTCTTGACCTCGATGGGCTCGGTCATAGTTCCTCCATGAAGCACTTGGCAAGTAAAGCCCTGGTACTGAACCTTAAGCATGTTGATGATTTTATTAAGTATACTGTAGTGACGAAGAATCCTCTACATAGCCTCCCTATCCTGAGAATCAAAGGCTTTCTCGAAATCCACGAATAACAAGTACAGGGGGGATGACCACTCGATTGTTTGTTCTACATTAATCCTTTAGTTAGTGTGGTAATTTGATCGATGCAAGAACGATGGATAGCGCCGGCTATCCACCGGATAAATCGCTAACCAGGGGATAGCGCAATTGGTTTCGCTTTAAAATTTACTTATCCACTAGATAGTGATTTATCGAGTGGATAGCGCTATCCATCGTTTGAACAACTGGGGCCAGGACTTTTACGGTAACGTTCATCACGGAAGCCAATATTTTAATAGCCGTCATTTCATAGCCTTGATTTCTGTGCGTAAAACGGATGCTTGTCATTAAAATCAACAGATCAGATTTCGCTTAATTTTCCCGGTCTCAGAGATTCCCCATTTTAGAAATTTTCCCTTTTTAGAGATTCCCAGTTTTAGAGATTCCCCCTTTTAGAGATTCCCCATTTTTGGAGATTCGTTGTCAAGGCTAATGTATGCTTCCAGCAGTTATATTACTCACTGTTATGTTTGAAGACT
>NC_090894.1:30544937-30547437 GCF_036669925.1 Montipora capricornis
CAAAAGCAAAGGCAGGCCGCCTCGACCTGTTTAATGTTTGGCTTACTTGTTGGTCTGAATTTCTTGTAATTGGTCGACGTCACACAACTGCTTTGGTTTTAAGGCACTCAATTTCATTTAAAACCCTTTTTCAGAACTCACCATATTCATGCCTTGGACTGCAACAAGCCAGGCCGCGTTTCCTCACTGCTTCTTCGACGGCTTCAACACATGGCCCAGCATTTTGCGCAAACCCAAGATAATTATAAGAACCAGTGTTGATAGACCTGGTAATTTTTCCAGTAAGCCTAATAAAAAACGACAAGATTGGTCTGTCACTTTAGAATCCAGGACTTTGCTTAGGCATTGCTGATTGGGCAGTAAGGCGGCAAACCCCTCCCCTCCCTCGCAGGTAAGGAAATTGTGCTATTCTTTGGGAAACATCACCTGGGAGAAAACAGTCTAAAATAATACAAGCCAAAAAGTTGATAATTCTCGTTAAGTTCGTCATGTTTAATGCAATCGTGGAAATGAAATTAACGGAAACCGACTTCCTTTTTCCAGAATAAACAGTCTTTATGGAATTCACAAATTACGTCCCTGCCTTCTAAATTTCGACTGCCTCTTAATTTTCTATAGTGATGAAAGAAAAAACGTGAGCGAGCCTTTTGCCAGCTTAACGAAAGGTTCCTCTAATCTATCCTTTATTTATCATCTATTTTTAGTCCATGTGTATTTTTTAGAGAGTAAAAGAAAAAAATGGTTCCAAATCATCCTTCCTCGGTGTTCAACAGGATCGGGCCGACGTTACAGCGGATAGATGTACTTTCTTGAGAGTCAGTGTTTGACGATCACATCACACTGAAAACCGGAAAAAAGAGTTCCTCGAGGCAGGTATAGATTGGCTGTTCCTCATCCCGCATACAATCGCAGAGGTGGGATGCGAAGATGATGACCACTAAGACGGGCGTACAGTTTTCACGCTTTTAAAAATACTTATACTTAGTCTAGTTTAAGTTTTAACTTTTCCTATTTTTGATAGATACATTTGTATTTCAAAGAACGAATAGTTTCCTAGTAACTATTTTCTTTTTTTTTTTTTTTTTGATAAATCCATGTCACACAGGAAAATGTTTTAATTTTCATTTTGAGTTTTATGGTGCTTTTCTTCTTCTTTTATTTTTTAATTTTTCTTTGTTGTATCCCAGGCAGGTTTTGGTATTAAAGATTTTTTTTTTTCACAAAGTTTGTTCCATTTGTTAATCCCGCTGTTAGGTTGAGAGTTTGCTTTGTGAATCATTCTCTTCCTTATTTAACAAACTACTGTCGTTCTAAATTTTGGCTATGATTTTCCCTCAACTCACCATCCACACACACAATATTCCCCCCACTTACTCGCTTTACTAGAGATTAATATTTCAGTTTGTGGAGAGGAACCCCTTCCTGTAAGGGAATTCTTGCTGCAGCACCACGGTGCCACAAAGGTTGCCAGTCTACTGATGTTATTTGACGTTTTCGAGCCAGGGACAGACACTGGAAGGGAACTTTTCGCACGTCAAGACAGTGGTTATTTCCAAATTTTTAAACTAATCGTCTATACTAGGGGAAAGATACTAAACAGTACAAATGTGGAAGTGTGAAGACAACTTAAACAGGAAATCATTTCACTTCCGGTTGCTGTCCCTGCCTTAAAAGCGTGGCGTGCTTAAGATCTAGATTGTACATAGTTTCTATTAACTGATTTTTTCTCAAAATGATTTTTTACAGTTCATGTATTCGAACTGTAGAATAGAATGAAATAAAAGTTGGAAGATCATCGCGGTTAGTTGAGCAATTTATGCAGTAGCCCGAAAAAATCCAGGGTCCGGTTTCTCGAAAGTCAGCTTGACTACCATCCACTTTATTTGATAAGCTAGTCTTTTAACATGTTTTCAATATCATTTAAAGCAAAATGAATGTAAGCTTTTGTGTCTCAAAACCTCTCCGTTCTTAAGATACAGAGGTAATTGCGACTCCCGAAAAAAGCCCAAAAAGTTTCGGGACGTTCGAGAAACGGGCCCCAGGCCTGAACGGGATTCGAATCCATGACCGTGCTAAGCGTCTATCAACTGAACTATACACCTTATTCCAAAATGGCCGCTGATTTGTGCGCATACAAATTGGTCCTTGTTACCTCGTTCAAGACAAAATATTCTTTTGAATTTTAAGCTTAAGAACGAGGCATCAAGGGCTAATTTGAATAAAAACAAAAGAATATTTAAACGGCGGCCATTTTGGAATAAGGTGTATAAAGCCCATTGGGAGCTGTTCGAAATACAAAACTTCATATACGGGTATTTTAAATATCGTTTCTTTTACCTCGTAAGGAAGGGGCTTCAGAACTCGAATACCTAAACTGTATAATGATATTGGTACTGAATTGAATGTCTCTTGGGATCGAAATCTTACCTTGTGCGTCATAAAATAACATTGCTAATAGAGTGCCTTAATTTAAAGGATGGCACAGTCGGTTAGTGCTCGG
>NC_090894.1:30549937-30557437 GCF_036669925.1 Montipora capricornis
GCAGCGTACGGACTTCGGAGTTGTAATGGGTTTGAAACATAAAACAATAGCGACCATGAACTGAGCATAAATCAGAGTAAATAGTAAAACAACGATACCTGTGGGTCCACCCACCGTTTTCTGCTTTTCTTTCCATTACATCAACAATCGGACCTGGTGCGCTACAGATCGGCCTGTTAAATACCCAGCTGCATGTAATATAAATAGCCTTGTGGAAGAGCTTTTCGCTGACCTTGTAAAGAGGGACAAAACCCTGAAATACGATAACAAATTAAATGCTCATGACAGCTGGTACAATGACTGGATAGGTAAGTTAATTGAGAATTGGATCACAATGCGATCCTTGAGAATCGACACTGAAACTGCTCCAGTCGGAATAAAACAAGGACGAATAAATAATAACAATGAAAATATAATAGATTGGCTCAATCTAAATATTAAATGTCTTGATTTTCAATCTTCAGCATTTCTTCATCAACTGAACGGTCATTATTCCATTCGTATCGGTTCTCAAACCATTGATTTTCCGTCGGTGCAAAGTGACTGAAATTGAAACTGTCAAAACATTTTGGTCCTGATTTACAATATTTTTTTTTTCGATTTTCGTCCGCTTTCAGATGCCTCGTAATACAGAAATAATGCTTGGGTATCAAAACTAGATATGTGCCTTGAATAAGTAAATTAGAGTATTTGCAGAAGAGACATTTACGCCCTCGGTGTCGGCACAAGAGGAATATATCACATATCCCCGAGGGACAGGTCACGGGACAGGTCAATAAAATGCTTAGTAGTCAGTTGGTGAGGTTTCCTACAATAAAAGAAAATATAAATTCTCTCAAGGGAGACTTGTTAGATGCTACGTGTGTACGATTCGTATACACTAAGTTCTTGGGAGCAATGAGCGACCCCGAAAAAGAATTGTTTTAACCCAAAAGCAGCTTTGCCGGTTCTTTGGAAGCTCCTTGTCAGCAGTTGGATTTCCTTTGTAAATGGGGACAAATTAGACTCACAGCAAGGATGCTGAGAAATGCTGTTTCGGCTTTATTTAACTTTAACCATAGAGCGAGTTTCAATCGAGTGTCGTAAAATCAAAACCAAAGTAATTACTATGGCCAATCAAAAAGGACGGAGACAATCCGGTAAACCAATCAAAACTCGTTACACTAATTACACGTAGACGACACAAAGCGCGGGAAAATGTGCACGCTCGAGCCACGATTGGTTTTGGGTTCACTTCTCATTGGTTGGAAAAGTGGCGCAAGAAAAATCACTGGGTGAAGTAATCATAAACCAAAGCAATTCGCTAATTACTTTCGACACACAATTGAAACTCGGTCTACTAACTATGCTTTAAGGGGCAGTGTCATTCTATTATAGTCAAATCTCAAAACACCAAAAGACGTCTTTGCACCAGTGAAGACCAAAACATAATGGTGTAGTTTTGTTGCCAATAACCGTTGGAGCGCACTGAAGCTATTTTTTAGTGGTTGCAGCCAATAAATAATAATGGAAAGGATGGAAATGGATTAATACTTGAAAAAGACTGATCAGGTTTTTCAAGTTTGCCCGACGATGTCTTCAACTGAAATTTAAAAAATGCGAATAGCTCTTTGTGCTATACTGAAATGTAATTCATATCTTCTCATTGGGTTGTCAGGAATATTGTATGAGTGAGCTCAAGTACTAATTTAGATTTTAACCCAGTTTTGATTTAAAAACAGCAAATTTAGTGTGACAGGGCCCCTTTAACACTCCTAGGGAAAAAAAATTATATTGCGTGAAGTCCACCCGTTACCAATGTCGTTCCAGCGAGTTGGCTCTAGCAGTTGTCATAGAAATTTCAATGCCACCATTAAAATCATTATAATCCAAATAATAATGATTGAATTTTGATATTTCGTCTGTGTTTGTTAATTTCTTCTATTCAAGTAGTGGGAGACTACGTCGAGGAGAATATGTTCGGGGGATTATGTTGAAGGGAATATGTTCCGTTGTTTCGCTCTTGTTATCAGCTCTTGTTTCAACCCCGCTCTCCCCTGACAAATCAAAACTGACCCCAGGTTTTCAGACAGTTGGGGGGCTATTTAATATATTTCCCTGACAGAACTAAGAAAACCGAGCCAACTGATCAGTAAATGTTGTTAACTACTTGGTGTTGTTGCTAGATATTCGACAAAATCTCGACTTGTGAGTCGTGGCAGGCGTTCGAAGGGAAGGGAAAGGGAGAACCGGCTAGGAGAGCGCACGAGGAAGAAGGAAAAGAAACGCCTGCAAGGACACTAATGTCTTTCCCGTTTATTACGCTCAAATTTTGAGCTTAAAAATCTTGATTGGCTGGAATTTTATTTGTCTCAATCACCTACACTGAATCTCTTGCTCCGATTGTTTGAATTCAACGTCACGCTACTTTCGAGCTCTCACGTAAACAATCTCGAACATCCGACTCAACCTCGCCGCCAACGTTCTCTTTTTGATCAGATGCAAATTTCGAATAATTTATTTTCCCTACAAACATGTTGCAAACAATTTGTGAAGAATTTTCGAAATATGTTATATGGATTACAACCACGTTTCTTAGTCGTTCAGCCCATACAGAACAGAACGATTTCCTTTTCAGAGATTGCCTGAACAAATTTACACAAGATTTGTTGAGCCATATTTCGCCAGTAAGCTCCTTTCACAAACTCGACACACGCCGTTGAAGGATTGCTCCTTTTTCGGGCTCCCGTGTTTGGTTTCGCACAACTCTCTACCATGAGATTTTTTGAAGGTAAACAACATTAATTCCTGTGTGGCGAAGGGCGAATCCGTCCACCACCTGTCTCTTCGAATGCTCAAGCAAAACCCAGACCACGAGCCAGCAACCTTTTCTCTCGTCAACTACGCATCAGCCATGGTTAAAAAATGGAAAGTAAAACTGTTTCTATTTTTTGGCGCCCTTCGTTTTCGTTTATTGTTATACGTTGTCCTTATGTTGCCGGCTACAGTGATAACGTTTTAAGGCAATGCTTCTTCGTTTGTTCAGCATTTGTCAAAGTGAAACTCGTCAAAGAAAATTTGTGGTTCATACACACGACCCAATGACAATTGTCAATGACAATTGGCAAGGAAAACTTGCTCGTGTGTAACCGGTTTAAGGAGCCATTCCTTATTTGCCACAGACTTGACTCTTGTACTTTCATTCCTTCACTGTTCGTTAGAAAGTCGAGTTAAATACAAGTATTATTGCACTCATCTGAATAAATTATGACTTGCAGTTCTTTCTTAACATCTGATTTTTAGTCTATAAAAAGTTTTTGTTAGTTTTCTTCCTGTTCGTTTGAACATATCGGGGGCGTAGCGTCCTTTACGTAAATGCGCACGCGCGTACTTGAGAAATTGGTATAGGATTTTTTAACAGATTTTCTGTTACAAGTAAACGCTCTTTAAGGCCCCCACACAGTGTCAGTCTCATCACCAATCTCCGCGGTTATTTTTGAAGGAAAGGTTATGATGATGATGATGATGATGATGATGATGTTATGACAGAGTTTGCTACGTCTTGTCCTTTGCTTGAAAACCCCCTGTTTGTGTTGCAGCTTACTGAAAACTCTGCAGATAGGTTAAACATAAACATCTAACTACTACATTTTCCTTCGCATTTATTTATTGAAATGTCCTTAGGAAATCAGAAAGTTTTTGGGGGGAGCATACCCCTAGACCTCCCTACTTTGCAGCACCTTCGGCGCTCGAAACATTCTTCGTGTGCGTACACCTTCAAGATCTCAAGCTATGCCCCTGTATATTATAATGCGAGACAATTTCTGTAAGAACAATCATTGTGACTAAAGAATATGATGAACGAATCTGGAATGTTAGAGATCGCCTGCAAAACATCGTGCTCAAAACGTACTTCGGTAGTCATTTGCGTAGTCGTTGTTCAACAGACTATGCAAGACAATTCAACTATTGCTAGCAGGTCTTAATTGTTGACATGTTGAAATATTTTCATCGCGTGGGACATAACATTGTAGACGGTTAACTCTTATTAGTTTTGTTACATTACCACAAAAGCCTTTATGCCGACACACATTTTTTCTCTGTCGTCCAACCGACCTATCAGTGTTTTTGAGTTTTCAAAACAAAAACTATGGCCATAGCCAGAAAAAAATTATAAGGCAATGTCTATGGTTAAATTCTGTTTGTAAGCATTGATTTTAGTGTTTTTGGTGCCTACATTTAAAGACAGCACTGGGAAAAAAAAATCACGAAAAAAATGACTGAGGCAAGTGCCTCGGGGATTGCCTAATACTGGCTACGGCCCTGAAAACGATATGAGGAAAGCAATAAATAAGTGAAATTTTTTTAAACTTTTGATCTGAAATGTAAACAGTGGTTCGTATAGATTTTTAGTTTGAACTTCAGCCCAGTCAGTCACTCATCGACATGAGAGGCTCTTTGCCTGTGTCGCATAAAAATATGTCGACACTGACTCTCTACTTGTTTCTGTCCCCAGCTTTGGGGACGGCCTAATCTGCGGAGAAAATTGCATAAGAGAGGCACATCGTTCCGTGGGATAAAATAAACTACAAACTGTACAGTTGTTAGCCATTTCCGACAAGAATAGGCAAGGAATTTGATTGCAATCATGACAATTACCTTTGCAGACAATATTGAAACGTTATTATCATGATTGTTAATTAACCTGTGATTCAGGTACAGCTGTCGAAATCAGTGATATTATCATTATAACTATTATGCACGCCATTGCATGCATACTTACCTTGTTTCCACGTTCTTTGGGTTCGTCTGGTTTTCGAAGTCCAATTTTTACCAAATAAAACCGGAAGCATTTAAAAAGATATTGGTAAAAGAAAAAAAAGTACACCAAAAATGCTGCATACAATGGCGTTTCTTGGTACTGCTCTACAAAAGACTCTTTGAAATCATGAAGCTTTTCTTCTTGGAGAGATGATAATTCATTTTTTTCCGAAGAAAAGCCATTTTTGTAAGGCTTATGCGCCCGGCGTCTTCTCAGCTGCGATCGTACTGGCATATTGAATCATCTGTACTTTAATTATATCAGGAAAGGGCTTATCAAAGGGATCGCGGTGTCGTTGATTTATTGATATTTATTTAGGCCAATGTTGATTTAAGAAATGTGCCCAATTTACCAATTCCTAGTTTTAATGGCATTAAAAAGAATGACTTTTTGCCACCGTTTCTTCAACTGACTGCTGCATTACTTAAGCCGGTTACACACGAGCAAGTTTACCCTTAGGCGAGTGTCATTGACAATTTTCATTGATATGTACGACAAGTTTTCAACTTTTTCTTTTACGAGTTTTGCCTTGACAAGTTTTATTTGCTCGTGTTAACAAATGATCAAGTTTGCTTTGACAAGTTTTCACTGTAGCTAGCAACACATGTAAGTACACAGCGGACAACAAAAAGCGTTGCATTTATTTTTTACCGTGAAATATCTATTCTCTTTCAATTAAGCACATTTTTAATCCAAGCTTACTCATAAAGATAAGCAGTCTTTCACCTTGTAATTAATTGTGCAGCAAGATTTAAACCAGAAACTTCATCTAGCTTAACAGTTGAAGAATTGCCTCAGTTTTTTTCTTGTTTCGATCCTATAGGTATCTACTTTGGCATTCTACAAGCTTTCTCCTCAGTAATCTTAGGGATAAGAAAAGTGCTTTTCCCTGCCATGATCGAGAATGTGAACTTGTCAAGGAAAAACTTGACAAGTTTCTCCTTACAACCCAGCGAATAAATTTAAATTTGAAAAGGAAAACTTGTTCGTGTGTAACCGGCTTTATATTATTATTTTGCATTAATCATGCACCGCGATGTTCAAAGTGTCACGTGGCAGCCTTGGTAATGTCAATCACGTGTCGTTGCACATCTGTACTTTGAACCTACTTTTCGGTGGCTAAGTGCAAAATTTTGACCGGATCTATACAGTGGACATAACCACCAAACTTTGCAAACAGCTTCCTTAGGGTAAACCTAACAACTTCAGAACCGGTGCCCAAGAATATCCTTTTTCTTTCGCATACACGGAAACAAATTTTGAAAAGGTCACAATCTGGACTGACTGGTTACCAAGCTCTGTTGGAAAAAGATGTTTTTGAGATTAAATTGATGAACAAAAACTTCTTATATTTACGCAAAAGAGGTTAAAAAGCTTTCATTCATATTTTTGGTAATCTTTTTCCCAAGACACTTTGCGGGCGTGCCTTTCTTCCCTAATATAATTAGAAACTTAGTTACCTTGTTCTAACTAATTGTTCAACCAGCGCTACTCTTATTGCATTTGCACCAGCAAAGGACCCGGTGTGCAATCCAGGTTAGCCTTAGCACATTTGCACTCCAAAACATTCTCTCTTACACTTGATCATCCACACTGGCTTCAACGCATCACCAATTTTGCGGCAGCCAAATCCAGCAGAAGAATGAATATCCTGGTTGCGCAGGTCACTGGTAGTCCAGATGCTTGCTTCGAGGATCGACTTTTTAACATGTCTCAGTATAGCATTCTGAAGACATAATGATAACTGTATTTTCAGGACCTTCTCATGTATTGTAGCTGAAAATGCAAAGTTCTAATACCGAATATCCTTAGCCCAATATTAGCGAATGTCGTGACCATCTGTAATTCCTCAACATATAAAATAAAAGGCTTCTTTCTATTATTTATAAACGAATCAATCATTTTTGGTCAGTACAGTGACCAAACTGCTTTGTCACTAACGCTGTGGTTTGGACAAACAATATACAGCTGAATATAGAAATAATGTGATCTTGTCCCGGTTTATTTCATTTAGTTTATGTGTATTAACGAATCCGGAATTCTCCCTCCTTTTCTTTACCTGCGTAGATGAGAGCTTTTCTATGGTTCAGTTGTATTTACAGAACAGATCCATTCTGGTCTCGCTTATAGACCCCAAGCAGCTTGATCTATGACATCATTCGTTCTAGATCAGGGAAGAGTGTGAAATCATCTCAGTTCCAGTGGCTGGGATGGATGAGTAGAAAGGAACCCAAACATGGGCGTTACGGCTTCGAAGCTTACGTCCCAGGCCTGCCCGGCAGACCGTTCCTAATGCCATTGAATGAAGACGTTCTATGTCCCAGCCACTGGAAGCATGAAAGACAACGAAGGAACTTGACTTCTTCAGTCTCAGCATGGGAGATATATCCTGAAAATGCTGATGAAAGAACTCGAATGCGTCTACCCACACAAAATGCTATCCAGATATCCACATTGTCCTTCACTGCTTTCAGGTCATATAACTTTCTCATAAGTATTACCACCAAGTGCATGCACGTGGACATTACTCCATAGAGAGCTGTGGCTTCACCATCGAGCACAGCATGATAGTAGTAGACAACAATTCGAGTATCGAATCTTCCTCGCCGGGATTGCAGTACGTTAGGCATCGGGTTCGTTGATCCACAATTGGCCTAGGAAACGAAGCAATTTACAAGTATCTATATTTTTCCATTGAG
>NC_090894.1:30562437-30567437 GCF_036669925.1 Montipora capricornis
AACTAGCAGAAAACTGCCGGGCTTTGCAGCTATTTAATCAGTTTCCTGGTTATTTCAGTGTAAGTCACTGTATCCATAATTACCTGTTGGTTTTTTAATTTCAATCGGTTTCCTACCTCATAATGATGATCCTTGACATTATACATGACATGCCTTGCGCCCAGGTCCTTGAGAGTGGGAACAATAGAACCCAGGTCGTTGAGAGACGACACGGCCAAGTCAACGTACTGCATAGTGGCCAGTGCTTGTCGCTTTAAGCGCTTGTCGCTCCTCGCTGCCTCATTCTCCAAATCTATGTCCCGGAATGAAAACAATGGTAGCAACTCTGGAGAATCCGTGAATAACCTATTTGAGAAAGAAAAAGCATTGCACGCAAAATTCATTCACCGCACTGAATACACCTTATTCCAAAATGGCCACCATGTTAGTTTTCTTTTGTTTGTTTACCAATTACCCCTTGTTGCCTTGTTCAAAGTCAGATAGTCCTCTGTATTTTAAGTATAATATCCTAAGGATTCCAATACAGAGAGATTTGTATTCGCCTTTTCTGTTAACGGAAAATGGTAAGCGGATGATGTATTTCATAAAACCATGAAAATTCTCCAGTTCTATTCTTTCTTCTCTGTTTATAAGAAACTGACAACCGTAGCTAACAGGAAAGAAGTGCGATAAAGGCCCGGGCAAACGGCCTCAACATTTTTCTCAACATCCTTTCGATTTTGTTGAACAATGTTGACTGCTGGGGTCGGCAAACGGTTTCAACACGCTTTTAAACTCTTTCAACATCGATTCAACTTCGTTTCAACATGTCTCACTACGAGGTTGAAAGGGGAAGGGTAGGGGGTAGGGGGTAGGGGGGGGTTCAACATCGCTGTTCAACAAAATCGAACGGATGTTGAAGCAAATATTGAGGCCGTTTCCCCCCCCCCCCCCCCCCCCATCCCCCCTGAAAACTAATTTTCATAAGAAAAACCTCTCACTTAGACTCGCTTTGAAGAGGAGGCAGACGTAAACTCGGAAATGGACTATTTCAGCCAACATACGCCAGTGTCTTTTTCAGTAAACTTGGTTTTACCTGATACATTAGCACGACGTAATCGCATCAGGCGATGCTGAACCATCATTTTTAGCCTGATAAATACATGTTTTTAATTAGGGTCCTTAATGGGAAATATTAGTCCAGTTTCTTTTCTTTTCTTTTCTTTTTCAGTACTACTTTGTTTGTATCCATGGCTACGACGTCACGTAAGCTCACTCCTTTCAAAAAGCGTGAAATGGCAAGTGTGCTTTAATCAGGTAACTCTGCTGGCTCTGATAACATTGTCTGTTACTGAACAGTCTATTAACTGTATCTGCTCAACAAAACGAGCAGAGCCTCCTTTTGTCTTTTTCTTTACTAAGAAGGAGAAAAGGAGGCTCTGCCTGAATCGCGTCAACTCTTTGAAGCTGCCGCGGCCGTAACTTCTGGACTAGACAATCTCGTGTTCTCTCGTCAAACTGGTTTTTCCAGTTTAAGCATCCGTTTAGTGATAAAACCGATGGTTAAAATTGAGCCCGCGGTACCATGAAAAATCAAGATGGCGGCGCCTATAAGGAATATTAGGCCTGGGTTCGAAACTGTATCCTGACAACATGCAGCGCATGCTCAACAAGGATCTTTCTCGAATCATGCAGAGTTTCTCTTGCGTACGCCAAAATCGAGCAAGCAAAAGAAAGGCTCTGCTAGGAAGGTGAAATGGGAAGTGCTCCTACGGTCAGTTCCAATGTTTTAAGGCTTGACTGGCTGGTGGTAAAGTTATTTTTTTCCAACTACGGCCCTGTCTCCCTTATTTTTCAAAATTGTCAGATAACATAAAATACAATCGTCTATGTGCTTACGTGAGTAAGTACAATATACGATGAAATAATGTCCTAGGAACGAGATTGCACTCCGGCTCTGGTCGATTGCTATAATCACACATAGTAAATTTCTTCCGCTCCTGATCACAAAAAGATGCGCAATCGCAGCAGTTTAGATGTAAAAAGCTTTTGATAGGGAAACCATAGCAATGATTTCGACAACTCAGTCTACTGATAAATAGGTGGTTTTTCACGTTACGCCATCGCCGCCATCAATCAATCAATCAATCAATCAGTGACTTTATTAACGTGTCAAAGGTATCTAGCCGAGGGGAAATATACCTCTACTAATTGGGGACACTTAATAATAAAGTGATTATAGACCTGTTAACATTAACATTAATAAAAAAATAAAACGTACTAACTATCAGCTAATGGCGTCCTAGTAAAAGCTAAGATCCCAAGGCACTAAAACTTAAAACTGTGAAGGAAATATCGATCCGTTATGAGTTACGCCATGTTGGTGGACGAAAACAAAAGATCTCTCATCAGCTCCTTTTCGTCCACAAGCAATAGGCCATTTTCGAAATATCAAATATTCAGCTTGATAGCTTAAGGTAGTAAGGACAAAAACGATAGAAACACGTTGGAATTAATGTGTAAAATATTTGCACATCATCCACTCTCCTTTGTCTTTGTTCTCAGAACCTCTCTTTCAAGCTGAATTTTAATATATCGAAAAAGGCTTAGTCAGTAGGTGATTGCAGCATTGTTACCTGTGTATCTAGAGATTGGTTGCAAACCACCTATTCGAGGTTTGGTGGAACTGATTTGGAACTGATTTGGAACTGATCAAAAAGGTTACTTTTCTTTGAGATTTCAAATGATGTGAAGTTCCACAAGGCTCTATTCCTGCTTCTTTTTTGTCCGATACTTTAAATTTACACTTGAATCAATCTTACTTGCAGACAACAGTGATTTATTCACTTTCAATATGTGAACAAAGACGTGGGTGATTTGAATAATATCTTTCGTTTGCGGCCAACAAACCGCGTCTTTGAAGTGTGATATATGGAGCTTCGCAATCAAACATGTTGGTTATAATCATCTCATATCCACAAGCACGTGAGGAATAATTATTTATTAATAAAAACGCCCCCAAAATGTAGATAAATCTTTCGGACTTTATTTTGTATTGCTTTACTTGTCAAAATAAAGTTTTCAAGTTGCTACCTTGGAATAAAAATATTTTCATTTTCAAAACATACTTTAATTTGTCAAACTAAATATTTTAAGCAAGAGCCAGTACAACGTAGATTTGATTTGATTTTAGTCGCTTGTGCTCTCTGGTTTGCATTTTGTAACAGTTCGAGGACTTCTTAATTTAACTCCGGTGCAAAGAGATTTTAAGCGGCTGCCATTGTATGTTTCTTCAGTGAAGTTTGTCACCTTTTTTTTAATTCTTGATCTGAGGCAAATGCTTACCATATTTGTAGAGACTGGTATATTAGTTCATGTACCATGACGGCTAGTGTTACGCCAATTAAAACTTCTGAATTGCACCATACAATGATTAAGTTTTTAGTAATACTTATTAAAACTACTCTTCTCTTGAATGTTCAACTTGCTCAGGTGAAGATGTGGTATTCTCTATTTTTGCATTTCCCATAATACACTTTGTTTGCCCCCCACATTTTGCATAAACCATTGTTTTCAGGTGATGTTGGGGACACTGCATATTCCCAAGAGCATTTGAAAACAATGGTTTATGGAAAATTTGGGTGGGCAAACAAAATGTACTATGGGAATGCGAAATAGAGAATACATCACATTTGCTGAAAATGAAATCTGCAAGAAAGCAATATTTGAGGAAGGCTGAAGAGTACTTAGCCAGCATGGAAAGAGCTGGCAAGGGAAGGGAGAAGGATGGAAAAGAAAGTACACACGGACTAGAGTTCAAGCTGTCTTTCAAAGGTATTTATTTTTAACATTTAGGGGTGGTCCACAAGGGGGCTCCATAGAGTGGTCCATGGACTCAGAACTATTATTACATGTCCTGAGGTCCTTATATAGTATAGACAATCAACAGAAAGAAAATGAGCGATGTTTACTACTACTGTCACTACATGTTCAGGGGAACTTCCCAGACTCAAGATGCAGTAGCCTTTAGGCGGTGGTTTTTCAAACTAAGTGAGTTGCGGTTTTTGGTGTCTGACAACATTCCATTTATGGCTGTGACTGCCACGGCAACAAGAAGAACAAAGGAGATAATTATATCTGTTCTTCTGCTGGGAAAGTTTATTGAAGTGTCTGAAAGCCCAAACAGGCTAATCAGCTATCTGCTTGTAATACCCTCTTCTTGCCAAGGCCTTCCCCAAGGTCTGTAGATCCTCACCCAAAGTAACTTCAAACTCCTTTTCACAAGCTGGATAGTTTGAAAGATAACCTTCAGTGGAAAAAAAAGGATATTTATAAACTTATTAACGCATGTACACAAGCAACACAGACAATCAGCGTGAAACTATATTGCTTAGTTTTTGGCATCCTAGAGTACAAGAATAGCGGTAAATGCGAGTTACTGCAGTGCTAAAGAAACAGTCCACTGACCTGAACACATGCGTTTTGAACAGCTTTCCCTTTAGGTTGAGTTTCCTTGCCTCCTTGATTGTTAGACTTGCTAAAAACACAGTTAGGAAATGCACACAACACCAAGGGAACAGAATGCCCGATTCTTTATTCCTTTATTATTACATATCAGACTCTGAGAACTGAATACATGAGCGCAGCCAAAGCCGGAGGCTTACATGGCATATGGTCAACAAACATAACGTGAAGAATTTGCATGAATAAAACAAGACTTAAACTAAAATTAATGCGTTACTGATAAAATAAAATTAAAAAAAAAAGAGAAAACGACTGGTTAAGAATACTAAAACAACTAAATATGACTACTTAATTTACAAACACACAGGATAATATAATCGAATAAATCGCATAAAAAAATACTCCTAGCATAATTGTTTGACCCACAGAGTGTACAAAATTGGGAACAGGAGACTAGATTAAAACTACATTGTTTATAAAATTAAAATTAAATACTTAAGACTAAACAGGCCATACTTAACACTTAATTATTAATTGATGACTACAAAAACTAGAGA
>NC_090894.1:30569937-30577437 GCF_036669925.1 Montipora capricornis
CCATCATTAGTAATAATTCATCAGTGATAATTCTGTGGGTAATTTGTCAAGAAACCCAGTTTTATATAATCGCTATGTTTTTTTTGTTTTGTTTTTTTTTGTATATTCTCTCAAATTGTAAGGGTTGTAGGGTGACAAGACAAAGAAATTAATTTATTTTCTCGCAAACAATCTCTAAGGCTTCGAATTTCCTCATGCGGCTCAGATTCTGAAGCGAAAACAAGTAGACACGCTTCGCTCAAACACCGTAAAATCGACAAAAGGCATTGAGGCAACCAGATGGTTTTCGCGTTCAAGTGGAACGGCGGCTTTATCGAAAAAACTGCCGAAATGGGGAATTTTACAGTTCAACTTGCAAAGTCTAGTTAAACTTGGAAAGTCGTAAAATGGTCGACTGGGAAAAAAATGGACAACTCTTTCTTTGCTTTCGAACTCCTATTTAACCCATGCAAAAATATGACGCAAGTTATTTCACTTGCCCAACTTGCTTATGTGTAAAACATAATTATGTAATAATCTCAGTGGGCATCAGACCACAATCTGACTCCAATCATGAAAGGATGTCTGCGAAAACTAAGCGGCTTTTCTATTTGAGCCGCCGTGAGTGATAATCGTCCTCAGCCCCTCTGTATAGGCTTTTTATTGTGTTGTGTGAAGTAAATTGTTTGCGAGCGTGTCAACGGTTATCAGATATTTAGTGTCAGCTGCAGTTGTTTAAGTATGCGTTGATCTATGATTTCACCAATTTGCCTTTCGACTTAAAAAAAAATATTTGTCTCGAGTCCATAACCATTAAACGTTAGCTCTTGGTGGTGTTTGTACAATGCTTAGACTGTAGAGCCTGTCGGATAAGACATGCATGAATAAAATTAGAAAATTTATTCTTCTTCGCCCTGCCGACTCCACAGTATTGAAACCCGCTTGTTTAGAAAGCACAAGATAACTGCGACTTAAGCAAACGCAGTAAGGGAGTCTAGTTTTCATTGAAGTGAACAGAAGATTCTGATTTCTCCGAGCAACCGATACATTTCGCTTCTCCTTTGCCGTCCTTACTTGGAGAGGTTTTTTACGGTGTATCAGTCTCAGTTCCTCTCTTCAGCTTACATTTCAGCGAATTCAGTTTACCTCCGAAAGTCGATTTCTTTAGAACCACTTACTAGTAGTATAAACACAAATTTTAAGTCCTCATACTTTTCTCTTTTTTTGATAGAATAGCTATTTACTCGCCTTAAAACAAGAAAGTAAAATCAGTCGGCTATCATGCAGATCTTACCGTAAGTAAAACTCCACCCCTACATGTTCCAAGTCTTGTGCCTCTTTAACCAATGTCCACGTTTCTTGTACTGAAGTAATCTGCTCTTTAACTAGGTAACCAGAATCGCCTTCTACTGCCATCGGTCCGTTCTCATCTGCTGTCTGATTATGGCTTTCAGCTATGCTATGACCGGGAATTTTTCACGGTTTTTTTTCTTCCGACGCAGGACGCTTTACAGAAATAGTGGCATCTGCAGGTTTAGGTTTGATCCTGATGGCTTTACTTCCAGTGCATCCCATTTTATGAGAGTTTGGACGACGTGCGAGCCAGAGAGCCATGCGAGTCATGCGAACCATGACTGCGAGTCATGCGAGCCATGAATACGATTCATGTGAGCCAAGATGGCAAGTCAACATGCGAATCACACAGTTATTGAAAGCTAACCGTTTACAAATGGGTGCTTAGACTTAATAAATGTTTATCAGCGCTATTTGAAACGGGGTGCTTAGACTTAAATGTGAAATTCGCAGCCCTATCTTATGACGCAATACCTTAAAAAAGCAAGCCGGCGGCTGAAACCAATAATGACTATAAACAGAAAAGGTCAAACCGAAGTGCTTTTACCATTTCAAATTTCTTGAGTGGTATTGTCTCTACCACTGCAGGGTGTTTTGCCTTATCATGCAAATTAAAGATTCTCAACCTGGTTGAAAATGGGTTGCGAAATATCCTATTCAAGAACCATTCCCCGGCAGGACCAGAAGCTATGGTGTTCTATCCTCGCCAAAAATCAACTTTGCAAAGCAACATTCAACTTAGGCCTACTCTGGGACCTTACCTCGCCGCGAGATTGTGCGAGCTAATGCGAGTTAAGGCGAGTTAAGGCGAGATAAGGAAAAATTGAGCTCGCCTATCAGTTGCGAGTTTGTGCGAGTTAAGAGAAAATGATCAACCTATTGCTGAGGTGATAAGGGTTAAAACATATAATGTGCTTTATTAACATACAGTCATATAAAGATGCCTTGCAAGGCTTTGTATGTCTTATGTATATATCCCTAACAGTCTCCATGTTGCCCAATTACAAAATAAAAAATTAAACAAAAAACTTCAGATGAGCTCCAAAGTTGACTGAAGCCAAATCTTATTTAAAGTAAGTAATTGAATTTTTTTCCCTAATTGGACAAGTTGAATATGGAGTCGTGGGCCTGGTTGTTCAAACGTTGGATAATTATCGCTATTCAACGGATACATCACTATACAGCCGATAAGTATTGGGGAAACTAATTGCATTATCCACTGTATAGAGATTGATCCGTTGGATAGCACTATCCAGCCTTTGAATAACCGAGGCCTGTTCTTTTTTAATTATATAGCATTCAGTCACCAAACTATCCATTTGGTGGCTGTATGATACAAATACTAACAAAAATAGTCATCATCATATATTATTTATTATAGCTGCATAAATATTTGGCAGAACAATAAATTAGTGAAAAAAAGAAACTAATGTAAGTAAAACAATTATGAATAGATGAGAAAATGCAATTGTAGTATAAACACAGGTAGGATATTTCATTGTACTTATTTTTTTTTTAAATTCAATAACACTATGTTTTAATTAGACAGGTGAACATAATAGGACATAATAGGAGATGGCATGAATTGTTATCACTAACTCCAGAATTTAAAAAAAGGTTTTTACAGTCTGTGCCAATGTTCTTCAAAGAACTAGTACAAAAACACGGGGAAGCTGACGAATTACAACTCAAATGAGGAAATGTTTATGACATGCACAATCAATTTTATTAATATGGAATGAAATTTCTTTCTCCTTGAAAGTTATATAAGACTTATCTTTAAGTCTTCCACTTGGCCCATTCTCTCCACTTCACTGATGGTTTCCCTTGGAATCCAGCCCAATTGTTTGGTTTCACTGCCAGAAACAAAAAACACCAATTGCCTTTCCGTTCTCTCGGGATAAGTCCATTTTAATCTCTTGCAAATGGAGATTGATTCCTTTACACAAAGACAGCAGTTCCCACAATTTTATTTTATGATAATTATGCTGCTGCTTTTCATTATCATAAACAGCTTGAATGCACTACATTTGCAAAACGTTATTGTAAATCATAAGCTAAAGTAGCTTAAAAGAAAAATGATTAACATTGTGTTATTATGTTTAAATTGTATTTCTTTGTCTTGCTTAGAAGTGTAGATAAATTTATTATTTCATGAAAACTTTTTCGTTGATTCACTGTTTCTACTTTTGTTAATGTCACTAACTTTGTGGCCCAAAGTAATAGCAATCAGTGTGGGTTTCTCTAGATCCTGTGCCCCCATGCCTCTGGAATTTCTGCCATGCTTAGCATTGTAGCCTTTTTGTTAGGTAAATAGTAAACACTTAATGACTGGTGCCGAGGGAAACAGTTCATTTTGTTTCCCGAAAATCTCAATATTTCCCCGAGGCGTAGCCGAGGGAAACATTGAGATTCGAGGGAAACAAAATGAACTGTTTCCCGAGGGACCAGTCATTAAGTGATTTGTTGTATAGCAAAACAAATGGGTCAAACATTTTGACAGAAGCGCCCAGATTCCAGCGACAACATCAGGCCACCTTCAACTGCACGCTCTGATCACGTGCAACAGAGGTCAACATTTGGCGGGTAACAGTGAACTGTTTCCCGTTTGACGTAATAGTTTTCGCAATGTTGCCCGCTCATGGCATTTGGCGGTAAACAGTTTCATTGTTAAATGCCATGTGACCATGAACTACCCAATGAATGGGCGCGCTGTAGCGGGAAAAACTCCAGCTATATAACAATTCAGATTGTTTCTGGTAGTTCCATTGACTGTCCATTATTAGTACTAAGAAAAACTTCATGAAATCTTAGTGGCGAAATACCCTTACCACAGAGGCTATTTGGAAATTCCAGAAGGATGGGACTTACAAATTACTATTGTTTAAAATTTTTTGAAATCCCTACTTTTTGGTGTCTTCCCTTTGCGGATTAATTGTGAAATTACCCTGAGAGTGTGTTGAGGTATTGGGCGCGATCCATTCAAAATTTTTGGTCCAAAGCTCAATGGAACAGTTCAGTCCAACCGGAAAAGTTTCAAAACCGTCCGTTTGTGGTGGGCCACTTTTCCCAGGCGGACCGGTCTGAATCTTGGTTGAATGGATCACGCCCATTTAAATTGGTATCCACTTTGCAGTGGCGAGAGTGGACGAGGTTGTGCGAGATAATGCGAGTTTAGGCAAGTTAAGGCGAGATAAGGAAATTTGAACATAATCTCAAGCTGCGAGTTAGGGCGAGTTAAGTTCCCAGAGTAGGCCTCAACTTTATCAAACAACTTTCAACTTTAGTAGATAACTTTCATTTTCAACGTATTCAACTTTATCATAAAACTTTCAACTTTACATGTCAACAATTGACTGTAGAGCATACAACATTGAACTTCACAGCTTGAATTGTAAGAGTGACTACTCAGGAATGAGCGCAGCATTGAACATTTGAGTTCACAACTGAACATCAATCATGAGATTACAATTTATCAGTAGGGTTGACAATCCGAAATTTTCTTTTAACAAACCGGTCGTTCTTTGCAATATGTCGTTCAATTATATTGTATCCTTTGTTTGCGTTCGCCCAATATCGACCCTTTTACCCTGCAATCTTGATTGTTGAGTTCTCGAATTAATTCCAGAAGTTCAAGAAAGATAGGGACTGACCATGGCAACAAACCAAAACACGCTGAAGAAGTCAGAGGAACGAGTAAAACAATTTAAGGCAAAAGCAAAAAAAACGCCTCCAAAGAGCATGATACATGGCACAACATAACAGGCGTTCCAAAACAAAATGATCTCTGGCCCGGGTCAATCAATCAATCAAACTTTATTTAAAGAGGATAACCTAAAACCAAAAGATCACTCGCTTCTACCACCGATAAACATATCGGTCTAGTCTAGAATTAAATTGGCGCAAAAGCGTGAGGCCATAAGGTTACATTCACATTACTGTTGAGAAAATCAACATCAAGGGCTAATGCCTTGCTCGGACCAGCCTAGCCATTCTCAAGAACAATCTACAAAGCGTGTTGCCCTGGAAGATTTGAGATGTGGACATATCGAGGAAAATAACAGCTCATCGGCAACGATCTGTGCTGCTCTGAAGATCAGAGCCATACCCGGTTGGAAGACTTGCAAATACATCCTTTCCTTTAAAGAGTGCTTCTATGCTATAAAGCCAAGGTGTCTTAGAACTATCGGAGACGCTCTTCAATGCATGTTAATTTAAAATCTACCTCATTGACCACCATTTTGAGAATTTAGCTCCAAAGAAATATGAGCCACGCAAATTTTGGTCAGCGTAGATCACTTTATAATAATTATAACGTAGGCAAAATTATTCCGGAACACGATTACTAACGGTAAATCACAGACGCTCCTCTCAGATTTTTTTTTTTTTTTTTTGCGGGGAGTGGGCGGCTGTACACAGGCCACCTTCTTAAAGTGCCTATCACCCCTAGTCAGTCTGTTTTTTTCTGAGAAGTAGACATCGTAAACAAGCAATAACAAAGGAAAAAAACGAGATCGGAAGCAATCTGCGATTTTGAAAAGCACTCGAAATCAAGGTTTCCGAAGTTAAAACCGCGCACAAAGAAGACTGGCACTGGCGGCAGTCGTGACGTCAACCTGGTATCTCCACAACACACGAAAGACAGAGCTATATGCGATTTAATGTGAAACTTCACAATTTTGGCTGACAAAATGTCTGAAAGTCAATGTAAACTATTGTAACTATTGGCTTGTTCGTTTTGGGATGAACCCAGGAAAATCATGGGCGACGCTGGAAGTGAATCTCAGTGAATACAGAGAACTGCTCTCAGTTGGCTCCCATTTTGCTCTCTTTTGCTCAACAAATTCAACCCACTTCTCTCTACGACTTTTCGCCTTGGACGATTACGATCGAAGAAAGGTATAGCGTGAACAACTCACCGACACGTGAAAAATACAAAAAAAATTTAATACATTGGTGTCCAAGTCCGGTGCATCTCTTACCACTCATCCTGAAAGTTGTTCGGACAGTTCACTGACTTTAAAGCACTCCTACATCTATTTCATTCGAGGCGAAAATTTGATCCACGTTTTCCGAAAATGCCAATTAATTTGTCGCTATATTGTTTTCGTTTGTGACTTACCTGACATAACATTACAACTGAGCGAATTTTCTAAATGGCCCGCATAACTGCCCTGATGAACAGCAATTCGATTCACTAGCAGTAATTAAAAAACCGGCTTAGGCTTATTTTTCTCCATTAAAAAAACAAAGAATCACTGCACTGCTAATATATCAAAACCTTATCGGCTGCTGGTTATATTTATGAAGAATTGAGTGAAATGCGCTTTGTACAGAATCGAGCCCTATGGTCACTTTGTTTACATCGTCGAGTCGCAAAATATTTCCTTATATAGCGCCAGGTACCGGCTTCTAAATTATCGAACCGACGGCAGTTAAACGGCATTGAACTCTTTGTCAAGATTATGTCATATCTTGTTAATTATTATCTTATGAGCCCCAAAGAATCATGGATAAATTGAGACCATGTGCTTAGTCTGTTCTTGCACTCCGCCATATTGGCTGATGTCATTAAATGTTGACTGGACTATTCCTCTCTTTTTGATACCCCTACACCACAGATTAATCGGAAAACAATGCATGATATTTTAATTTCGCTTCTCTGTTTTAGACTTTTTAAACTGCATGGAAAGGAAAAGTGATGAAATTTAACACCACTGGTATCGACCGAATTCATACTTTAAAGCAACTTGGAGTGAGGGTCTTAAACTTCGAAATAATGCACTGTAGATGTTTTCATCGCCAGCATTTTTGGATCGAAATTTGATAGTAATCGAAGCGACGTTCCGTGTTTAACTTTTCGACTTGTCGGCGGTCTTGCAATTTCTTCTCTTGTCTACGTACGTAAACGTAAGGCCACAAACGTGTATACGACTATACGATACGCAACTTAAGACGCAAAACGCATATTCGCAGATTGAGTACATAATTTTGCATCCGCGTTGTTCGCTTATCTTTCGAGTGGCACTGTATACGTTTTTACACATCTGGAAATGCAAAAAATCCACCAGACACACACCTTCCTTGCATAATTTCTTGCTCGATTTATGAGAATAAAGGTCAGTGAATGTGAGTAAGATACTGGGTTGACGTCCAAGTTACAATCCG
>NC_090894.1:30589937-30604937 GCF_036669925.1 Montipora capricornis
ATTTATCGCCTGAACCTGCAACAAGATTAGGCAACCGGAGACCGTAAGCAATGTTAGTACCACATCCTCCATTTTGGTTTTACCGCAAACTCAAAAGATCGCAGGCGGAAAAATATCCGGATTGGAGATCAAAATCGTTTACACGACAAAACTTTCCGGATTCAAAAGTTTTTGGATTCAAAGTTCCCACTTTAGATTCCGGATTCAAAATCTCCGGAGACACGATCAAACCGCGAAGGTTTTATGTCGGATTCGTCCACTTTTGTCTAAACGTCAAAACTAATTCGGTACTAAAACGTTCCGGATTCATCACGAATCCGGAACGATTTCCTCTAGTTTAAACCTAGTCTGAGTCACTAAACGAGCTTTTAAAAGTAATGCGCCGATCAACTCGTGCAATAAATCCTTCGTGCAGAAGACTGATGAACTACAAATAAGCTAACTTATAAAAATCACAAAGTAAATAAACTGTTCATCTCACCCTGACGGCGGCCAGTTAATACCTAATGAAGCGAAAAAGATGGTTTGAATACTTACTCCTTAAATACTCCTAAACTAGCGTCGAGTAAACAGTGGAGTCACATGGCGTGAACACACAAGAGTCACTCGACCAAATCGTGTGAAAATACTTATAAAAACAATATATTTCATTACAAAGCTCAGGGAGATAATAGATAAATACTTACTTAACGTATCGGTGAATGTAAAATCAACGGATGGTTGATTCCTGGGAAGATTATGTTTCCCAAAACGTATTCCAACCAACAACGTGCAAGTCTTCGTGAGGCGAGTAACTAGTTACCAGTTCCCCGAGGAGTAACAGAGGTAACCAAATCTCACTGTTACAATAAGTTGTCCGACGTTTGTCCCCAAATTTGGCGATTTAAGAAGGACAGATTGGAGACTGTAACAAACTCTTGAAACGACACGAAATAAAAGAAGTATAAGCTGATAAAAATATCTCAATAACCTAGTCGGCCAAAAGTGTAGACGCCGTCATTCGCCGTCTAGGGTGCAGCGCCACAAATTTCTCACAAACCACACTTCTATCGATGGTAACTGCATTTGCATGCATGGCGATGTCGGCGATGTCTTGCGAAGCCAAGTGTGGATCCTCCGAATCAAGAAAATGACCTTTCCGTCTCCGTGCTCCCCATAGGCAAGACAGCAAGAATTTTTAGAAGTTCCCTCACGTTTGGAAAGAAGATGTTTTCTGAGACCGAGATGGATTCATAATCCGATGCTTTCTGTCGTTTCCAGTGGTTCATCCATCGAAACAATTCACTCTCGAAAGATGACGGCAATGACATCAGATGGCCCCACTTCTCATGCAGTACTTTTGCACAAGTTCTACTGTGGCCTCTTCAGACATAAAAGTGATTACTTGCGATTGAGGAATAAGAGCACAGAGCTCATAATGTGCCCTGTTTTCCTTACTGCAGCGACTTTTGAGTTCTGAACAGATTACGTCAAGGAAAGGTATTGCCACCGTTCGTTTCCAGTACTGTGCAGCTGACTCTGCTGGGTAGTTTTCTCGACTTATTTGTCTACTGCAAACGCGTGGACGTTCTTCAGGCCCTCCTACCATTTCAGATCTCTGTATATAGGACTTGATAATTTCTTCAATTTTCTGGAGACCAAAGTATACCTCGACAAGCCTTCCTGGCAGAGCGATGACGAGTCGTCGCATCGGCCCCAGCATCTCTTTAGCACAAACAAAGCTAAAAATATGTCCAGTGCTTATCATACTGTGTCGCAGTCCATTTGCCATGGTCTTAGATTTGGGATCCCGGCTCCATTCTTCGTTGTTTGGATAAAACCGGACGTCATCATTTTTGGGTACAAATACTTAAGTGTGATAACAATGTATTTGTACAAATCAAAAATTGTTTCAAATGTGGAGTGCCTCTCGATCCACCTCGTCTTGCACAAAATTTTCAGCTTGCGCTTCTTATTCTCTGGGGAAAGGGCGTCAATTACGGTCGTTAAGAATTTCTATCGCATTTGTGAGTTGTCAAAAAAACTGAACAATTCATAGAAAGAATCCATCATGTTCTCATTTGAATTTATTTTGCAAGCAAGGCATATAACAAGGTTGATCGAATGAAGGCAGCAACCTTGATACTCTGCATCAGGTGTAGTTTTTTTGGTAGGCTTCTCTAAAGCTAGCCACCCAATCACCCCCCCCCCCCCCCCATCCTGGATACGCCTCTAGCAAACCCTACTAAAGAACAATCGTCGTCGGCTCCTGTCGTCTTTAAAAGCTTGTTTATAAACATCCCACCACATGTTTCTTGAGCCTTTATATGATGATGTCGTTTTTACCAGACTTGAGCAACTACAAACACACAACTGTAATATGTGACTTGAACTTTAATTAATTAGTCGGACAATGTCAATGAGCAAATGTAAGCTGCTTTAACTCCGAAATATGGCAAAGTTTGCTGTATACTTATCAACAACAGAGCTTAGAGCGTTTACGACTGCATGTATTTTAAATTGTTCAGTGTCGGTTGATTACCTCTAACAGAAACGTACAGCTTTAACAATGAAATGGGGGTGTGAAAAGTTACCATATGGTATTCACTCTATACCATGACAAAGACGAATGAAGACCATCCTTTGAAGACAACTTTTGAAGACTTTTTTTTGTTAGCCAATCGCTTACAAATGCTATATCTCTTCTTTTAAACTCTTCCATCTCGTCCAAGCACATGTTTAAAGCTGTTAGTGACTTCGCTTTATCATAAAAGCGTGAAAATTCTCTCATTTTAACTTGTCTCGCTCCTTTGAGAAGTTGCTTGAAATATGGAGCTAACAGGACAGAAATGAACTAATGTCGAACAGGGTTCTTACATTTTTGGCAAAACCCTAATTTCACTCCCACGTTTGCCGTTTGGCATAAACATCATGCTTAACCTTTCTAACGACAAAGAAGACCTCGAGGACAGACATGGAGCAGTATACAAGATCACATGCTGCGATTGTCAGGCCACTTACATTGGTGAAACACAGTACCTACAGAACACAAACGAACGACTAAGAATGGTGATCTCAATAACAATATTGCTGAACACCAGTCAAGTACAAAACACACTATCGACTTCCGGGACACTACTAAGTAGTTAACTCAGCTGTACGAACTATTTATACTAGCTATAGTGCTTTACACTTGAAAGCTTGTATACAAACTTAGAACAAACTACATGTAATTGTTGCCAACCTCTACCTGCGCCTTAACAACAATTACTCAGCAGAAAAATTTAACTACACACAACTTTTTCCTCCCAGCTTACAAACCCACTGCGACCTTCACTTACAAACTGGATCGTAATGCACCAATCATCAGTCAACATCCTCACGACCAATCCATTACTTTTGCCACAACCAATCACAACATAGACCAGAGAATCACTACATTGAGGTTTTCGAAACGTCAGTCACTGACAACAGCGCTAGTTCTTCTCAGGACTGCTTCCGCCTAGACGATCAAGTTCCATCGAGGTATGTAACTCCTGGATTCAAACCATTTTCTGACCTTTTCTATTAAAAGTACTCAAGTTGACTTGCTCTTAAATTGCGTTCAGTTGTCGTGTACTCAACGTGCCTGACTTTTCTTTCTTCTCGAGTAAATATTAACTACAAAATGTTACACTTCGATTTCTCCGAGATAAAAACAATCACTCTGATAAAAGGGCTTCAGTTTTATCCAGTGGGTTTCACGTCAACTTGAGAGCCTATATATGGTTTCATTATTGTTAATACGACTATTATTTATTGCGCGTCGAGAACTTCTCTTGCTCCTGCTTTCATTGTGTTTGCCACTATCCCATAAACTTTAGTCCAGGCTTCTCTCACTTCTGTTGTAAATCTTTCTCCCAGGCCGTTTTGGAGTGTTTCCAGTAAAGCAGCTCCGACTGACTAAAGAGGTTGAAACAAAAAGGTTTAATTGTCTGCCTTCCTCTATTTCATAAGATGTCCATGATGTTGTCCAAAAAGTTAGAAAACTAAGGTCTTGTAGATCTTTTCACACTTTGATGTTTAAAGCTTATGGGGAAGGGGGGTGGGGGAATGAGTGACAATTCAAATGGACAAGACGGAGTCAACGAAACGGCCAGGAATGAGGCAACCATGAAAACCAGACATATCCACTTCGTTATCAGACCGGGGTTTGATAGCGAAGAATGCACATAAAAATCTACCGCCTCAACCACTCCTCCCTTGTCGGACACCATTAAACGTTTAGAATCATGTCCCTGTTCACAAATACAAAAATCAAGTTTAAATCGAAGGCTACTTATACAATACAATAAATGGAAGAGATCGTGATTTTGACGCTCAATGTACGTTGCACAGATCTTCTGGCTTTTTAAGGGGGTAAAATGTCCTAATGTCAACGTTGTAGCTTTCATTTCAGTAGACAACTAACAGATCAAGGGGGAAAATACGGTCTCGCTTTTCAGTGGTAGTTCACCTATTAGAGCTGCTAAATAGCTTAATGTATGCAAGCCAATTCTGCGTACTTGATTGTTACGGCGCCCAAATCTTTGCTTTCATGTTCAAGCTTTATCTTTCATTTAGGCGATAACTTTAAAATATTCAGATATAAGGTTATTAGAAAAAAAACACTAGCTTTTTACGGGTAAAACGCGTGAAATTGAAATTGAAAAATGACGTTTCGGTTGTGCTGGTGACAGCCTTCATCAGAAACAGTGCTCAATATGAAAGGTATCACCTTCAGTCTTCATTCTGAAGAAGGCTTTATGATTGCTAGCCTGTCAGGCGTCAAAATTCATTTTGTCAGCCTGTCAGGCTTAATTCTAATGAAGACTGTCACCAGCACAGCCGAAACGTCAGTTTTCATAATGACAATTTCAATGTCACGTGTTTTACCCGTAAAAAGTAGCAGTGGCAGCAGTAGAAATGCAATCTGACTAACATAGAAACGAATAAAGGTTCGCATTCAAATATTGTCACCGATAGCCTGGCTTCCATTGATAGGAGCTAAACTCAGACGCAATTTTAAAATGGTTCATTATCAAGCAACTGACAGGAAACTCGGCTTGGCAGCTACAGCAGTTAATAATTAGTTTCCTGGTTAGTCCAGCGGTAAGTCTCAGTATTCATAATTACCTATTAGTTTTTTTTTTTTATTTCAATCGGTTTCCTACCTCATAATGATGATCCTTGACATTATACATGACATGCCTTGCGCCCAGGTCCTTGAGAGCGGGAACAATAGAACCCAGGTCATTGAGGGACGACACAGCCAAGTCAACGTGTTGCATGGTGGCCAGAGCTTGTCGCGTTAAGCGCTTGTCGCTCCTCGCTGCCTCATTCGACAAATCTATGTCCCGGAATGAAAACAATGGTAGCAACTCTGGAGAATCCGTGAATAACCTATTTGGGAAAGAAAAAGCATTGCACGCAAAATTCATTCACCGCACTGAATACACGTTATTTCAAAATGGCCACCATATTAGTATTCTTCTGTTTGTTTGCAAATTAGCCCTTGTTGCCTTGTTCAAAAATAAATATTCCTCCGAATTTTAAGCGTAATCGCCTAAGGATGGCAATAAAGAGAGATTTGTATTCGCCTTTTCTGTTAACGGAAAATGGTAAGCAGATGATGTATTTCATAAAACCATGAAAATTTACCAGTTCTAGTCTTTCTTCTCTATTTATAAGAAACTGATAACCGTTACTAACAGGAAAGAAGTGAGATAAAGGCCCGAGCAAGCGGCTTCAATATTTGTCTCAACTTCTTTTTGATTTTGTTGAACCATGTTGACTGCTGGGGTAGGAAAACGGTTTTGTAGCCTCGAATTCCAGTATTTTCCCTGTCATTAGTTTTCATTTGTTTTCTCCTTTCTTGGTTTTTCCTACTATAGTTTTCCTAGTCCGTAATTAAGCCTCGCTTGTTTTTTGTCTACCTTTGTCACACTACCTAGTTAACACCCCTGTAAGGCTCGTACTGTTCTTTGCGTCAATTTCGCTCGTATTGTTTAGTCTTCGCATATAAGTTTGTTCGTGTTGTACGCAAAACCGTTTCTGTAATCCGGAGAGCCGCACAGATCTTGTAAGTGTCGTGTTTTTCTGAATTCGCTTTCCTTTGGTTTTCTATTTCTACCTTGCCTTCTAATCTCATATATGTGCTCGGTCTCAGTCTCAGTTCTGATATCACCAACTCTACTTGTCTAGCATCTGGCAAAATTGAGCCTAAAAATAATTTATTACGAAATTTTGACGAAAAAAGAGGTCATTAAGTCAAACGACGTCTGGATGGTTCCATGCCATCATCATCTTCAAAAGTCATTCGGCTCTATTCTCTGTTATTATTCTCACGAAAGTCGTAAAATGGTCAACTGGAAAAAAATGGACAACTTTTTCTTTGCTTCTGAACTCCTATTATGCTTCACTTGCCCAACTTCCCTATCTGTACGAAACAGAATTATGTATTCTGACATTCCACTTAAAGGTTATCTCAGTGCATCAGACCATAAGCTGACTCCAATGATGAAAATCTGCAAAAACTAAACAGCTTTTTTGTTGTGATGAGTGAGGTAAATTGTCTGTGAGCGTGTCAACGGTTGTCCATATCAGACGTTTAATTTTTTAAGCATTTAGTGTCAGCTGGAATTATTTAAGTATGCGTTGAGCTATGATTTCACTAATTTGCCTTTCGACTTTAAAAAAATATGGTTGTCTCAATTCCATTTAAGCATTAAACGTTGGCTTTCGGTGATGTTGGGGCCTGTCGGATAAGACATGCGCGAAACAAATTAGAAAAATTATTCTTCATCGTCCTGCCGACTCCACAGTGTTGAAACCCGCTTGTTTAGAAAGCACAAGATAACTGCGACTTAACTAAACGCAGTAAGGGAGTCTAGTTTTCATTGAAGTGAACAGAAGATTCTGATTTCTCCGAGCAACAGATACATTTCGCTTCTCCTTTGCCGTCCTTAGTTCGAGAGGGTTTTTACGGTGTATCAGTCTCAGTTCCTCTCTTCAGCTTACATTTCAGAGAATTCAGTTTACCTCTGAAAGTCGATTTCTTTAGAAACACTTACTAATAGTATAAACACAAATTTTAAGTCAAATCTTTCCCTCATACTTTTCTCTTTTTTTGATAGAATAGCGATTTACTCGTCTTAAAACAAGAAAGTAAAATCAGTCGGCTATCATGCAGATCTCACCGTAAGTAAAAATCCACCCCTACATGTTCCAAGTCTTGAGCCTCTTTAACCAATGTCCACGTTTCTTGTACTGAAGTAATCTGCTCTTTAACTAGGTAACCAGCATCGCCTTCTACTGTCATCGGTCCGTTCTCATCTGCTGTCTCATTATGGCTTTCAGCTATCACCGGGAATTCTTTACCGTTCTTTCCTTCCGACGCAGGAGCTTTCCGCTTTACAGAAATAGTGGTATCTGCGGGTGTAGGTTTGATCCTGATGGCTTTACTTCCAGCGCATCCCATCTTATGACGCAATACTTTACAAACGGCTGAAACCAATAATGACCATAAACAGAACCATAAGTGTAGAGTAAGAAAACAGTGGCAAATCCTTATTCAGCGAGAGTTCAAAAGGTCAAGAAGCAATATCGCTTCTCTCATTACAAATTTCTTTAGTGTTTTGCCTTATAAGATGTAAATTTAAAAACTTCAAACTGTTTAAAAATCGGTTGCAAAATATCCTATTCATGAACCATCCCCCGGCAGGACCAGCAGAAGCAAGTTTCACGTGCGATAACGATACGAGCTCTACAAGAATACTTTATATTGGCCTCCCGTTCTCAGCCGATAAAGACTTGATTCCATATCTCAAAGTGCCCTTGGACGTGAGGGGCCTGGAACAACAAAACTGAAATAACCCAAACCCATACAAAAAATGCTAACCTTAGGTCTAAACATTATCTAAAATATTTTTTAGGCCTAAGGTTAGCATTTTTGGAAAAGTTTGGGTTGTTTCAGCTATTGCACCCTTCACCTCCTACTGCCACCCCAGGCCCCTCACGTCCAAGGGCACTTTGAGATATGGAAACAAGTCTTTACCTTCTCAGCCATCTCTCCATGCGTAAATGACATCGTACGCATGCTGTGATTGGCTAATTTAGAAGGCCGCATTCTGCAATGAGGCACTTGTTTGTCGTTTCTTGATTAAGGGTCCAGACATATACTAAATATTTTACCAAACTCGTTTTTCGGGCCGCACGCGAAGATAAGGTTTCTTGTTTATTTTTTGTTTTGTTTTTTTAGTTCGATTTAATAATATGCCCCCTGTGTCGAATTTTAACACTGAAAAAACAAAACGCAGGTCGTGGGATACATTACTTCGTATACAGTCATAGTGATAGTACAACTAGTACCGTTTCACAAAATAGCCGTGATTTAATCCTCTTACTCAAGGAAATCTAATCCCAAGAGTCTTTATTTGAAAGATCTTTCTTTCCGACAGCCAAATTTTTCCAAAAGGCAATCGCCTAGATTAAATCGATAGCGAAAGAATACAACATGCATATCACCACTCTCTTTGCAGCCATGGTGGAGAAAGATGAATTGCAAACTTGAAATTACCATCCGGTAAGCAAAACAATGTTCCATACCCACGGTTCTCGCCGTCTCGGCTGTCCAAAGTGTCGTCCTATCCCGAGCAACGCCGGCGGAAAAAGTAAGAGCCATCAGGTACAAGCAAAAAAACACATGTAGGGTGGTTCACGAGGCGGTTCATCCGAGAAGAGGAATTCAAAACAAAAAAATTATACAGTTTAGTAAAAACCACGACCGTGTGCTCCGGAAAACGATTTGCAAGTTCGCAGAGCGCTGGTCCCTGATGACGGAAGCAACGCCGGCACGTGACCCGAAAAGAAATAGCGCTATGAGTCTTTGATTTTGTTAAACTGATCTCTGCAGGATCGACACAAAAGTAGGCAACCAACGCAATGCCGGATCTTATTTTTTCGAGTCCACTTCCGACAACCTCGTTCTCAGAGTCTCTCTTCTCTGTGCCTCCTTTGTCGTTGAGGAGAAAACTGGAGGCAGAGAAGAGAGACCTAGGGAACGAGATTGCACTTCCGTCACGCTTGGCAGAGAGATAGAGCATATCTGCTCAAACTGAGACCCTGAGGTTTTGGTCGCTTCCTCAGTTCTGGCAACCCGAGCTTAATTCAAAAGCTAGCTTAACTAGTAATAGAAGAGATATCTCGAGAATGAAGAACCGACGGACGTAGAGCTTCTGCCAGAGAAGAAGCAACCGCTTATATCTGAATGCTACGACCAAATCCCTGTGCCAGCCATTTTCCAATCAATCCCGGTTTTCAAGTATCTAGGGCCTGACTGGAGGTTCGAGAAGTGGGTTAAAACCTACGACGTCTGAGCTACCCTATAAGACAGTGTTGACAAACTAGACTACCCGGGATTAACGTCTTTCGAGTGTTGGTCTTTACGATCAAATTGGCCAGAGCACCAATTTAATCCCACAGGAGTGTGCCGAACGTCAACATATTAGGCGTGAAAAAGGCATAAAAACATTTGCGGACTAGTTAAAACACTAAAACAATCTAATATGTCATTTCTATGCAAATTTCTTGGTACACATCTGAAGTATTTGGTGGGGTTCAGCTAGACAAGCCAGATACACATGAGTTGAACGTCCACAGCGTCAAGACGTACAAGATGCTAAAGGGAGCTGAACTTAGACTTTTGCGGAAAGCACGAAGCGGGAAAGTATAATGACTATGCAGTGCGCCAAACGAGAGGATATGACCGTAAAAATGACGTCTGCCGTAAAATGGAAGAAGCCTCTGACGCAATTGCTAGGAAAGAAACCCAAGGGAGTTACACAGTGAGCTGCGAAAAGAGTTCCAATTCCAAAACAATTGCAGGTCTGATAGCCGTCTGAATATTCTTTGCAGAAAAAAGACACCGGAATCTACTTTGATTCAATAATCGTGGGAAAAATCAATTCACAGCTGGAATCATCTTCGACAAATTTGAACCTTTATGCGTGACAGCCTAGCTTGACGACTGGCAAGTGCCTGTCAATGGTTGCATGGTGGCACCGTCTTTACCAAGTCCTGGGACTGATGTTGAGAACTCCAAGGAAAAAAAAAAAGAGTAGTATCAGAGCGACCTGCCCCGTACTCCAAAAACTATCACACACGAGTCTCAGCAGAGCTTTGAAACATGTGCTTGGTTACCTGGCCTGTACATGAAAGTGAGGCTGTAGTTGCCATTGTTATGATACAGACTTCCCTGCTTTTCTTATGTTAATGATGTTATTCTCATGCTACTTAGTTGGAATTATACAAGAAAAGCAGTTAGGTTTCTATCACAACAAGGTCAACTCTAGCCTCACTTTCATTCATAGGCCTGGCAACTAAGCACACAACTGTAAAATAGTCTATTCTCTCACCCTTTTGGGATCCATCAGAATCTGACATAAAACTCGGAACTTTTTATATAGGGCTAATATACAAAAATAGTAATAGTAATAGTTTCCTCTTTTTTTTTTTCACTTGTGGTAACCTGATTTCATTGAATACTATGATACGCACCCGCCTCCGGGAAAATAACAACCAGCACATTTTGTTTACCTTTCCAACATTTGACTTGATTTGCGTTAATTGTTGATTTCAGTTTACAGTGTCCCCAATTAGCGCTTCAGCGCTAAAACGACTAGACACTTCAATAAATTTCCTTTCCTTTTTCATCCTTTTCAATCGGTGTTACAACCAGCGCATACTAGCATGACATTTTTAACAAAAAAAAAATTGTTTAGGAACTTCCACTTCAGCTTAAGTTGGACGTTATAGCCACCATGTTGGTGGACGAAAACAAAAGATATCTCATTAGCTTCTTTGGTTCGTCCACCAGAAGTCATACATTTCTCTATTGTTATTGGTGCTTCCAGAGGTTGTTTGAAAACGTCCTATTTGTGCGATGAGCTGGAACTTGAACTGTCCGAAAATATTCAGCACAATTATCGCCCGAGGGCAATGGTCAATACTCATATTGCCGATGTCATTAGGTTAGGCTGATAAAATCTATTTTGCATCCTATTGGCAAAGTTCATTGCTCATTATCGCAACCATTGCTCTTCACACGTAGGTGAGTTTAAAACAAATTTACATATAGCTTATTTTGTACATTGTGTTTTACTTAGCTAACCTAAACTTATTCTTGGATTATGTCAAGACACTTCGCCTCTTGTTTACTTTGATACTTGCAGACATAGTTAATTAGCCAGTATCAAAAATACCATAATACTCTTTGTTTGTCCCTCCAAAATTCTTGCATAAGCATTGTTTCCAGTTTCTCTTCGGACCATTGTAAGTCCCAAGAGAAAATAAAAACAATGCTTAGGAAAAAATTTTAGAGGGACAAATAAGGAGTATTATGGAATTTTTGATACAGGCTAATAGGAAAGCCCAAAGGCATAGCTGTTAAAGGCGTGGGAAAAGTTTGCATAATTTTTTTTTCATAAGCCTACCATTATGTTTGCTTCTTATAACCCGAGGATTCATCATACTTCTAACCCAACAAATATTTAACTGGTAAACAAGTTACGCAGACACGTATTTTGACAGGGTAAAAGGAATAAAATACAAGAACTATTTAAAAAGTATTTACAGTCGGAGTCAAAAATCAGTCGACTTATATTTCACCCAGAACGCCAGCAATCTTAAGGGGCTGAATTTCAATGTGACATAAGTGGACTGATTTTTACTCCGACTCACAATTCTTGAGGCATCCAATCTCGCTCTTTTTTCATTCGCCTCTGTACATTTACATGTAATGTCAACTAAGCGACCTTAACGTCATTCTATTTACTTTTGTTTCTTTGTTTCTATAGTTTTCATAAGTGATTTGGCGAATATTACTTCACTTTAACTACAGAAGAATTTGTGTCACATAATGTTACTTTTACTCCCTCGCACCAGGGACAAAACTTAATCTTAACTAATTAAACTGTAGTAAGATTTGTTGTCGAGCAAAATAGTCCGCTATACAAAACATTGAGGAACGAAACATTTGTTTCAAGTTTCAGTTGAATAGAGGCACTTAATCAAACTTACAATCTAGTCTCTTTAAGCTTCCAACATGCACAATCCGTCTTATTTTTGAAAAACCTTCTGTATTGCGACCATAAGGGTTCGGTGCATATGTTGTGCACCTTTTAAAATACGTCACATAATTGCCTACTTTAAAGCAGATTTACCTAGAAAGAGTCCGTTGCATACGTGGGGACCGACTGTAAAGACAGTGGTGACATTTGGGCAATTATTTCTTTCACAGGACCTTACCTCTTTAAATTAATCAAATTGATTCTGAATGGTACCAATCGATATCGACGCCTAAATAAATCACTTGCCTTGTTATGCACCTCAGTCTGACGTTTAGCCCAATAAGTTAATGATGAAGAATCAATTACGCTTTCCCCCTTGAGCTGAAAGCCGTCTAAACATTCACTCCAAAGGGCAGCAGTTAAGAGGATTAATAATAGTCGCGTTGCATGAATACTTTACATCGGTGATCGCAGTTATGAAATGTCCACCGTCCCTTTTAAAATTCTGGATATAGCGCACGCTTCCGACAACAGTTCAAGGCATTAGTTTACCCCTTCTGGAGAGACTATTTACTCTTCGACAGTTTAGTGTTAAACTAGTGACGTCAGAACTTAAGAAGTTTCGAAATAGTTTCTCTTTTTTTATGAAAAACAACAAAAAAAGCAAGGTGGCACATGCACGCCAACACCACTGAATTCGGTGTGGCTAACACAGCACCCATGCGCACAATCATTTCACCCGGTCAATTAGCAGCCATGGACAGCTGTTTCGGCCTTGCTGGGCCTCATCAGCATGGCGTAGCTAACATACCAGGCGGGTCTTTTAGGCATACCCACCTGGTACTGGGTAGCTACGCATGGCTGCTAATTGACCGGATGAAGAGGTTGTGCGTATGCGTAATGTGTTGTCCACACCAGGTTGGTGTTAACGTGTGTCACCTTGGTTTTTTTTTTTTTTGGTTTTTGCTTTTTTTGTACACAAATAAAATATTCTGGTCTTGCACATAGTTGGGGTCATCATATCAAGATAAAATTGGGTCAGGGTATTAAGTAGTATCCATCATAGATTTCTCACATAACCTTTTCTTTCAAAATATCGTTACCACGGCAACCGAATAAGAGGCATTTCTTTCAGCATATATTGTCTTTAAAAAAATGGAACGGTGTTATCTTCCCATACAGCGTTACCACATAATGTTAGAAAGAATCTCTAACATTTAACCAAGTCTGTAGGCCAGTTTCACAAAAAAATTAGTGTTTTATCATAGTATGTCTTCATTTTTCTCACCCACAGAATTTTGTAGCATTCTTACCATAGACATTGTTATAAAAATTAAGTTACCACGAAAAAAATAAAAGGGTATTTTTTGGGAAGCGGAGATATAAACAAGAGAAGTTGCAAAAGATGAAACATCATGGGGTTACAAGATGCGCGCAGTTTATCACCTGATCAGAGATTTCGCGCGCGAGTGGAACTACAAGCCAAGGGACAGGGAGACCATTCTAGCAAAATTAATTTTGGTAGTTTTCGTGAAGAGGAGATATATTTTTAAATTCCATCTATACAAGGATTAGAAGAAAAATAAGAGAAATTAGCGGTAAAGTTTTAAATGAAAGTTAAACAAAATCAAATTGCAGGAAAAGTTTTGATGCCGGTGCAATGCTTCACCAATTGAGTTTTGAAGCCACTCAGTTGGGAGCAAGTTGGAGGAGGCCAATTTGTGGGGATTAGATTTGTTTGCGTGAAAGCACTCGCTGAATGAAATAAATGTATACATGTAAGGTGTGGGATATAGGTGAAAGAGAGAAGCCGGATTCTCGCAGTTATCTGGACAATTTAGGCAATTGTATAAGAGACATTAGTATAAATACACAGGTAAATATACATAATCGCGCGCTCTCATTGGCTCGCTATCTCGGATTATCAGCCGATAATCACCTCGACGGACAAAATGGCTGCCAGTAGTCCTTTTGCCACTGTAAGTGAAGATGATTTCGCGTTGAAATGTTTTTTTTTTCTCTTTTTTGAGATAATCACCTGTGTATTTATACTAAAACAATTATTCGCCTAAGACTCAGTGATTATCTATGAATATTCACCGATAATCACTTCGCCTTCCGCGAATAATTGTTAAATATTGCTTAAATTGTCCAGATAAGTACAGTAACTTCTCTCTTTCGTGTATAACCCGAACTTAAATATGTACTCTTATTTTACACTGACAGAATTTACTTCTCCAGGTGAGTTCAGTCCTTCTCCAGACAACTTGCAATTGATTCACCCCGAAGTTGAAAGTTCCATTAAAGTATGTCATTCAGGCTCGGTGAAAACCATTTACAGGGGCACCCAACGAGCACTTCGTCGCTAAACATCTATTCAGGTGGAAGGTGAGCTAGAAGTTTCGAGCTCAGACTTTCGATGCGCACTACGATTTTGAAAGCTTTTGTCAACAGATTCCCTAGGCATTTCAGAAAAGCAGTGAAGGGTCCGAGGAGTGCATAGAAAATTCGAAACCGCATCGAAGAACGCTAGAATTTTAGTGATCTCACAGGTAGCCGAAGCTCGATGTATATGTATCTACACTGTACTATAATATAATACAAGAGTAAAAACTAGTAATAGCTATCGCTAAGTGCCAATGAAACAGTCAATACAATACATAAATTGCAGATTTGTATCAGAATTCCAAAATACCCAACAGGAGTTGTAATTTTTTATTCAAAAGTACTCCAACTCAATTTATCTAGTTAACAATAATACAATTACTGATAGAAATTGCAAACTTCGTATCTTCAAAAACAATGTAGATGTCAACGTGTTTTGCAATAATGTGGAAAGTACTGCTGTAATTTTTGAACGGCAGTAATTTTAACAGGAATATCCAATAATTAAGTTGGATAAAATCAGTGCCATGTAAAAAAAAGCGCCAAAGCG
>NC_090894.1:30607437-30627437 GCF_036669925.1 Montipora capricornis
CGTTACACGTTTCAACCCTTATGGGTTTCTGATATCATATCTATCAACGTTTTTAGGAGGCAACCTCAACCCAGTTGAGGTTATCTACTGGATAGTTTTAAGGTGCAAAGATATCGAACAAAGCTTGTAACAAGATGCACACACGATTTTAATAGGCGTCACGAAGTGTCCCCTTGCTCTTATCAACTTGAATACGGACAATTAGCGCGGTTTTCAAATGAGTGTCGTAAAACCAACACCAAAGTAATTACTTTGGCCAATCAAAAAGGACGGAGACAATCCAGTAAACCAATCAAAGCTCGTAGCCGACACAAAGCGCGGGAAAATGTGCACGCGCGGGCCACGATTGGTTTTGGTTTCATTTGTGATTGGTTGAAAAAGTGGGGCGAGACCTTTGAACCAATCACTGAGTGAAGTAATGCAAAATAAAGTAATTCACTAATTACTTTCGACACTCAATTGAAAACCACTCTAACTTCACAATATAAATAAGAGGACAATCTGCATTTACCCTAACCTAAAAATGACGCTAAACCTAACAATTATCGTTGCTTTTGGAAATAGGCAGCATATCCTCAGACTTAGCAGGACATCTCGTGTTAAACATTAAAAAAAGGGCGTGCATATAATCACTTCAATTTCTCCGGGGGACGTGGGAGAGTTTTTGATAAATCTATCCAGCCCTCGAATACAATAGATAGGAGTGCACGCCTTAAGCATTACCTCAGAATGAGAAAAACAAAAGGTCGCGGACAGATCGTGCGCCAAATATGAAACCTCATATCACTTTACCTGAAGTGTTAAGAAACGTGGGCTCGGATGATCATGATAAAGAAATCTCTCTCGATGAATAGCCGTTGTGGTTTTCCATATTAGTTTCCCTCGAAATTTTAGCTGCTCCTCGCCAAATTCATTTTTCCATTTCTCTTTAAACGTGGCAATGATATCATCAATGAGTTGACGATAAACTGCAAATTTCAAAGCAGAGACATAATGCAATCCGCAGTTGAGAATAATAACACTTTTTTCGTCCATTTCTGGCATGTGTATAACGTCTCTTATTTCTTGTAATACACGATAAGGATCAAAGTCACGGTAGTTTTTCTTGAACTTTTCTACTTGCACTGGTTCCAACATGGTGTATACCCAGCTGTAGGTTATGTTACATGCTCGGAATATTTCGGAGCACAATTGCGTGTAATGAATAGAGTCGTAAAATCTCAGGGCCAATGAGTCGCCGTAAATCCACAGGATACCCTCTCGGTTGCGTGGGGATCTTTCGAATAACTTCTCTGAGAAAAAAAAAAGGGACAAATTTCGTAAATTCACTGTAGTCCAGTTCGATTCTACTTGGCTTGGACACAGTTGTGGTACCTCACTGAACTTTACCTGGTGCATGCGCAATCCATGTATCATTCATCCAATAACCAAAACCATCGGATAAAAATTTACAACCAGTTCCACAGTGGGACGGATGACCTAAACCATAACTTAAAAACTCTGCCAAAAAATCAAAAGAGAACAGTTTAAAGTACTTTTTCATGTTTGCTTGACAGCAGCCCGTTTAAAATGACAAAGAATGGGATCTCCCATTATTTTAATTTAACAGCTTGTATTTCCTTCAATTCAGTTCAAGTCAAGTCAAGTCACTTTTTATTTAATTCACACAGAAATAATAATTAATACAAATTAGTGCTTAAAATATAAAAACAAGAGATTGCGAAGAAAAAGAAATTTTACAATTGTAGGTTCATTGTGCAGAGTTTGGGACACCCAAATAGTTCATGGAACTAACCAAGTAGGTGACCGAAAACAAGAAATATGAGTAGAAAGAATAGAGATGCAAAATAATTGTTTTAGATAAAAAGTATTACTTCATTAATTAAATAGCAGTTAGAGAAAATATAATCGTAAAACATTAGGAATCAGTAATAGTATTCTAACCATCAATCACAGAATTTTTGATATATTGACGAAAACTGGAAAACGGCTTGATTTGCTTAACATCAATAGATAAAGAATTCCAAAGTTTTGGACCAATGTAACTGAGAGAGCGAATGCCGTATTGAGTGGTATGAACAGATGTAACAAACAGATTATCAATCTGTGATTGACGTGTATCATATGAAGGAATAGAAGATACTGGGTTAAAAGAACTAACAAAACTAGAAGGGCTTAGTTTATGGTACCACTGATAAACAGAAGAGAGAATTTCAAGATGAATTATATCAGAGAATTTCAGGAGTCTGAGAGACTTCAATAGTCGCTCAGAACGTGAACTCGTTTTTGCAAAGTAATTACTGGTTTTAGGTAGGTTGGGTATGTGACACTCCAAACTTGAATATCATAAGTAAGGAAGGGGTAAATTAGGGAATAGTGAAGAATAAGTATATCACCATTAACATAGTACCTTAATTTGGAAAACATTTGCCTAGTTTTCGATAGTTTTAAGCAAAGTTCATTAACATGATTTTAATCTTCCAAGTCAAGTTTGAGTCAAAAGTGACACCTATTAAGTATTTGACTATGGAGACTTCTTGGATATTTACACCATCAATTATTAACTTTAATGACCTATATGGTGTTTCTTAGGATGAAAATAAACAAAATTGTTTTTCGGAATACTGAGAGCTAGTCTAGCTAGTCTTGTCAGGCGTTGGTAGGCTATGTCATCCTACGGTCAGCCTTCGCCGCGATCACAAGTCCAGTTTCGTTTATTGGTATATCGCAATAAGAATACCTATAACCCCCAGGGTTGCACCACTGCCTTGGTCGGGGGTACACGCTCCCTGTTTGTTTCCACCTGCTGTTTTTTAGGACTTTTCGTGTCCGGTTCTGACGCATTGCTCTTCTCTTTATATAGATTTGATGTATAAATGTTTTTGTGCCCATTCCAATGCTAAATAAATGGCACGGTGTCTTGGCTGTCCAACGCGCCCAAGTATTATTGTTGTGTTAGTCCGGTTAAGTAATGGAGGCAAAATGGCAATTGTTTTTATTTTGCCGGCAGATATTAAATCGGTTTGTCGGACTAGGCTAAATCAGTAGGTTGATTTAGCAACAGAACGGGAACCTCAGTTGACGACGGGAGAGCGCGAACATTAGTATAGATTCTACTCTAATTTGACCTAACAAGGACATTTTGAAGCGCGCGCCGTCGTCAACTGACCTTCCCGTTCTTCTGCTAAATCAGCCCGTTCTACGGTCAGCCGTCGCAGTGTGCACAAGTCCATTTTCGTTTATTGTTATATCGCGCTGAAAAAATTGTTTTATGTCTTCGTCAGGCTGTGTAGCGTTCTTTTTCATTGTAAATAATATTAATCAATAAGAATACCCTAGAGCCCCAAGGGTCGCACCCAGGGCTTTCCACAACGGTTACTCGTCAACTTTTCGTATTTTGAGCAACTTTTTTCGTATCGATCTGAGAAATTTCTAGTTTTCTACAAATTCTGAGATATCGCAACAGCTTTTAGTGCTTAAATTGGCCATGCTTCCATAATTCACAATGTTTCAGTAGACAATTTTTGAATTTCCTGTGAAAAGGAGGCAGTTCTTGCCCTCTGGGGAAGATCATGGGCAAAAATGCATTGCAGCCAGGTTGTTAGGTCAGTGGTGCTTTAAAGAAAATACAAAATGGAGGACGGATATTCACACTCCACTGATTCGAATGTTGCGGGTAACTAAAATCATTCAGATTTTTTGAGGGTAGTAGTAGAAGCCGAGGCAAGAGTAAGTACTCCAAAAAACATTTGTTTTTTAACAAATTTATTCAGCGAAGCTGGTTACAACGCAAAATTGCACAAAAATGCATAAGACCAAATAAAAGAAGAGAAACAAAAAAAGAGTCTTTTTAAGCAACGTTTGAGCAGCTTTTGTTCCAAAAGCAACTTTTGACTTTTTTGGAGCACCTTTTAGAGAAATTTGGGCAACTTTTTGGGAAATCTCGAGCAACTTGTGGAAAGCCCAAGCTAGAAAACTTGCACCACTGCTTTTGTCAGGGGTACAGTTTCCCCGGTTTTTTTCCACCGGCTGGTTTTCAGGGGTTTTCGTGTTCGGCTCCGGTGCATTACTTTTCTCTTTTCTCTAAACGTTTTTATACCATGAGCCTATTCCAGCGCTAAATAAATGGCACTATGGCTTGCCTGGCCAAGGCGCCCATGTATCATCTACAATGTAGCTCGAGCGTCCGTTTGAGTATAGTGGAGGCAAAATAAGAAACAAGCGCTACTTGCATTTCAACTGGGATCATCCGTTCCACCTTATCTGATCAAAACTGGAGACATTTGGTTCATAGCAGAGAGTAAATCGGGATAGAAAGGGTTGCCATGGTAGCATCTTAAAATCAGTTATTGAAATAATGCTGAAAATTGATGAGAAGATCGAGCGGATTTTCATCGGCCGTGGTGGATAGCATACTCGGATATATTCATAATTCTTTACACAATACCTTGAAGCTTAGTTAGTGTCTTCGATTCTACATTTAAATTTCTTTAGAGGTTTAAATAGTGTGCATTATTGCATTCTGGGCTGTTTCAAAAGTTCACAGCTAAAAGCAAGATTTCATACGATGCAGTGACATAACATTGTTCCCAATGCGGACGAATGCCGTTTTGTCGCAGGATCTGATAAATAAGTTGAAAAAATAAATCATTACTTAGTTTTTATTTAAAAGGAAAATATAGTGCTAAATTTGTTACACTGAAGGTGACAAAAAGGGAAAAAGACAGGAGCTGTTCAGATTACTTCAAATAGTAACACTCGAGGAAAACATCCCTGGGATAAAAGACACAGCTCAATAAAGATCACGTAATTTTAATTGTAAGTTAAAACAAGTGACAAATTGTGGTTTCCTACCATCTCTTATCATTGGTCCATGGCTAGCAGGCACGTTGAAGCACAGCGGTTCACCACCCATCAAAGGTTGCATTAAGTAAACTTGCTTTCCTTTTAGAATTCCCGGAGACTGGTTGCTGCCATGTATGTTTCCTATAAATTAAAAAAACAGCCTGTAGTTATAAGTGGGTCTCAAACTCCTAAATAGGGCCGTTTGCTGATGTGTCACTGGACAAATTAAAACTAAGAGCTAATTAATTAGGGTTAAGTACTGACGTTCAGGCCCGGGTTAATAGAATCGAGGCATGGTTAGTGCTAAACGGCGTTAAATACCATGGAAACCTATACTATTAGGTTTCGGTATCTCTTAACCAATGTGATATTGGATGTCGGTCCAACATGATTTCGATTGGGTTATATAATATAAGCTGCCAAAATTTACATACTGTTCAAGTCTTTTTCGTTCGAATCGGTCATCAAAGGACAACATTGCAGCAAAATCGCATTCGTAAGATTTATTTGAGTCGCGTTTGTTTGCTTTTGCAACGACTCTACCTGATCAGTACTTTGACGGGGTACCACTACACTTGCAGTCTAAATTCCTTCCAATATTGTGACTTTATTAAAGAACTTTGCTCTTTGAAGGCTTTGAATACTTTTCGTGTACAGTCCCAAGAACTCGTCTTCCGGAGGAACGATTTGAAATCTCAGGTATGCAAATTGCAAATGTACTAAAAGGCCTTAAAAGACTGCTCTGTAGCGTCCTATTCAAATCGCAGACTAGGCTAGGCTTGCCTAAAATAAAACAAAATAAATTTACTGATTAAGTACTAATATATAGGCCACTCAAGTTATGTTATTTTTACATATCAAAACTGGGCTATTTGTACGACGACAAAACAATCAAAATATCACCTTACCCGAAATAAACCAGTAGTCGGGGGGATCTTTCATGCCCTCGCATATAGAGTGATCTAAAACGGCGGACACGCAGTAATTTCCAGGATGAAGAACCAAGAACAAAATTTCATAAAATCCATTTCCGTTATCAAACACCGTGGGCGCGAATCCAGTTGGACCGGAAATGAAAACCCGCCAGTAGTCTCCACCAACTGCCTTAGGATCGCCGTAAGCTGTAAGGCTCTGCAATGTAATCCTGCTGAACTCCCCAGCTGGTCTAATATCCACGGACTCGACAAAGCTATAACGTCCGTTTGTTCTGTTTTCCTCACCCCACCCTGGTAGATGCTGTTCATATACTGTGTTTCCTTCGCAAGGTTCGCGTATTCGTTTCCAGTCTATTCTAGCATTACGCATTCGACACCAGTCTGTGCTGAAATCCTGAACTGTGCTCCGAATGGCAGTTCTCGTCAGATATAAAGGATAGTACCATTTCAGGTAAATAAATAGGAATATTATGACTCCCCAGTATAAACAGAAGGCTCTTTTCAAGAGAAATAGACGAGGCAACCCTTTCAGAGTGCCAACCCTGTGAACGCGGGACTGTAGCGTTTGGTGAAGTGAGGGAATCAACCTCTTCCTGTGCATAATCTCTTCATTAAAGTGGTCAGCGTTAGATAAGCAGAGATCTTCTCCATCTTGACTATTCAATAGTCGGCTCATAAGAAGCACCTCTGTCAAATGAAGGAATTATATAGCGGTTGAAAACAAAGGCTAGGCCGGGACACTGTCTCAAAGAGGACCATGGGCGGCCTGCGACTGAATCCAGTTCTTATGTGATTTTCTGGGAAGTCCCAAAAGTTTTCGGGCCTTTTTCGGGTTATGACGTAAAACACGGAGGGATTTTGAAGCTATGACACGTTTAAGGAGGCTTAAACCAGTTTTAACACTTTCAACAAACTGGATTCGCTCTGACGAAGGGCTAACGCTCGAAACGTCAGCTTCTAGAATCCCTGTACGGTGGTCAATTTGCATTATGAAAACCAAATTTTTGTGTACCATTTCCCGCAAGAATTAAGTCTACCCAACTGCTTTATGTAACCGGTAAAGTTATGATACCATAGGAGATAACAATAATTGCCTAACAAGATGCAGCCACTGGTTAATTAATGTGGCGTAATAGTTTACCATGGCAAAAAAAAATGCATCCAAAAGCACCCTATATTTTGTCTTTAAACACGCATATCTTAAAAAAGAGCTCAGTGAACCCAATTTTTTATTGGTTAGATTAGCATGCTAAGATAGAACTCTCTGCAAAGCTATGGAACAGATCATGATTAAGAGCCATCTTTACAATTGGAAAATGTTAAGGTGGTTCTGAATCCGCTCCTGTTAATTTTTTTAAACTCAGTTTGAGAAGAGTTTCATCTTAGCATACTAATCACTCTCCATGCAGCAATAACAAATGGGGGTCACAGAGGTTTTTTTTTTTATATATTCGTGTTTAAAGATAAAACTGATGTAGGGTGCTTTTGCTAATTGCTTGTCATAAAAAAAAATGGGGGTCACTAAGTTTGTATTTAAGATATAAGTGCTTAAAGACAAAATATAGAGCTTTTTTAGATGTTTCTTTTGTTACCATAGTAGTTTATTATGTCACATTAATATGTGGATCTTGTTAAGAAATTATTGGTATTATATTTGGTACCATAAAAGTGCCGTAAAGTGAAACAGTATTGTGTCTATTGTAGAGTTAGTCCTTCTAATAAGACATTCCCTCCAAATTGATGAAACCGATTTAAGCCACCTTAAATACGTTTTCCTTTTTTTGAAATGATGATATGAAAATAAACGGCTCGTTCAGTTTTATAGGTGGTATTTCTGGCTTTGGACGTTTTTACAGCTCTTGTGAAACAGGTCATTAAAAGCTCTGGTGAATAAAAAAGCGAAAGTGAAGATATAACGATTCGACTCATCCTCGGAGACGCAGGGGGCAGTTCGTGCTTGGGGTACAGGAGAAGGTTAAACTCGCAAGACAAAATAGAGAGGCCTAGTAAAGTATAGAACACTACATTTTGCATATACCCCACGAACTGTCCCATGGGTTCGTTCGTTGGACTGTAAACCACTCCAAACACCTGCCAACTATTCAAGAATTAAGTATGTTGCTACCACTTGACATGCTTCGATTGCCATGCGATTCAGAACCTGCTGAAGAACTCTACCTGTTCATTTTCCACGTGCTCTCAATTAAGGAAAGCAAATGTGATTTATCGGCTAATAATAGAGGCCAAAATGGAAATTGCCAGGGAAAAAAGGTCTTTCACATATTCAGCTAGCTTCATGTAGCTTTGAGGCAATTAATTCACAGCGGACAATTTTTTTTTCACACTCATTTAAAATATTCATCATCACCATCGCTGGTTGAACAGTGATATCACTCAATTGAGAAAGAAGCCTTCTGTCTCCTACCTTACGAATGAACGGTAACCCCAATTTGAAATGTTGCATCACAATGTTGTCCCACGATTTTGCGTTAAAGGATTCATTGTTTACGGCGGCTTTCAAAATCCCTGAGTTTTTTTCTCTCACAAAGAGAAGACTTTCGTGATCTTTGTATTCACGCTTCCACATCACGTGACAAGTAACGTCATAGTGTGCAACCTGCATTCCGTTGTTCAAGTCTTTTCAAGACACAAGTGAAGTTATTAAACGGATTTCAATTGAGTGCCGTAAACAAAAAAAAGGCTTTGACCAATCACATCACAATATAAAATAATATTTTATTTTGAAATTGCATTAGATACTCAATTCACAACCACCACACAGCACGCAGATAACCAGGTCGTACTCAATCAAAAGATTAATGACAGAATTCCAATACTGCAGCAGAAAAAGCAGAAAGTACACTAGAAGCCGGACGAATGTCAAATGAACAACCCGTCCAGTTGTCATTGTCAACTCTGCTACAAGAAAGCTTTTTATCATTCGATGTATTTTTCCTTCCTTTTCTTTGACCGAGAGCCCACCATGTGACCTGCAAAATAACTGCCTACAAATAAGTGTTTTGCTGCAAATAATATTCTGCTCATGTGTAATTGAAACTACGCTCTCAGGCTTGTGTGACTGTCGGAGAGCATCTTTTAAAGCTTCTTCATCAATGAATACCGCATTTTCCCCTTTTTCGGATCCGGATTTCAAGTCCTTGAAGGCTGTGAAATTCTTCAGCTGTGTTGATGCCTCCATTTTGTTATTGAACGTTTGACTGCAAGTGCAATTTGAATTCTACAAATAAAATTATGCTGAGAAGGAAACCAATTGATTTCTGTCATTACTCGACTCCTGCAAGGCAGCGCGCGCTTACCGCTTCCCGGAAACAAAACTAAAATAAAATAACTCGGTGGTCGATAAAACAATTATTGAACTCGCTTATCGCAAAATATCGTGATTTGTCAGTGTCTCGCAGATCAATTATTTGCCTCAGCCTTCGTCTTCGGCAAATAATTGATCTGCTCGCCATTGACAAATCATGACATTTTGCTCAACCTCGCCCAATAATTGTTAAACATTGGAAAAAAAGAAGAAATAAATGAACAATTTCCCGTACAGAGCACGCATAAGATTTGTATGTAAAAACGTATGCGAAGGGAAACCCGTGATTTAAGGGGGCTCCAAACCAGTTTCAACAATTTTTTTTAGATGTAAGCATGTAAAGTCTAATATAGAGTGTTTTTTGGATGGCTCTTTTGTTGCCATGGTTACCTATTACATGGTGACCATGGTGAGCCTTTCAAGTGTATTAGGAGATGTGTTGATACACATTTATTTTATCTCATAAGCAAAAAGTAAACGCTAGATGTTTTCGTTAATCACTGTCGTCTCCAAACAAGAATCTATAACGTTGTGTGAAACGCCGCTTAGACAACTTCGACAAATAACTCAGATTTACCGCATAGACCTGAGAATTTGAGAAGTGGTTTGTTTCCTACAACATTCCAAGTTCTTGGCCTTTTCGAATTTATCTTTTTGCTGCGTGATAGGGAAACTATCTATGGTATAAGATAAGCTAAATGAAAAACAGCCTGAGCAAGCTCTAATCTTCTGTGTAACAAGATCATACCGCGCATCTTAATTCCTGCATTCGCGCTTCACCACAATTCCTTGCTCCTTTGACCACAATCCCTTGCGTTTCGAAGAAAAATGTGTTCTCCCAATTAGTGAGCTGTCTGGTTCGTTCGCTTCAGGCTCACTCACTGCGGCAGCAAATAATTAAATCTGAACAACAGATGCATTCACGTCAACAATAACAGCTAGTTCTCCATGCTCTTCTATTCCAACCTTCCCTGAGCTATGATTGTCAAACGGTTGTATCAACCTACATCGCCATATTGTAAGAAAAGTGCATCAGTTCCCCACCAAATTGTTTAGTTTGAAAACAACAACCGAATCATGAGCTAATGGTCAAAAAGCACTGAAGTACAAATAGCGACTAAGAACAAATTTTGCAAGTAAACGTGCAAACAGGAAGAAAATTTTAAATTTTGCATATGCACTCCGCACTAAAGGACAAACGACAATGGACTTGCCGAAATGAAAATTGGATTATTTTTCCAACGGCGATGAATATTTCCTTAACAACTTTCCTTTTAGTCTATTCCGCTGGTCAAACATATGAACTAAGTATATTCTAAAAAGGAAATAGATTTTCTATTCTTAACGAAAAAATATTCCTGTTTTTGGGTCTTCAAGTTTATATGATAAACGAGATTTTTACTTAACCTTAAATGTTCGCAAATTTCCGGGCTAAGGGAGTCTTGAAAACATGACCGAAATTATAAGCGGTGTTTACTTATAAAGCAATAATCACAATGAGATAACGAACGGGTATGAACATTTTCAAGCGGCTTATTCTGTGCAAACTAAGAAGATGATAACTTTGACCATTTTGGTTCATCATATTTACAAATAGGTAGCACGACACTTTCATAACAGTTCCTCAGAATTGAAAAGCACTTTAACGTGCAAAACAAAAAAGGCATGACCTTTGATGCCACATCAAGACAATACAGCATGAACATCTTAGTTGTTGTAAAGACAAATATCTGTCTAAATGTATGATCTGCCTTACCATATATTTGTTAGTACTATAGAACAAAATATACCACGGAATAGCGTTTACCCGAGATCTGTTTTTGTAAATAAGTGCTGTTTTGTCGTGCTACACAACAGGAAAGTAGCAAACAGAAAGTCCACCATAGGGTGTCAATCTATTTTATCTCTGATTTTTTATTGCATTGTTTGTGCAACAGAACGTGATATTAACATGGCTCAGTGTCAAAAACAACGTAACATCTATGGTGCTTTTACAGTGGCAACTGTATAGATCAACTCATCTCACTGCTGGCTTGTTGTTTCGCGAGTAGAGCTGATTCGCCGCAGAGGCTCCATCAAATTGAACCAGGAACTCGCCAAAAAAGTTTTAATGGTCCTTCTTATTCCAGCATCACGAAAAGCAAACACAAATGGATTCAAAGCGCTGTTGGCATACTGCGCACATTTGATAAAGAACCCAACGCGACCAATATCCACGGGGGCTAAATTACAGGGGAAACAAAACTTGAACACGAAAACCCCTATCACGTGTGGGAGCCACATCAAGAAAAATGTTCCACAGATTATTGCGAGCGTTGCGGCCGTTTTTCGCTCGCGGAGATACTTGCTTCGTGATCTTACTCTGTTAATTCTTGTTTGTTCTTGCTCGGGTTCAATAGTGTTTCTGATAATCGTTCGAGCAACAATGAAGATAAAAAAGTTCAGTGATGGAATTATGAGCAATGCCAAAGAAAGAGCTGTCACGAAAACGTAGAACGGGTAGTTTTTGTCGACATTGGGCGTTATAACGAAATCAAGGCAAGACAGAATCAAGGAAAGTACCCAGACCACACCCAGTACACGACAGTAGGACTCGACAAGAAGTGCGTGGTGAAGGTAAGGCTTTGTAACGGCAATATACCTCTCAACTGTCACTGATATCAAGTGAAATACTGAAGCTGTTGCGCTAAATATATCCAGCGATATGTAGAACCTCCTCAACAAGCTGGTTGGTGAATCACTTTTGAGAGTTACGAGGTACAGGGGTATTGCCAAAGCCGCCACAAGCCAGTCCGATGCAGCCAATCCAGCGATAAACACGTTCGATCCTGTTCGAAGCCTGGGGCTTTTCAAAAACGCTACTAAAATTAAAGCGTTTCCAAACAGAATAATTAACATCAATACAAGAAGAATTGTCTCCCGCACTGCTTCCTCTGCTTTATATGGCTTGTACATTACCAAGTAAATCTTCTGTGATTCACTAACTTACAAACATTCGCAGAAGTTTGAATGTGTACAGAATTGAATTTAACTAGTTCAGTAAGTGGTGTGCAAAAAGAAACTAATTTTAATCTTGAATAATTGTGTACTCTTCTCGAGAAATTTCTGAAGTCCATCCGTTTGAACTCAAAATAAAGGTGCCGAAATGTGAAGAGCTTATCTAGTTTCAAAGGAAGAAATACATAGTTTTGTTTTATCAGGCGGCACTAATTTTTCCAGTTTAAAAGTTTCTTTTGTTTTCTAGGAGTCGCACCATAAAAGGCATTAGTTGCTTCGGATTAAAATGAAAGGAACTGTCAACAGATGTATTGTTAATCGCTTTCAGTGCGATAACTTCTTCTAAATTAACTGCATTAAGGATCCGGCAGACCGTCTTTGAAATCAGCAGTATATCAACAAAAGTACATTAGAGAGTGTCTGAAGCTAGTTTTGAAATTTCAATGTATTCGACTCGTTCATTCATTGTGTCTTTCTGCAAAGCCACTTGGCATCACAGCAACCACCAAACCAGAGAGAAATTTCTCGTGGGAGGTCCGTACAAATTAGTGAAAGACGAGCATGCCGGACCTCGCGAATATTTCGCCCAAAAACATCATAGGGTATTTTCGGGGGAAATGGTGTTTTCAGTTTAGATTGCTATCTTAATTGACATTTATTGAAAAACTAGTTTAAAACTAGAGGGTGTTTGTAAAACTTAAAATTAAAACGTTGTGTTGCTATGTGGTAGAGATTGATACTTTCTCTTTCAAATTAATTGTTTTGGGTAAAACACAGTGGCTTAATGGATCTAAATAGGCTTCGGACTGGTAAAAATCAATATCAATTGTATGCCGTTCCGTAAAATGAACACTTTGATCTCAATGGTTTTATTTATTTCTTTTGTCTCAAAGCCTTTCTATTTGTCATGTAGGAGAGTTTGTTTTGGAGCAGATTATCGAGGTGCAAAGATATGAACTCAAAATGACTTCGTTTGGACGCAAATCGTACATTTTTTTTCCGTTTTCAAAAAAAAAAAGTCTGTCCAAACGTAGCGTTTTCAAATGGTGTTTCCACAAGAATGCGCTAAAACGCTAATGCTGCTGAAGGAGCATGCGCATTTCTCAGTAAAACGAGCCCGCAACATGGACGAGGTAGGCTGGATCCAATAATGTAATGCCATCGTTTTTGAAAGAACCTTTTCAACAATTTCCAATTTGAAGAGTGTTTTCGGGCAATTGTGTTTTCGATCAGTGTTTTACCGGATACGTGTGAGTGGAAAGCCAATCCGCGAATAAAAAGTTGCGTTTTCAAACGAAAGCGGAAAGCTTAATTACGGACGGGGCCTTCAAAGAAAGAGCTGGTTCATGAAAACTGAATGCTTTATTTACGCGCGCTAAAAGTTGTTCCCGAAGATCAAATCCAGTTCGCATCGAACTATCTCTTAATTAACTGACTTTTGTGCAACGAGGCTTTGTGCGTCGTGAGGAATTCGAATTGACCGTCGTACAATTCAAAGAGCCGAGTGTATATATTTCTTCCTCGGAAGATTGCCAAGTGATTGCTGAAACAGCGTGAACTAAATAATATATATGAAATGAATCATATCACTGAACTGTGGATATGAAATCAAGTAAAGCTATGATCCTCGCAGTTATGGACGCAATTTTAGCAATTGCGTAGAGAAGCCTGAAATTTTCAGGACTTCAACGGGGTTTGAACCTGAATTTTTCAGGCTTCTCTACACAATTGCTAAAATTGCGTCCATAACTGCGAGGATCATAGCTTTACTTGATATTATCGAGTGTTGTGTAAGGGTTTTTATCAGATAAGTTTGTGATTTTGGTCTCGGCGTATGGCTGTTCGAGCTAATCCCTTTGTGGCTCATGACGAGACATAGGCTGGACCACTTCATGAAGGTAATGTTAGTTGAAGTTATGTTGGTTATCCGGCTGAGTTATCTGTTTTAAGCATAATTCGTGCAGGATAATCAGTCTGAAAAGATGTCTCCTAAATATACCTTTTTTTTCTTATCCACCAAACTGTTTCATAGTCAAAGAGGTTGTTGAAGAGTTTCTGTGTTGGAGAAGGGACGACCTCTTCTGTACGAATGATTCCACTTATTGGGATGGTTTTTAGACTAAAATGATAAAATTAAAGAGCTTTGCTCCTACATGTGCGACGGTGTACTGAAGTGTGCTTATTAGTGACCGCTAGCTTGGATGGTTTAAGCAAATTGTAATCAGTGGTGCATCGATTATCAATAAGCACACGCGAATAAGAATTCAAAGTGATTCCTCGTAAACCTTCCCGTTTCAATTTTTCCTGGATCAAGCTTTAAAATTCCACATACCGATGTTAACTGATTATCTCGGAGAGAATTGCTTCCTTGGTTGGTTATTACAGGTTGCTCTTAGAAATGATTGTCTCATTGCCAAGCCGACCACATTCCTGGATTCTTCATCGTTTGAAGGCTCTGTTGCGCGATTGTCTTGTGCTTCTTCAGCCCATGGCTTCCTAACATACCCAAGTCCAAAAAAAAAAAAAGAAAGCCAATTGATCTCAAAATGTATAACTTCGAAGTATCGGATGTGAAATGGTAAACAACAGGACGAAACGCCCACCCTCTGGCCTCATACGAAAACCCTGGATGCATGAATAAATATAAAGATCAAATGCAGACTCGAAAATAGCGACTTGATTACCGAGACAGTAACAAGTTAAAATCATTAGGCATACAATGGCTGACCTAATGAACTGATTGATTTTCTTTGAGCGCTTTTTACGTACGACCAAAAACTGTTGTATGAAAATAATTTTATTGAAAGACTAGACAGTTTCTAAAAAATGATCAACAGTTGGTCATCCTTACCCCAACGTTACTTTTCAGTTTCTTTGCGTTCCTCTAGAACAGATTTTGTAAGAGACTCAGTTAAAAAGATGCTGTTTCATTTCATTTGGAATTTTACCCGTCAGGTTAGTATAACTTGGACACACGCTTGTCACACGATGACCAAATGATCACCGTTTGTCACCCCAAGGACCATCACGATCTATCACTATACTGAAAGATGACCCCCAGCTTACTCCGAAGTTACTTTTCATTTTCTTTGATGCGCTTTGATACAGATTTTGTGGAAGAATTGAATAAGATGTTATTTCATCCCATTTGGAAAAGTGCATGTAACGTCAGTTACTACGCATGAGCGTCTGTTATCAATGATTATGCCAACGAAGATTTAAGGATGAATTTGTTATTATTACAGTCTCGACTGGAACGGCTTGGAGACTAAGGTACGGTAAGGCATACAAGGTTGTGAATGAGGATGAATTTTTCCGCCTTTTCTCTCGTTCTCTCTCAGTCATTGTTTGTCACTGATCGTTCGCCTGTTTCAAGTCGCGTGCTAACATTAACTCTGTTTTACGTTGAGCATCGCGCTCTCTCTCTCTTTTTTCTTCTTTCTTCAAAATTGTTGTTTGTTTTATTAAAATGCACTGTCAGATGGATACGTTAATCATACAACTTCTCACTAAGAACCCGGGTTCCAGCAGGGCAACATTTTGCGTATTGGCTTGAAATGAGAGTTGAACGTACGGACGGACACTCGTACGTTAACGTCATAACCAAAACCAATATTAATTTCTTAATCACGGGGCTCCGCACGGGTGCCTGCGGCGCGCGGAGTTCATTTCATTGCAGCTACCGAGTGAAGCGTGCAAGCAGCAACATAATCATAATTTAAAACAAACACATTGCGCGAAATGTCCATGTTTTTGGCTTTGCTGGCTTTTTACCGAAATGCATTGCGCTTGTGACCAGAATGCACCGCGCTGCGACCAGAATGCATTGCCGCATGTAGTAGCTTCGGTTTGAGCAGGAGTCACAAAACACATCGATTATCAACCTTTCAACCGCACATATCTAAGAATCATCTACACTTGCGTCTCTTCTTGTACTTAAAATTCTGCTTTTAGTTCAGATCCATTCCTGGCCAACTCGGCCTATCAAAACTCAGACTTAAGTTCCTTGATCATCGTCAAAATTTCTTAGAATTTCTTAGTCGTCGGAACTCTCGCGTTTCCGTATTTACCAGCCTCGCGCCGGCATCGCAGAGGTCATGTGTTCGAATCCCGATGAGGGCGCCAGGTGATCTGGTGACGTAATTCGGAGGACTGGGGAGAAAAATTTTGACGCCGTATGCCACAACCGCGCGCGGCCTTATTTTTGAATTCAACATGGCAGAGGCGAGGTTAGAACTCGTCGGTTCTATTTGAATGTTCATTCAGTAACAGGAAATGTGGTAAAAACGGAATGATGTGTTGAGTTTTGGCGATGGAAATACCTAAGGCCGCGCGCGGTTGTGGGATACGGCGATAAAATATTTCTTCCCAGTCCTCCAAATTACGTCACCAGATCACCTGGCTATAAGAGACCATTGCTTAAATATTCCAGATAACTGCGAGAAAGAAGTGTCGGTAAGCTGTCGAATTGCTACTAGTTGCAGGGGCGGATCCAGGATTTTTCTTAGGAGGAGCTGCACCACTTAAAGGAATGATGTAGCCGACTGGTGAGGTTTTATTTATCTTCCAGAATGGCAGTTGTATTAGAAAGCCGCAGGTCATTTCAGGAAGGGGGAGGGGGAGGGGAGCGCCCACGCCCTTCACCATCCCCCTAGATCCGCCCCACAGTTGGTAAAGGTCAGTCTACCAAACAACTATTGTTGCTCCGTTGTCGGCCAATTTGATGACGATGCCAACCCCTTTTTGGAGGATTTTTAAGCTCTGTGCATTCTTCTGCGGCAAAATGAATGTCTTATGTTGATATTTCAGAAAACAGCAAATTAATGTTCCAAAAGTATGTAAAGCAAATTTACGCAAGACATTTCAGTTTCTCTCCAGCATTAAGAATTATTGGTGTGTGTGTTGCTATTGAAGTTTTCTTAAAATCTCTCCTTACGGGGACTTGTCCCGAAAAAGGACCTACTTGAGATCAATTTGTTTCGTTTCGCGGACGCACGGCTTATTTTAAGGACATTTTACCCTAGTGACGGATGGTTAACAGAGTAAAAAAAAAAATTTAAAGACTTGACAAAAAGAGGCAATATGTAGGAAGCTTTAGTGTTTGAGTATCGTGTTATAGTACACGCAAAAACATTGGTGAACGCACTATACCTCTATATACCTCGAGCATCCTTAAAACTAGTCTTGTTAATGAACTCGACAAGCACACAGATAAATGTATAAATTCAGTAGTAATTTATTTGATACCAGTTCCATGATTTTGTTCCTTATGTTTACCGTGATACTTCCAAATATTTATTTATTTTAAACGTGCTAGGTCGAACTAAAGAAAACTGCTATCGCCTGCCCTAGACAAGTGGACGGTGAAGGGCCATGAAAGCCGCTGTTACTTGTGGTTGAAACAAATGGCCAATTAAATCCTTTCAAGAGGTGAATTGTGGTTAATTAAGACTCATAAGCGTTTCTTTTATTTTCCCTCACGAGTTTTTTGTCTCCATTTTGAGCAGTAATATATTTTAGCACAAGAACGCGGATACTCCTTGCGCTAGAGTCACTCAAAGAAGTTACTTACTCTACATAGAATTGATTTATAGGGCAAAATTATTAATTAGTAGTCGTCTCTACGTGAGAATGTGGAAGGCTTTTATTTTTTACTTTTCAATGTTTAGACGGTGGTAACGTTGATAATGAATGGCTTGAGGTACCATTCTTTGTCATTTCACTTTTCATTTATTCATATAATGATGACCTCTTTTATTCCGAAGCAGTAAAAAGAAACAAATCGCGGATTTAACCTAAGAATGCCCTCCATAAGGCATTGTCCGCAGTCAGAATTAATTAACATAACGTTTCAGAGAAATCAGTGGTTATTTTTTTTATCCTATTCCGACTGAATAATATGAAATAGCGTTGACCCGACACCAGAGTAAATGGCAAGCAAAGAATACTGTTCACACGTTCATTTAGCAAAAACTCGTGAAAGAAATTGTGGAATTTTCAAGTTGAAATCACGTCAGACGATAGCTTACAGTCTATAGACGACTCTACTTTTTTGGTTTACCGAAAGAATATCCAACTTAATCCGTAGAGTCCCGTAGTTCTCTGGTCACCTTTGCGGTTACCTACTTGTTGTTGGATACAGATGTCTCTTTTGATAAAAAAAAATCCTGAATGAAATACAGTGGAAAACCTTCCCTATAAATATCCCATAGAATGCCTGAAAAGTATGCTGAAAACAAGAAAAATCTTCCAGTTATAGTTGGGGTCTATTTTCCAACTTTAAATAGTAGGCCGCCAGTTCAGAACTCATTGTATTTAGCGACATATTCACACAGATAAAGACAGATATAATGAAGATCAATTTCACTAAAGCAAACTAACTTATTATCTGTCCGCTAAGGAGGGGGACATTGGAGTCTGCGAAAATGTGGTATCCGTTAATTTTTAGCATTGTAGTCCGGAAAGTTCGGAATTGCGGTATGATCAAACCCTACGGAAAGAGGTTATCGTTTGTTTTGGTTCACGGTACTCGGTGCAGAAACTACGTCACGGAATTATGAGACTTCCGGTTGCTCCAGCAGGGGGAAATTTGAACTCTGCAACCTTACTCCGTGGTGCGAGATCACGCTTTGCGAGCGCGATTCGTATTAACAATCGTTTGCTGTACTGACAAAGGCAATCCGCGCGGGCAAAGCAACAGGGGGAAGAAAATATAGAACATATTAATTTTGGTATCGGTATTTTTTTAAACGCGGTATTTCGGTATTTGCAGTTTTGACACGGAAATGATATTGGCAACCCACAATGTCTCCCCTCCATTAGCTTTCCTAACGCGCTAAAAGACTTTTATGCAGAGCTTTTTTCATCAATGTTAATTGATGAGTTAGGTCAATTTGTGCAACACTGAGAAATAATGTGTGTATTATTCTTTTGGTGTAACTTTACGTCCTATGTGATTTATCCCTAAATGCGGCTGTCAATTAGAAGATTTGCAGAGTCCGCGTTTAATGGCATTACAGTATGAACGAAGAATATAGCGAATGAAAACAATTGTTTCATGGGATTAAAATCAAGCAGGTCACCAAGAGTGAAACGTGATAAGAAAAGGTACTTTTGACAATAATTAAATTTTAAAACGGTAGCTAAGAAAATCTACATAGCGTGTTGAAGAAGTTTCTTAAAGCATCAATAGCCGACTTACCGGTTTTCCGTGCCCGTTTCTCTTCCATTACCTTTAATCATTGATTTGTTTTTTTGTGTCAGTGGTGAGCTGTAGTATTTGTGAATCTTATTTCCAGGGCTGACAACTAAACCGGATCTAATAGGATACTGTTGCACACAGATTAAAGCGGTTTTGCCGAGGAATTACACGTTTTTCGCTGGTAAGCTTTCTTCTTTCTGGTACTAATGCTGTATCTTGGCTCGGTAATATCGGATATCGTACTTCATAAAATTTTAAAACAAAATACTTTTTATTGGCACAAACTTCAACAGAAGAAACGATAACTCATCATTGTCCCTTTTGATTTTTGCTTCCGAAAATCTTAACATAGTTTTTATGTAAAGCTACTTCAGTTCACCTATTACACTGACGAAACGAAGAATTTGACCGTTCAGAAGATGTTAGGCCGCCATATACTCCAACTTTATTACTAGAGAAGAAATATTACAAAGGTTGGTTTATAAATATTTCGGGGGCAATTTTACCGTAAACGCTTGTTTCTACTGAAGAGGGTCTTTTAGTTTTTGCCGTGAATTTCAACCACAAATTTTTACACAAAACACAATTACTCAAGTTTATTGAATCAGCTGCTGGTTGTAGATGTCATCCCCAACCGATTTCAATTTTAAACAAACTTTATCGTAAAATAATAAACAAATATTTATCGCTCTGAAGC
>NC_090894.1:30632437-30637437 GCF_036669925.1 Montipora capricornis
CTGAAAAAACTTCTACTTTAAGAGAATTTCTCGAGGAGTCATTTGCTTCATCTCCGGCAGAAGAAAGCGGTCTAAAATTTTGACAAACGGCGAAATTCCACTTGACTACAAAATATCGTTGCCACCAACACGGAGGCGAAAACAGAAAAAAATATATCTCATTAGACTCTTTTGTTTGTCTGCCAACATTTGTAATTGCACCATTATCTCGAAAGATGGGCCACAAACAAACCACCTAAACTAGACTGCCTGGTCTTTTGAGCCCTGGTTATTCCAGGCAGCTCGTAGAGAGTATATTTTTTCGGTTTCATTTGTTTTAAAAAATAATTTACCTCCGGTTCCTGATACAATGTAGCCTTGTAATGCCTTGCACTTAAAGATGGTCCTTGCTTTTGGCCACCATGGCATGTTCACATTCTAGCTGTCTCATTACATTTCGGCCTAGTTTCAGCATATATGATTTGGCTGGGTTCTAGCTATTTTATCGACTGGATACCTCGTATCTTATTTGTGTATATCAGATCTAAAAATGGAGTACTATATGGAGCAGCTCTTGTAAGGCACAGTGAGACTGGTTTGCAACTCAAACAGAAAACAACCAAATTGAAAAAGCAGAAAGCTGACAGAGACTTCAAAACAGCAGAAGCTGTTAAAATACCACATAAGAGCCGCTTAAAAGAACTGCTGCCCTGCCCATTTTTTTTTTTTTAAACAGAAGCTTTTCCAATCTAAAACCACATAATAGCTAGCTTAAAGTGGTGCTATGATCAAAAAATCATTTCCTTTTTTTCTTCAGATTTTGAAAGCGTGTTCGCTTAACACCTAACTGGCAGAATTTTGAGCTTTGAGTTTTATCCAAAGGCTGTTTATTTTGAGTGTAAGTTTTGGATTTCATGGTCCGCCATTACTCACGTTCAAAACTGGCCGATTGGACCTCAGAGGGTTGGATCTAGAGAAAATGACGTCATTTACTCACTAGCTTAAAATTTCAAAGTGTAAACGCAATTTATTATATATGCAAAACACGGGTTGAAAAGTCTGAAAGCCCGAAACTCCCGTGCTGCATATTAATTAGGCCGCGTACACACGCATTGCATATTTAAACTAGTGAGTGTTTGACGTCATTTTCTCCCCGACCCAGCTCTCTCAAGATTTTAAAGTTAGTAATGGCGGACCAATAAATAAGAAAATTCCAGTTAAAATAAACAGGTGTCTTTTTAAAATCAGAACTTAAAACTTGGGTGAGTTAGTGTTTACTTAACATAGTTTTGAAATCCAAAGGAAAAACAAATATTTTTTTTGGTCGTAGTACCACTTTAAAAGAGCTCTTGAACTGATTAACTGATTAAGAAGCTATCATATTGGGGCATATCATGCATATTTACGTCAGTCTCCTCAAAGCGTACTGAGGTGTTCTGATGTAAAAAGAAAAACGTATCTAAGGCCCGTTTCAAACGTCGAATTTACGTGTCCGAATCTAATGCAAATGAGCGAAATCAAGACTAGACTAAGACTAGTTGGCAATGGACAGCAATTATCCTTTTTGCTCTCACACTCACTCACTCATGCCCTTTACGCACGTGATCTTGGGGCGGCCCCCTCTTGCATTTCCCTTCTGGCGTCCAATGTAAAGCAGTTTTCGAAATGGAAGCTTCTTGACGGGTAACATGGCCAATCCACCTTGCTCTAGCAATGCCCCAATATTTTAAAAATATCCTCTGCATATTACTGTTTTAGGAAAGAAAGATAACTGAGGATAACTTTGACGCGACAGAGAAAGAATCTTCATGATGGAAGTACAGAACAGCACAACAAGCATAAACTCAACTCCGATGGAGTCGACGTTAAGACAGCCAGTTACTGAACTTGCCCTCGTAACAGCGTTGTATTGCTTATTGATAATAACAATTATTACCGGAAATGGACTGATCCTTACTTCATTTGTGGTCAACCGGAAGTTGAGAACAGTGACCAACACGCTTATAATTAACTTGTCAGTGAGTGATGCACTGGTAGGACTGGTGTCCATTCCAAGTTGGATTTACATCTTTTTGAGCGCTTACACTGATAAACCTTACACAGTAGGAAGCTATCTCTTTTATATCACTGTGGATATCTTCATCGGAACTGCGTCTATTCTGCTTCTTACATCCATAAGTATTGAGAGATGTTACGCTATAGTGAAGCCACTTCGTCACCGGACGCTGTCAACGCGAGCCTTCTATTCTCTGATTGTTATACCGTGGGCTTATGCCAGCATCATTTCTATCTTGCAGCCTGTCCAGTTCAAACGATGGAAAGAGGCTTACACCATCCTCATGACAGCTACTGGATTCTTTATTCCGTTCACAATTATCTTAGTAGCATACGTTACTATTTTTGTCTACGCGCGATCGGGCGCTAAGCCGAAACTCGCATGTCACCGTGTGCATAAGAAAGCTTACTACAACGAGATAAGGTTGTCGGCAACAGTGGCTTTGATCACAGGTCTTTTCGTTATTGCTTGGTTACCACTCTTTGTTGTCACTGTCATGGCAACCTACTACCCGCAAAGTCTCCCGAACCCCCCAAGGATGACTCGTCTTCTTGAGTTTGTCAAGTTCTGTCACTATGGCAATAGCGCAATAAACCCATTCGTGTATGCCTACAGGAACAAGGAGATGATAAAGACATTTCGTTCCATTGGGCTTTGGATTCTTTGCAAGGAACACAGTCTACAGCGTTCGCTTTTGTCCAGTCCCGCCACCTCTTTACGGATGTCCTACACCAGGGGGACATATCGGGGTTCCCCTAGGAAAGGTCATTTCTCAGCGTCGAATGAACGCGTCCAAAGAGAGGTGGCGTTCATGTCTTCCGTTTGAAAATGAATCTCACAAAAGTTTGAGTCTTGAATTCCAATTTCTCAAGATTTCGTTACATGTAATGAACGCAGGGAGAGGTATATTCTATTCAGCAGCTCTTTTTAAATTGTTTTCGATCCATTTGCAAGATTTTCTGTGACTGCTTCAATCTTAAGATTCAAATATTTGACCTTTACTCAAATGAGGGTTAAACTAAAACAATTCGATCTTCACTCGGATTTGTTTCGAAACGATCCAATCTCCGACGATGTGTTTTCGCTTTCGAAGATGAACAAGACGACTGATCCTAGCTAGCTCGCGTTATTATCCGGAGCATACTGGTGGTCAATAGTTAAGTTAAGAATTCAGCAAGATCCGCGGATATAAATCAGAAAGACGCATTTGTACAGAGGTAACCTCGAAAGCTGACCCACTGACCACATCTGGGGATTTTTTTTTTAATCCTGTTGGTATGACTTAACACTAAGGGCGCTTTCCATTTGACAGAACTGACCGGCCAGACCAGGCATTTGCAAGGACTAACTCTACAACGCCTTCATAGTAACACGTTTTGAGGATGATATATACTCCTCCAGAAGAATGCGAAGGATTATCTCTCAAGTGTTCCTTGCAATTGTTGCATTTTCTTTGCAAACTGACGGGTCTGGCCGGCCAGTCCTGACAAAAGGAAAGCGCCCTAAGTGATCCAAGTTTTAAGTTCTGATTTTTATAAAGACACCTGTTTATTTTAACTGGAATTTTGTTATTTATTGGTCCGCCATTACTAACTTTAAAATCTTGAGAGAGCTGGTTCGAGGATAAAATGACGTCAAATGCTCACTGGTTTAAGAATGCAATGCGTGTGTACGCGGCTGAATTAATATGCAGCACGGGAGGTTCGGGCTTTCAGACGTTTAAACTCGTGTTTTGCATATATAATAAGTTGCGTTTACACGCTGAAATTTTAAGCTATTGAGTAAATGACGTCACTTCGCTAGATCCAACCCTCTGAGGTCCAATCGATCAGTTTTGAACGTGAGTAATGGCGGACCGTGAAATCCAAACCTTACACTCAAAATAAACAGCCTTTGGTTAAAAATCAAAGCTCAAAATTTTACCAGTCAGGTTAAGCGAAAACGCTTTCAAACTCTGAAGGAAAAAAGAAAATGACTTTTTTATCATAGTAGCACTTTAATGTCGCCCACGCCCACGAGAGGCATCATTGATAATAATAACTACTCGGGAAAGTGTTGGCTCCGAGGCGCAATATGAAATATAGAGGCTCAAGTTGATGGGCTCCTGCCTATCTATAACATCATGAACAGACCGCGGTTTAATTCATCTTATTTAAGAACTGACTCCCTCCTTTGCTCTATCTCTCTCCTCTAAGCTGACGCTCGATGTAAATATTCTCGATTAGGAAGGAGTACTTTTAGTCTTCACTCAAGCTACAATTCTGGAAAAAATTGAATTGGGAGTCTCTTGTCCGCAACCCTATTGACCATCTCGTAACTTTGCCCTCCCCTCCCCTCTCGGATCAATGGTGACTGCAACTAAGCTGATGACACTCAACAACATTAACACGAGGACTTCCAACATTGAACGACGGGGTATAGAGAGGGAAGATAAACATCCCTGGCCATTTTCACGTACAACGTAGCCTTGTTTTAGATGATTGAACGAAGATGGCATTTGTGTCACAATTAATTTGTCTAGGATTGTATGTAGCTGTCTCGGGGCTGTATGTTCTTTCTGCGATCGAAGACTTGTAAATCATTTAGGGTTAGGGTCAAAACACAAGAAGAACGCGAGACAAAAATGCGAAAAACTTCAATCTGACGCGAGCAATATCCTGTCATTATCGCATAAATTATCTGTCCGCTTATTGACAATAAAAATTAGCCAATAAGCGCGCGAGAATTTTGCAGTCATTGTAAAATCAGGCGATATTCCGCAGGATTGAGCAGGATAATTGTTTTATTGTTCAACACATAACAGTTATCTACCTTTATCGGAAAAAAAGCTGGAAAAACTGCCATTTTCTCCGCGACACACAAAATTACGTATATCGCAGGATATCTGTTGAGTACGCACGACGAATATTGAGCGCGCTATGACCATATTTGGACAATGTGTTGTGTAATAATTAAAACAATTATT
>NC_090894.1:30642437-30654937 GCF_036669925.1 Montipora capricornis
ACATTGTCGGATTCTATTTCATTGAATCTTAAGAAAATATTCAAAAGGTATTACTTCAAGGCACATTTTGGTGCTTCATTTTATTTTTAAAATATATCATAAAAAATTAATGGTCGCACCCAGCAACAAAAATCAGTGCACTTTGTCTGAGATGGACAGCTCGGTCTATTTGGTAGTTAACAGCAAGTTAAACATTGAGCTGTTGCACGCCAGGGAAAGAGCCCAGGCAGAGAGCAATATGAAAGCCCGAATAAAAAGAACTAGTGACATATTTTGTGTATTATCATCTGCTCCTTGAAACATTTACATAAAATCGAATTTACCGAATGACCGCCAATTGACAATGCAGAGTGGATGCTCATTTTTTTTCCTGTGTCAATTGCCCAAAAAGGTAACCTTTGTTCATGAAAGGAGCCTTTGTTCACGATAGTTTAGACGGACTCTTAAGTTTGCTTTTCTTGTTATTAAATAATTACGACTTTCGGAATCAAAGCAGCTGTTTGCTTGAAAAGTGTCAAAGTGTTGTTTACCCTCGCCGACGTAGCAGATTAAAGGAAAAGTCTTCTCCTCAACTTAGCTGATGAACACAAAAAATGCTCCGAAAACCGTGAGATCTCCTTAGCAGCTAAAAACAGGCCTAGAGTGTTAAATCTGTGAGTAGAGGCGACAAAGAAGGAAAAACTGAAGGTGAGCCAGACTACAGCTAAGTAAACTTGATTCTGTGGTTGTCGCGAAACCAGACTTAACCCAATTTTCGAGCGACAGCGTCAACATCAGTTAATTGAAAAGGTTTAGCTTGAAAGGAAACGTTCACATAAAGATCGAACACCTCGCGTAAAATATGCTGAGATCAGTGTCCTGTTTTTATCTTTGCAATTATTTTTTCTTAAAACGATGATTTCTCGTCCAAATTATAGTCATTATCCAATGAAACTGGTTTAATCGAGGAAAACTCTGTCAGTCGGTTTTTTTATTAAAATAAATGTAATTTTACGAAGAACTAAATGTTGAAACGGCAATCGGTAGTATCTTGAATGTCGTATTTGCGGTGTCCTTAGAACTACCAAAGTTTTACGATTTGCTATTTTCAAACAATGACATTTGTTAAAAGGTTCTAGGGCTGTGCGATATGAATGAATCATCTTTTTTTACTGAGACAAATGCAGATCTTCTGCTTGGGACTCCATGCGCCAAAAATTGAGAGAAAAAAGGCTGAAAATTTTTCTTTAAACGATCATCGACTTCGAAGGCAAATCAAAATATTCGAAAAAATAGAGAATATAGTTACTAAGACAGTAACTGTCAATAGAGACATTTTGGATCCGAAAAACATCGGTAAATCTGCACAAACTCTTTCGTTATGAAAAGCTGACATATTTTTGGACGGAAAAAGGAAAACGTTTTTACTATGTTTCCTGCAATAGAAACGTCTTCTTAAGTTGTCTAAAAGGTCGATAGATATTGGATTGTGGGACCCGAAACAGCGAACTTGACGCTCGCCTAGAGTTTGGGGTCTAATACACATATCAAAGCCAAATTGAGTCAAAAAGGCGCGAAAATCGATATCCATTGATTTATTTGTATGCCTCCAAAAAGTGTTCAGTTTTGACAGTAAGTCTGTTCTCAATTTGAATTGTCATTGATATACATTGCATGTAAATCTTCTATTCTCATTCTTGCAGCTAAGAAGAACTTTTCATGGAACTAAGACAGATTAGTTCTTAATAATGATATTTTGCTCGTTTTTATAACACCTGTCTGTGATTGAATCAGTTATCGAAAAAGGTGGGAACGTTAATAAACACATTTTTTACGAGTTCACCATTGTCCTCGAGTGAAGTTGAAGTGCTTGGTAGAGTGTAGTCAAGATAAATAAGCGAGACTAAACTCTCCTGAGTAATATTTTTGTCGTTTGCTCGTCTACGCTTTTATTTTATACGTTGAAAAATCCATTCAAAATTATGTTATGTAGCAGACATAACCGTTTTATTTATTTAAATTGTCTTAAAATTTTAAAATTATCTAAAGCAATTGATGCACCTTTGGAGGGATATTAATTTCCATGGTTTTAATCTCCATTTTGTTCCATTATACATGGAGTTACCAACTATTCGATTTATCACTTTAATTCTTATGAAGTGGTAAGGACAATTTCCAGATACTTTTGGTCCAAAAAAAAAACTGAAATAAACCTAAAATAAATAAATAAATAATGGTTGGTAGGTCCAACAGTCTTCTTATAAATAATATTTAAATGCAAAGTCTTTTGCCATTAGAGCGTTACACCCAATACGACAGCTTTAAAATGAAACGGTGGCAAAAAAAAAATTTGTGAGCAAACAAGCATCTTAGCTCAGTTCAATAAAGTGAAAATTGAGCGTTGTTTGAACGGTTTCAAATGAGATTTCTCAGGCAAATTAAAGTCCATCGATATGAATGGTTTCATTGTCTATTTTGTTTACTTGTTTCGCTGTGGGTCCTTTTTTGAGACCATTTTTACGACGAGAATGAAAATTCCACTGAGTGGTGTCATTTCATTATGGCAAGTTTGTTGTTTGCGTAACTAAATTATAGAAGGTTTGAAATGGGCGGAAGAAACTATTGTACAAAGACAGATATCAGCATCTTTTAACTTTCAGTAATGACAGTGTGATAACGTCATAGATGGTGACAAATAAAACAATCTTCCTCTAGAATCTCTGCTAACCAGTTTTGTCTTCATTTCACGCTGTGAATCCACGAGCCATCACCAAGATCCTACTCCGCAGACTTGTCTATATTGCTACTCCTCACGTGTTTTGACTCGATCGTTAATCCCTCTCCCACTTTGTATGCTGTTTTTCTTCCACAACAAACGAAATAACATCCGCTTATTTGGGATGCTAGAACTAAACCATTCTCCAAGAGGTCGACTTTTTTATAACTGATTCACCGGCGTCTAATGCGGAAGGATACTCGTGGTTTGAGGAACCGGAGAATAGGAAGGCTGATACTAAGAATATATATCCATGTTGAGCAGGTGGGAGTAATTGCATTCCTGGTTATTTTGAAACTGATGCAAGCTTGACTGATTCAATATCTGATGTCGACTGAGAAAAGCTTGCGGTACTACGTTTAAAATCGTGACATACTTGAATTTCGAAGAAGGAGTGATGCGCTTATAACATGCGGCAGACCCCGCCGGGAAGAAACCCGAGAAATTTGTAACATGCGATATGCGTCTATACGAAAAGGTTAAGTTGTTTTTGCGCTTACACCTGCTGCCGTTTCAGTCTGCAATCAATCGAGTTTCAGCTAAATGCCACCTTAATAAAAAGCAGTTGCAGAATGGAGTCTAAAGTCCATTTAGCTGCGCCGTGTTGCGCAGCTAAATCGTTAACCGTAACTGTTGCGTTTAGAATGTTTCTCGTCACTTTTCTGAGAAAAAAAATTGTTGAATAATTCCAACTGCGTAACTAAGACGCAATTTTGATAAACTGTATGTATGTTTTCAGTTTACAACGATCAAATTTTCAAAGTCTTTAATCCATCAGGAAATACATTGATTTCTGAAGCATCTTTCTTCAGTCGCAGTTCGTCGAAAATATGAACATTAAGAAAATGTTTCTTGCATGTGTATTTCGTATAGGCAATCGCATGGGGCCGAGTTTAATTAAGGATTAATATCACTTGTGTTTTTTTCAGAAGTTGCTGAAATTGCCCGAGTTGCGCAGCGACGAGGACAATTTCAGCAACTTCTGAAAACACAAGTGATATTAATCCTTAAGTTGACGAGGAGCCATTGCGATTACTTGTTAATGACACAGAGGGCAAAATTTTCTTAAGAAGACGAAATTGTTTTGCTGAAAATGAAGAAACCAACTGAACGTGAAAGAGGTGTGTTCAGCCAATCAGGAGCAGGTATTTTTGGCCTTCAACCAATCGTGAGCAAGTAATTTTGCTCTCTTCACAGGCAAAACTTAAGAAAAAATGCTCTAATCATTGACCAATCGGTATATATTCAGTAATATAAACGCTCGTGAAATTTTTACCTTCGGTTCAGTTTTTTTTTTCTTCCACTTCCGGTTTTTCTTCAGTCTGTCTCAGTTCTTTCAAGGAAATTGAAATTCATGTTTGTCCAAAGTCATTAAAAATTATTGTTTCTGTTTACATAGCTTTTTCTAGTGTAAGGAACTAAAGTGTTATCCTTAATGACCCGGTCAGATTGCCATTATCAGCCTTCCCCAGGAAATGGCATCGCTAAATCCACCCGATACTCATTCAAATGCGCAGGCATTAGTGCTTAAGATGTGTTGACTTAAGTATCCATATGTTGTTTGTGTATATACTGTTAAATAAACGAGTGTACGAAGCCGAGTGGTTTTGGACCCCGCGACAAAACACAGACATGCGATATGCGAGTTTATTGAATTGCTTCAAAAAACATTCCTCAAAAACTCGTGTCACTGCGGAGTCCGAACAAAGGTTAAAATTGACAGAGGAAAACATTCGCATACAAGAAAAACAAGCAATGCCTTATTAGTATGCTTTACATAAAAAGTTCAATGTGCACACTGTCAAGATTTCATTTTATCTTAAGTGGTTTGCTCAGATTGGTAAAGAGATAACACAATCAGGAATAACTTCTACATTATGTTTTTATCGATGTTCATGTTCTCTTAATTTTAAAAAAAAATCATTTTTTTCAATAAGACGCCACGCCATAGGGTAATAACAAGATCATGATTGAGAAAATAGAAAATGACTCTTGAAAGAAACCTTTAAGGTTTAAAGTCCATAAGAAGTAAACTAAATATTTGACGTTCCTGTTGATCGGTTCAGGAATTAAAGACAAAGCGAAGAACAAAGTTTATTTTTGATAATATCCTCTCCAATTTAATAATTTTCATTCCCTTTTGGAAAAACTGAGGAAGTCTTACAAAGAATACAGGTCGATGAAGATAACGGAATAAATGTCTCTAGGAACATTGAAAACGTGACGTCAGTAATAATGACGCAAAAAGTTCCAAAGTGCTGCCACTATGAAGTTGCCATGGCAACCCTTTCGGATCCGGTATTTTAGCCGGGAAACTCATTACTCGATTTTTCATTGGATAAAGACGAGCAGACGGTCCACTTGAGATCCAGCCCGTGGCCGGATTGATATCGCCTATTAGTTGTACATACTAAAAAATAGGATTGTGTTGAACGCGCGCTCTGATTGGCAACTCAAACTCCTAATATCCTTTTCTGTCAGCTCCGAGCAACTCGAACAGGATTTGCGCCCGAAAATATTGTAATTATTGAAGGAGTAAATGAGTTAAAATCATCTTTTTGTGTTATATGATCTCACTATTTTAGTATATACGAATTGAATTCGCGGCTCGGTAAATATCCACCGATGGCCACCTCCGGCTCGGCGATTGGTTGCTTATTACACAGACTAAGTTCAAACATACGGATTGTCCAAACTTCCCTTGCGCTCGCTGATAATCGCGCACGAAAATCATCCGAAAACCACTCTTGTATGAAATGTCCGTAGGGAAATTGCGAAGCTATTTTTAAATAAACATTTTAAAGACAGCAAAATGATGAACCTTTTTTTTTTTTTGCTCAATGACCGGACAAATCTGGAAAGAAGAGAAAACGACAAAGCGAGAGAGAGCAGGTGATCGATTCAGTGGACGTATAAGCGAGAGCTACTGAAAGAAAGCAAGCTGACTCCAAAAAAGTCTTATTTTAACAGAAATAACAACAGAATACCAAAAGAGACCAGGGACCCGTTTCTAGAAATTAAAAATTCTAAACATCCTGCGATTTTGATTTTAGAATTTGATGACGTCATTGTGAAAACCGTCTATTGCTTGTTACCACAAGCGGATGAGTTACAATGCGGCTTTCAGCCACCCAGGAGGCTGAGCACCCAGTAAAGTAAACAAAAAGCAAATATATGTATTTTCAAGCAAGTTCAAAAAAGACCAAAAGAGTCACGCATGATTTGACGTGACTCATACCTATAACAGTGCAATAAACGATAGTCGAACCCACGACCATGCGATTGCCAACTGTCTGAGTTGCTTCCACAACTGATACAGCTGATCCCTCGCTTTGCAACTCATTCCTATCATAGTTAAACGACATAGCTTTGAAATTTTCTATCGTACTTTCACCTCCTAATCTTCTCTTTAGCTCTTTTCGTCTATGCCGACGGTCTTTGCAGCTACAAGTAATTGCAAAAAGAGTTGAGACCCTCACTTAGGAAAAAGAGGTGAATTTTCGATTCAAAGTCTCAACACCTGCTTGAAGTAGACTAGATAAGAGCTATCTATCGTTCTCTGATTCACAGTAGAGATATCCTTCTCTTGCAGCTTCTTTCAAAGCTGATTCTGCCAATGTTGGAAGCGCAACTTCTGTCACAGTACTGACGTACATATCACTGAGGTGCCACAGCGCTCGCTATTGCTGTTGTTGTCCTTTCGGCGCTGGCGTTTCTCAATCTGGTTGTTGATCATGCTGTTCTCTAGTAAGACAGTTCAACCTTAGTGTTGTTTTCAATGCTGTTTTGTCCTCAGCTGTTTCTTGCCAGGTCATAACATCTATGTCGCATCTTGACAGGCTGACTTTGCAGGTGACCCTATATCTCAGTTTCGCTCTTCCCCTCTGTTTCTTGCCCTGAGCCAATTCCCCACAAAACGCCTTTTTTGGAATGCGTGTATCATCCATTCTTCTGACATGTCTTAGTCATCTTAGTCTTCCTTTGCACTAGATTATTGCCATGCTTTGAAGATTTGCTTCCTCCAGTACTTCGGTGTTGGTTATTCTGTCACTCCAAGTTATGCCCAAGATAATACGGAGGTATCTCAGATGAAAGACGTTAAGTCTCTTTTTGTCTGGTGTCAGTACATGGTCCATGTTGTTGCTGATCCGTACAGGAGTGTGCCGAGAACGCATGCTTCATAGATTTTGATCTTCGTCTTCAAGGTATGCCGTTTGTTGTCCCAGGCCTCTTTTTGTTAGTTTGCCGAACTAAAGTTCTTGCATCTTTCCCTATTCTGACATTAACTTCGTGATCCAGTGAGGTAGATGAAGTGATAGTAGATCCTAAGTAGCAGAATTTGTCTACACTCTCAAGTTCTTTGTTGTCCAACTTGATGTGGCCCTGCTCTGTGCCTTCCTGCGTAAGACTAACGGTTTTCTTTGCACTGGTGACTAATGAGAGAGCCTTATACATGCTGATGATAGGTGGTCCATTATTGTCTGTAGAGTCGATTCACTATGGACCGCAATAGCTGCATCATCCGCGAAGAGTACATCTCTTACTCGTTGTTGATTTGGTCTTAGTCTTGGCCCTAAGGCGTGCGAGATTGAAGAGTGATCCATCAGTTCTCCAATGAAGGTACACATCGCCTGGTGAGTTCTGAAAAGCGTATTGTAGCAGTGCAGCAAAGTAAAGGCTGAAGAAGGTTGCGACTAGAACACAGCCCTGCTTGACTCCGTCATTGATGTTGAAGTTGTCTGATGTTGAGCAATCGAACTGAATGGTGGCCTTCATGTGGTCATGGAAGGAGACGATGAGCTGGAGTAGCATTGGTTGGCACGTCCTTTTTTTTAGTACCATGAACAGTCCCGATCTACTGACTGTGTCGAATGCTTTTGTCAAGTCCACGAATGCTGCAGTTAAGGGCAGACCTTGTTCACGACGCTTTTCTTGTAGCTGCCGAAGGAAAAAACATTCCCATTAATGAGCGGCTCGATCTGACGCCGCATTGACTTCTGGTAGAACTCTCTCTGCTAATTTCTGAAGTCTTTTGGGGATAATCCTCCAAAAGCTTTCCCAGTAATGCTCAAAAGCGAGATGCTTTCGTAGTTATTACAGTCGCCCCTGTCCCCTTTGTGATTTTGGCATCCCTCATGTCTTGTGGAACTTCTTCTCTTAGTCAGCAGGATATTAGAAGCTTGTGTACGTGGGGAAGGCGGAATTCTTTGTTTGCCTTGAGTATGTCTGCAGGTATAGTGATCATTTCCTGGTGTTTTTCCACTCCCACGTTCGTCTATGGCTTTAGGAAGTTCTTCCTCTGTTGCATTTTGGTAGCTCATCCAGTTCTGTTATTTCAGGGAGCTGAGGGATGGCTTCTTCAAGATTGTGATCGACAGTCCGTTCCCGTGAGTATAAAACCGAGTAATGTTCGACCCATCTTTCCAATTGTTGTTTCTTGTCTGTCAGCTGTTTGCCAGTTGCGGGTTGAGAGGTTTCTGACTTGCTGTTGGACCGAGAGCAACTTTGATTTTCTTGTACATCAGTTGTCCTGATGTTTCTCATACTCTCACCTAGCTCCTACAGGATATAAAACGAACTCGCGATTGAATTACAAGTTCCCCGATTGCGTAACAGCCCCGTAGTAACCTGGAGGGTGCAGCACAATTGTGCGATCAAGGGCGCTTCAAATCCGGCTACAAAATTAATAAAATGTAATAGAGCAAAACAAAGCAACGGTGTTTTCTGTGGGTCCCTACCTGCTCATTATGTCACGTCGTGTACGATGCTTTGTGAATAAAAATGATGGATTGGTTCATACAAATGCCATTAATTGAACGGTCTTCAGGCCCTTACGGCCGGGTAATATGTTCTCGGAAACATAACGTGATCATTTTACTTCAGTGTTATTTTTCAACCACTTTTTGAGGTTGAGAGTTCCTTTAGCTGTCTTTTTACCCAAAATCCGGGACCAAACGACAATTTCAAATAGTACAGTACGAAAGACAACCCGAACAAAGTCAATTTTCATGGCTGTCTTTTTACTGACGCGTTATATTTTATCACATATTCTGCTGTTTATACGGGCCGATAGCTTCACAAAACTTTGCCCTAAGGGAACGGAGGAAACTTTTAAAAAAATTGTACTTTCGTTTTAACGCTTATCTCCTAAAAAGCACAGCTGTTTCAGACGTTTTCTTTAAAAAAGGATAATTTTTCTTCAAAGCAGTTGTAAACGAAATGTCGTCACGTGGGCAATTACATTTTTTTGTCCTTATAATTCTGTTTCTAAAGCTTAAAAACAGTACATGAAACCGAAAGACTGAACTAGTATAAAGTTAGTTTATCAACATTGAAATTCTACAGTAGAATAGATTTTTAAGAGAACGGCAAATACGCAGACCCGGCTTTCGAGGTGTCTGAAAAACTCGTATTCCTCTCTTATCTTGCGCAAAAATGCACTTTAAGGATTTCTCGTAGTTCGTGTTCTTTCTATAATACCGTCTCACATGGCTTTTTCTCGCTAACATAATTCGGAAATAATTTACCCGGTTCACCATTATGATAAATTGACAATTTAACATTTTTTTGGCGACATCGTTCTATAGGAAAATTCATCACCTGACAAGGGAATTCCACGTTAAATTTCAGGCGAAAGCCGATATCGCACAAATCACGATATATGTTTTTCAAGTTTTCCTCGAATCGTTTAACTTTTTCAAAGATGAGGCTATATAGTCTATTTAATTTACCTTTTGGCGAATGTTGCAGTATTAAATGCGCCACAAAAAAGCCATTTCAAAGAGCTGCCTCAACTGTCAGGAGCCAGCCAAAACAAAGCAAGGAAAACCTTCTTTCTGACTTTCGACAGGTTTTTGCATTGTAAACAGAAAATTGGGGTAGAAAATGCTTTGGAATAACGCCACGTGTTGCTACATTCAAATATTCGGTCAGCCTCGTTTTAAAGTCTCAATTCCACACTGAATACTTCGTCTTGATACTTTGATAGCCAATCAGATGGCGAGGATTCCCCTAGGTATGCGATTCCAAATGAAAGGAAGACGACCACGACCACATGATTTCTATCTGACGAAGTTGAGATTGAAACTAATTTGAAAGTAAGTTGGATTCTTGGTTTGCTGCGTGGAATTAGCTGTTTGTCAACGTCTTCCATATATGTCATCTGTTTTCCTTTCTCCTTCTATTCATTCAGTTGAATCAAACTTTATCGGAAGTTTTATGCCGAAACTGACAGTTTTATATTATCGACTTTCCAAAGTTTTATCAGGTAGATGTTGCTTACCCCATAGCCATCAATATCAAATTTTGAATATCGGACAAAGAAGCAGATAAACATGTAGCACGAAAAAGCTCAAGTCGCCTTTGATAGGGTTTTCATTGTTGTCTAACATATATATATGATAGAAAAAACGTTTGGTTTTGAAGAAATTGTTATAGCGAAACCGCACACTTGAACTCAACCTCCAAATGAGATGGAGGCAGTCTTCGATTGATTCTCATATCCACAAAACCTGCATGGCTTAAAATTCACTATCTGTCCTGATTGAGGGGGGTATTTACATGAGACCGGGACGAACTCAGACCAGCACGACTTCGTATCGGCCTCCATACATTTCTTTTTATGCGTTTACATGAGACCGCCCCCCCCCCGGGGAGGGGGGGGGGGGACTCGATATATCCCTGGGTGGGGAAGTGCGGCGCAGCCCCTCATACCCTGACCCTGTTTAAGACAAATATCGCTTATTTTCCTACCCTGTTTAATTAAGACAGAATTCCGATTTTTGATACCCTGTTTAAGACATTTAACCCAGTTTAAGGGTGCGTTCGATTGACCCTATTCCGGAAAAAGAATACGTGGAGTGATGATCTATTCCATGTATTCCTATTCCGGAATACGGTCAATCGAACGCGCCCTTAGCCAAAAATTGATAAATCGATACCCTGATTAAGACAAAAAATGATAAATTCGATACCCTGTTTAAGACAAAAATCCCGAAAAACATACCCTGGCTGGCCGCACGTCCCCATTAAGCCCTTATAAGGGAGTACCCCCCCCCCCCTTCCCTCCCGGGGACCGGCTTGACAATAAACTCAGAACGATCAGACCTCGTTGCTGGGCTGAGACGAGAAATTCTCGTACCGGTCTGAGTTCGTTCCGGTCGTTTCCCTCTCTCTCTGTCTTCTTTCCTCTCTGAACGACTTATTTAAGAAAAAATACTTAACCAGTGTTTTGGTTGTCTTCAAAATTTCATAGATGATGCATGGTGAGTTTGAAAACTTCTAGAGCTCTTTCATACCGTCAGAGTTAAATTCATTCATATGTGTGGGACCAAGAGAAAATAAAGTGGGACCCATTTTACTTTCTCTTGGTGGGACTGAATATTAAGAACTGTTGAGACGAGTCACAGTATGAAAAACGTTCGACGAATATCGGAATATAGCAACTGAACATTTAGTTTTCTCGTAGACTGTAAGACGTCGAATCCCAGTCGTAAAGAAAGCTACACGGTCTCTCCAATCGTTAGAGAAATAGGCCATTTCCGAGTTCATGTCTGCCTCCTTTTCAAAGCGAGTCTAAGTGCGAAGTTTTTGTAATGGTAACTAGTTCTACTTTTCATATGAATGAAAACTAATTTTCATAACAAAAACTTCGCACTTAGACTCGCTTTGAAGATGAGGCAGGCTTGAACTCGGAAATGGCCAATTTGGTTTAATTACCCACCCAACAACTCCTCTGTCACGACAACTGGAACTCTTAACCGTCCCCCGGGGAATGTTCGTCATTACTTACAGACGGTGCCTACTATTGTTATTGCGCATACGCTCTGCGCGTTTCGAGATACTGGAGCCAAGTTTTTCTCTCGGTGATGCTTACTGAAACCGGGATATTTTCTTTTTCGATTTCAATAACACTGGTTAAGATCTACATGTTCCGTATAATCATAAACCGAGGCAAAAATTCCTTTGAATTAGTAGGCAACGTCCTTAATTTTTTTTTTTTCAGAAGCTTTTAAATTTTCCGCTCAAGTAGAAATTTACATACTCATCAGATTAGTTCAAAATTACCGAGTGAGGTAACTTGATTAACGTGTCCAATTTTCACTGTTACAAATATGTCATGCACCGTTTTTTTTTTCCTTTTTTCTTTTCATATGCGTGAACTCCGGTGACTTTTTTACATTTTTTAAAATTTTGCCATATCTCATAGGTTACTCCTGATCTTAATTAAACAAATGGGCAAATAAGTGAACTCGTTTTTGCGTGCATTGCGACAAAGCAATATTGAACCTGTCAAGATCAGTCTTGACTTGGTTCCTTCACCTCAAGTAATCAATGCTAAAAAAAGAAATTCAGAAAGCCCGGAAGACGCTTTACGGAAATTGTTGTCATCTTTTGTTCACAAATTTGTCCTTAAGCTGGGAAATAAATCAATGAGCTTTAATTACTTCACTTTGTTACTTTGCAATGTTCCTGTGTTCAGAACGGTACAGTATATTCCTCTTTTTTTGTCAAAACTCCGCTGTGGATCGAAAAGAAGCATATAGGCTGAACGGGACTGTTGTCAGCATTTAAGGTAGGTATTTAAATAACAATTTGAATAGTGTGCGTACAAAATGTGCGTAGATGGCGGGAAATTCTCTGTTGTTGCGGAACCAAGAGAACTCGAGCGGTTTCCCCGGGGGAAAGGAAGAGTCTTCTCGCGTCACTCGAAGTCTCTCGCGCTCCAAAAAGAACTGCCAGGTAC
>NC_090894.1:30659937-30692437 GCF_036669925.1 Montipora capricornis
TGTCCCTGACCTTGTGGTCCGGTAAACGATATACAAAAATCCATTCTTGCTAATCAGCTTTAATCCTCTCAAGAAGCATTTTTATACTTGAGCATCCATATCACTTTGGTAGACACCTTCCAATTTTTTCAGAAAAAGTATTGCAAAGAGTTCATCAAGAGTTAACAATGAACACATTTTGCTCCCATTTTATACATTGATGAGACTTACTCTTCTGTAATTCGTCGTAATATTTTCTTTGCACATTTGATAAATTTGCCATCTTCTAGTAATGTCGCCTTATGACATGGGCAACAGACTTTTGCAACGAAGAGGATTCTTTAATACGGAAAACGTGATCTTTTGAAAAACACGAGCTTTACAGGTGCTAAGGCGTGAGCAAGGTCTCAAACCTTTGGGGGCGTTATTAATCGCGACATTTCGCAAAGGATTTTAGACCTTTAAGGTTTTGATAATACGAACAAAAAAACAAATCAGAATTACGTAATGGTATTGTCTAGAAACAAGTCATCAGTAAAATAAGTTCAATCCAAGGAGTGAATATTGAACTTAAAAAAAGATGAAAATACGATATTTTTTCTGCCACTTTAGATAGTGAGTATATAAATAAAAGTTCAACTTCACAGAATAAAGGATGTATCATGACAAATTATTGTAATTCAGAGATTAATTCGCCACCACTCTCAGGGCTGCTCAAAACCTCTAATTAAATCAGCTTCCGCTGCATCGCGTCTTTCTAGCACTTAGCGGAAAAAAAATAACCCAACTCCACACAGGTTAATCATAAAGAAGAACGTTGTATCATGCTCAGTTGTATAAAAACAATCAAATGTTTTTTTCGGTGTGTTGCGTTGATAGAGCCATCCATCCGCGATTCAGCAGATATAAAATATCAACAAGCAAAAAAGAAGAGATGATTGACAAAACATTTGCGAAAAAAAAAATTGAAAAATAGGGGCCTTTAGTTAGCTTCCCAGACCAGATCGCCGTATATGTTTTTGATCAGTTTAGACGAAATCTAAATTTCGGATTTCATTTTCATTGCTAACTTTTACCCCCGAAATACCTTTGAACAGATGATTCACGGGACGTGAGCAAACGTTATTTGTTTTTAAAAGGATTTTCATTTTGTGTAACCTTAAAAATTAATTGCAAATGTACAGCTTTCTTGAAAAACAAGTATTTGTCACATTACGCCATCGCTAGTCAAAATACAGCCTGCAATTAAAGAGCTATATAGTCTAGGCGTGTACAGAATAAATTGTTGCCCATGGCCTTTAAAACAGTTTACATCTTTCCACTCGTAATCCCGTCTTTGCTAAATGCTTCTAAACGGGGGCGTTAAGTATTAGCCTAATTTTAACTTCAGCTGATGCGCACATGCATTGGAAAATTACTCCGTCAGAGCATAAACGGTCCACTGATATGGAAGTGTTCATTTTATTTCTTCCGCGAAGCTACCAGAGCGGATGAATCTAAATGTCTCCACACAACGATTAAGAACGGAAAAACAAACGCCTTGTTATTTTGAAAAACACATTTCCCTCACGACATTTTGCTTTTAACGATGTGCAATATATCAAGCGTTACGAAACTGCGAAGATATATCAAGGGATGTCGAAAGGAATTAACATTTAAACGAACTGTACATCGCAACAATTCTGTAACGTGCAGTGTATTAAAACGAAAAAAGCGCAGGTTGGCGAAAGTATCTCACTAAATGTTGTCTAACGGTTTGGAGTGAGCCCTATATTGCCCACACAACAATATTATTACTTTTCGGCGTTGTTATTGGTGTGAGACGCCCACAAGAGCAATAAAGGGTAAGATTTTATCATGTTCAATCTTATGCAAAACCGTACTGACCTGTGATCGATGGAATGTTCCTACAGCCTTCAGGATTTGAAGAAGCTAGGACAAAAAGGACCTATCATTCAGTCTAGCTTACAACATCAGTTGACGCCCTTAACTAAGCTTGCTTTCTACAATTAACAGAGAAAAGATGCATGTGAATGAAATGAATGAAGTGCACGAGTGCAGTGCTGCAAATGGATCACACTGATTTCCGTCCCATTCAGTTTGCATGCTTTATTCCGCTAGGACGGAATCTTGTAAGCGGAGGGACATATGTTCCAATCAAATTAAGACCGTTTTCACTTAGCGACACAAGCATAAGGAAAAGACGAACTGACTAGTTTTTAATCAGTCTTCTGCCCCTACAAAAGGTGCAAATGAACGAAACACTCGCTACTGATATTTCGCAAGATGTTTCTTTTTATGCTTGCAGCTCACATAACAACAAGGCCTTAGAAGTACAAAAAAATACATCTCTACTCGGTTGCCGGGGTTAACACTTGCCATCTCCTTGCAGTCACAAAGGTTTCCTCCCCTGAAACGCAAGACATTGGACTTAGTGAAGTCCAGATGTGATAGGTGTGCCTATAATGAGACTTGTGCATGCCAACTGTTTGCGTAATCGAATTTCATGCGCAGTAAACTTGGTAGGAAATCTACTCTACTCTTCTTTCTGTCAAATATAATACGATACCATGACCCGAACGATACCTATCGCGTTGAATTTAATTTCTAACGTGGTGACATTGCATGGACGCAAAAGTACCCCAGTTTGTCTGTCGAGACTGCTTAATTCAAAACCAAAGCCTGTTTTATAAACTGTGTTTCTCTGGTTCATATCTATAAACAGCCATTTGAATGTTGCTCTGTTTTCGGCAGCTGTATCACCTTTTTTCCGCCTCAATATTGCAGCTGTAGTATATAAAGGCTCTTTTTAACTTAGATACAACGTCTCACCATAGTGCTTAGTCCATCCGGAACGAATTGCTCAAGATTGAAAAGAAGTAATCACTTTGTATTCTTCTAGCAAAGGTAGTATTCTTCGAAATGATCAAGGAACGGTACATTTCAGAGCTGCCGCATTTGTAAGTTAGGGCGCTTTCCATTTGACAGAACTGACCGGCAAGCCGGACAGGGTATTTGTAAGGACTAAAAGTTAACACACTTCGAAGATGAAGACGCTCCTTCGGAAGAATACGAAGGATTATCATGCAAGTTTTCCCTCAAATTGTTGCGTTTTCTTTGGAAACTGACGAGTCTGGCCGGCCAGTTCTGACAAAAGGAAAGCGCCCTTGGTTTCTAAAAAAATTAATGTCTAGCGCGGTGCATGCAATTATCTTTAGAACAACAAAAAAAGAATCTTTACAATCGCTGCGATTTAAAAAAGTACTCTGTTGAAGCATTTTCGAGTATCGTCCACCGGCTAAAATGCTCTAGAACGCGCGGATGAAAACGAAGACTTCCAGAAAAGTTTCATTATCAAAATTAGTAAAAGGCTTTGTTCTGTGGACAGGTGAAAAAAAGAATTTAGAAGTGTTTTGTTGTAATTTAAACCATTTAAAATCATGACGTGGCTCTTGTCTTCAAATGGTAAACATATTTCATATCTTTTAATTAATGCATTTTCCATGAGTTTCAACCATGCATTATTTGTCCGCAAAGTGGCCTCGAGAAGCCGCGGAGCTTCGAAGGCTAATGCAACAGTTTAAGCACAGTCTCGATACAAAATATCATTTCTCTATTTCAAATAATTTGAGCCCATGTATTATCGGCTGTAAACCTTTGCCAATCCGTTGGCCCGGGGATCATCTAGTTCCACTTATATTTTACCTTGGATGTATAGGGTTTCCGAAAGTAACAATGATGTGACACTGAACTACTGAGACCTTTGCCTGCTCCAGGGATGGCGCAGTGGTGACAGCACTCGCCTCTCACCAACGTGGCCCGGGTTCGATTCCCAGACTCGGTGTCATATTTGAGTTGAGTTTGTTGCTTCTCTATTCTGCGCCGAGAGGTTTACTCCGGGTTCTCCGGTTTCCCCTCTCCTCAAAAACCAACATTTGACTTGATTTGTGTTAATAGCTAATTTCAGTTTACAGTGTCCCCAATTAGTGCTCCAGCGCTCGAACGATTAGACACTTAAACAAAGTTACTTTCCTTTCCTTTTACAAAGTTACTTTCCTTTAGGTGTTAAATAGATAACATATCATGATGGAGCACGGTTTTGTTACGTTTCCATGTTTTCACCTGTTCAATTTAAGGACTGCATAGGTCTCTACTTTTAAACCATATTTTTAAGGAAAGATTCCGTTTTCGGCGTTTTGACGACGACAAAAGATGAAAACGTACCAGAAAAGAAAATTATCATTCATCTTTGCTTAATTGGTTATTGTTAGGCTCGTGGGAAAACTGTTAATTGGAAGTATAAATATCTCATGAAAAATCTTCCCTCAAAGCAAATTATCTCGGACGGAAGATCTGGAAACATCGAGGAAACTTTCTTCGTAAAATGTATGCATCAATTAAGTATTTAAACAAAAGATAAAGTTTTCAAGCAAAAGTCTTCAGTCACGTTCGCCAATAAGACAGAGCAATAAATAGCAGAGCAAGTTTTCGCTTTTGTGGATTTAAAGGTGGACCCTTTGGTTTCCCCAAGTTGTCGATGCTTTTTCTTCATCAATAACTTCAAGGTGCTCCTCAGAGAAAGCTTCTTACAAAAAAAGTAAGTAGACTTGAAATAAGTGCGAAAACAACAAAACTATGACTGAGCCCGGACTAATGGAATGCAAAACAAGCAATCTTGCGAGCCCGACAGTGTGAAAGATATAGCAAGTAAATAAGCACGACTGAACAATTTTCGGCAAAATTAAATTTTAGATCCCTCCATTCTTTAAGCGAAAACGGAGTATCGAGCGTGTTCGGTAAGACACCGTTATTTCAGGACTGATCTCGTTAGTCATCAGTGAGAGCAGATTATGCAATGCATCTTTGGCAATAAAGCAAGAACAATATTTTTTTTTTAACCAAAGGCTATAGTTTAGATGAAATGTACTGTGCCTCTCAAAAGGGGTTCGCCGCTACCCACGAAAAACATTGATCGTAAAACTTCGAATTTTCCAGTACCAATAAGTGACATGCGTCAGAGTCTCATTGCATGGCTTAAGGACAAAAAAGGTGGTTTCCCTTCAGTCAAAAAAAGTAGACAGTAGACTATGGATATGTTATTACTCAAGGCATTAATATTAATCTCAGTTTAATCTTTAAAAATAATGAAAATATTGAAGGTAATTGGAAAAATCAATCGTAATAGTATAAGAAACCCAAATTATTAACAATTAAACGCAAAAGCCACAACCCTTTGCGACCGTTAATGGTATGCATAATAAATAATTAAAGTAACTCCAATTTCATGGAAAATTTAAGTATTTTAGTCCCAACAAATAATCACAGCCTCGCAAAGTTTCGAAAGAAACAAGAATCTCTGTCATCATACATCCCTCTTATGTACTCTTGTAGTACTAAGCAAAAACGGAACTTTAAGAATTATTTCGTGTCTAGATTATCAAGAATTTGTTTCCTGATGACATCGATCAGCTGTTTTAATTATTAATATAGTACTTTTTGACACCGTTCAATTTGCAACTTCGTTTTCATGTCAGTGAATGGAGCTAGTGTATGGAATTGTTACAAAAGTAACCCGGCGGGACTGCAGAATTAACTCCACTTATTTCCGATAACTATCTATATGAACTTGCGGGATATTCACTTACATGAATGACCTTGTGTGCGGGACAAATAGCAGCAAAGTGACCCAATCTTTATCACAGTTTAGTCGTAATATTTCATTTAAGTTTTATAAGCGAGATCAGAAATAGCATTTTTAGCATTCAGCATTTGTAAAGACGATTGCAATCACTGTCTTACATAAAAGAAAATTCAAGTATTTTTTAAAGAAAGCCGATGCTACCATAAAAGTGAAACCAAGATTTCTGTATATATCAATCACAAGAAGCATACTCACTGCCGGAAAACGAAAGTCTACCATAGAAAAGTATTTAATTATTTAGCATAATTTAAGCTGATTCTCTGCCTTTTATTGATTCACAATTAATTCTTTCTGCCGACCATTTTTATCTGTAAAATTTGTTTTGTCGTGGAAAAAACTTGAGATAAACTAACACCTTAGACAAATATCCCAACCAGGAGAAACTAATCAAGAAAAAAGTAGTTACCGAAGGTGAAACTGTGAAGATTTCAAGGCCAAAACAAAGTACAATTGATTTTTGGGATCCTGACCGGGGAATCAGAGCTCGCTATTTGAGCCAAATGCGACGAAATTCGTCTTTGAATTTCAGTCCAACGTCCTTTTCTTGCCATCTCTCGTAAGCGGCTACTTAATTAGAGTCATCCCATGCATGCCAAGTGCATTGGAAAGTCCTCCCGTACTCACTACTTCATTTACGGTAACCTTGAACAAGTACCTGAATGAAATGATCTATAATGATATCTCGTTGTAGACATGAACTATTTGCGTGTATTTCATTCAGTATCGTAACCAGCCATTGTGCTCTTAGCTTGTCACTCTGAGAAGATTGTCTCTTCAAGGCCGAAGTCATTCTTTCGTTTGCTCGTTTGTCGTTTATCTGTCCATTGTGCGTTCGTTTGTTCCTTAAGCTTCTTTGTTCTGTCCTTCCTTCCATTCTACCTACCTTCAAGTTCTTTCCAGCCTTCTTACCTCCCTCTATCCATCCATCCAACCCTCCTTCACTCTATTTTAATCATATATTCATTTCATTATTCATTCCCACTTATTTTTCCTTCCCTTTACTAAATAAACTAAGATAATACATCTTACTAACTTCGTTGTCGTTTTTCAAATTCAGGTCCTTAGTGATAGCTCTCTGGGGAATTCGTCCACTATAATAATTAGTATCTCGATCTTGCATGCTGGCTGAGAGTTAAAAAGACAAAGGAAAAGTCCCTTCGAGACTGGCAATTTGTACGAAAGTGGGTAACAATTAGCATCTACAGCTTTGAGGTTCATTGTGATTTTTGGCATTTGGCAAGAGGCCAGACAAGAGAAAACTAGACCCTGATCTACACCTTCACTTTTCAATCTCAAATGGGTTTAGGAAACAACACGAAGATGGAAAACTCCACAAGTTTCTTGGATAAGATTGTAACAGAAGAGTTGGCAATAGTGGTCTCTCTTTATGCGTTTTTGTTGTTTACCGTAGTATCAGGAAATGGACTTGTTCTGGTTGCATTTTCGATTAACGAAAGACTCAGGACCGCGACCAATAAACTTATAATTGGCTTGGCTGTAAGTGATATTCTGGTTGGTTTTGTATCCATTCCGTGCTGGCTGAACATCACCATATCACTGCAAAAACGAATTCCAGTTAGCTTTGTCACGTATCAGTCTTACATCACATTTGACATCTTCATTGGCAGTGCATCTATTCTTCAACTTACCGCTCTCAGCATCGAAAGATGTCATGCAATCGTGCGACCGTTACATCACAGAACATTATCGAAGAAAGTATATTATGTCATGTTCGCTGTCCCGTGGCTTTATTCGGTCACCATAGCTTCCTTGCAGCCAGTGCAGTTTAGACGATGGCAAGATATTTACACACTAATTATGACAACGACATGCTTTTTTATTCCTTTTGTCACAATTTTCATCTCATACTTCTTAATTTACCGTTACGCACGTTGCCAACCGATTGCGAAGCATCGATCTGAAAGAAAAGCCTACAAAAAGGATTTGCGATTATCGGTGACTCTTGCAGTCATCGCTGGCCTCTTTGTTGTTGCTTGGTTACCATTGTTTGTCTTGACACTGATTGGCACTTATTGCCCACAATACCTCCCAGCCACGGAATGGACAGCACGTTTGCTTCAATTTGCCAAATTCTGTCACTATAGCAACAGCGCCCTCAACCCGCTGGTTTATGCAAGCCGGAACAATGAAATGATCCGAACATTGCGCTTTATGGCACATAGACTGTTATGCAAGGAGACGCAGTCACCACGGGTTTTAAATAGGTCTTCATCTTACAGATTAAGCACTAGAAGAAGTTATGTCTCCAGATCATCGGAGAGAAAGCTGAGCGGCAGCTCAGTAAGAGCTTCTACCAAATCATCTTCAGAGAGAACTTCATCTGTTAAAACTATTTCAGGAAGTAGAAGTACTGGATCTCTCAAAGAGACGTTGGATACCAGTAGTCGGAAAAAAAAAAGCGTATCCCGATGATGATTACGTATTCCACTGCTTAGCTCTAAGTTAGGGGACGTCTGTCTCGTGTCGTAAATTAGTTAGCGTAGCGCTGTGCCCACCGCGCCAACAAGAAAGAGGCACTTTGGATATTCTCTATTTCTTTTCAACTTACATGTTTTTGCGTTCTAGGAACCGGAGAGCCTGTCAGCAGGCTCTTAAGTTTCTTGCAAGATAAAACCATGCGGCGGAAAAGCAACTAAGAGACTGGAACGAGATTTCAGACCCAATCTTCTCGACGCTTTGCCGACCACCCTGTTTTTGACATGTCTTATACGTAGGTTTACAACCGGCGCACTTCCCTTGTTTTCACAAGTTGGACATATTGAAAAAAAATTACTTTCATACTGTTTTAAATGTACGAAATCGGGCTGAAATATTTGCTCAACGTGGAAAGAATTTTTACAAAGTCTATCAGTGAGTTAAAGATAAAGATTGGTAACTTAAAAAAATAGCACTAGAAAAGAATTAGTTTAAAAACTGAAGGTACGTTACAATTTTTTTTTCACCGAATGAAAAACGTTTTCGGGTTTACTACTCAAAACACACCCAGCCAACAGAGTCTTTCTTAACTCGACGAGAAAACATTGAGGACTCTGCACAAATCGTGCAAAATCTTTGTTGAGTATGCCCAAGCCGTTGCTTGGAGACAGTTTCAAACCCAGGCCAAGTCTTGATTGCACTCCTAGACGCCATATTGATTTTCGTAATGAAGGCTCGATTTTGACCCTCGCCTTCTCAAAAATATGATACGCGCGCTGCCTAAACTGGTTTAACCGGAGTGACTCGCCCAGAAACTTGGGCTGCCGCGACTAAAAAGACTTGATACGATTTCTGCAGAGTTGGTATTTCTCGCCCTCTGGTGAATTTTAGAGAGGCTCTGCTCGCAGGGTGCTCAAAACAATGCCAAAAAGCAGTTTTCACAAAAAGTTGCGTTTTAAAAATCAAGGAAAGGTGTTTATACACTTCATACCAAGCTTTTTTCCGCGAGCCATTTTACGAGGCCTCCATAGATTTTTTATCGCAATCAGGTCAAATTTCATACTGTGTTCGATACTTCACAGGAATCAGTCTTCGTTAACATTGTTTCTTTAACTTTAACACGAGATTGCGGCCTCGTTTCTAATACTTGTGGTCTACAAATTTGCATTGTATTGTAAATATGTATTGTAAATAACATTAGTGTATAAGTCTTGCCCCAGAACGGGTTCTTGTGTTCTGTGTTCGAGTGCTTCTGTGTGTAGTCCTAGTACTCAGTGCACTTTATTTTGCTCTTGTAATGTCTTGATCAGTTTTTGCAAAAAAGAATAATAATAATAAAAGTAAAATTTAAAAAGATAAAGCTTTCTGAAATCAAATGTCAAATAAATTTTTCAGCTGATCTCGAGGTCAAACGATAAGCATAGAGATCACAAGTTCCTTGCAAATGTAAAATTAAGTTGGCTTTCTGCCAGGGAAGAGCCAATCTTAGTGTTATAAAAATTAGTTAAAATGAGCTTTTTAAGTCGGTGGTAAAAAAGATGATTTTTTTCATAAATTGAAAGTAAAATAATAGGAAAGTAAATTGTATGAATGAAAATGCGTGCGTTATTAACTTTCCTTTTTATAGGAAGCCGCAGTGGCTGTCAGAGCTCCAATTTTTTTCATTTGCAAGGCCTTGTACCCACATCTTACTGTCTCACACTGGAGTTCACATTGTCTCACACTGGGCACGCCAACAAGCTCGAGGCGTGCGTTGCAAGCGCAGCGCACGCCGTTTCTAGGGTCCCAATAAATTTTCGGGGCCAAAAAACCATTTATGAAACTGTCTTCCGCTTGTTTTGATAAGGTGGTTTTTTAACATGTTTTTGAGATACCAAAAAGAAAAATGATTGAGGAGTTTGATGATTTATACATCCTCTCCGTTCTTAAGAATTTGGACACCCGAAAAGGCCCGAAAAGTTTCGGGACTTCCGAGAAACGGGCTCCTGGTTCGTTTGTACTCATTGTCACAAGCATAAGCAACTTTCTTAAGGTCATATGCGTTAATTGCTCATTAGAACGGTTTTTTGGGACACTAGACACTATATCGCTAACTTAAAAAAAAGGCTTGTCTTTCATATACCGGATTCGAGATATTATTAATGTCCATGAAACAAAAGAACAAAGCGAATATAACAACACCTAATTAGCAAGGCCTAATCGGAATTCATTCCCAAGTGACCAAAAACAAAATGCTGCCCGGTACCTGCAGAAAGACCCACAACAATGCGTCTTTTGTCCTCCACCATTTTAATCCGGTATATGAAAGTCTACCCGAAAAAATTATCTGCTCATGTCGCTTGAACTTTAGCTAAATACACCTGTACCTTGGTGAACGTAGCTTTAGTTTAATACTAACCTTAGAGACCCAGGAGCAGAAGGAGAAATCGCAAGCAAACTCAGGAATGGTGAGAATTTCATCACAAGATCTAACGTTTCATAAGGTCTACCAACCAACTGCCCTGGACAGGATGGTAATTTGTGTTACGATAAAGGTTATCACAAACTAGCGGAATCAATTTTAATTGATTATAGATTAAATTATATAGAATTATAATTAAACACAAATTATAAATTACTGAAAATAAAGGAGATCTTGGCTCCTCAAACATTTTGCATCTGAAAGTCTTTCAAAGCTTTTAACATTCGCAAACCATCTGTTTTTTACCGAATATTTTTTGACGGTGCACTCTCGTCAAAGGAACTCGAGTAACCAGTCTAGTTCATATTCCTTAACTTGTGCACGACATAATTATGATGAACGCTTGCACTATTGAATTTGCTACGTGTACTATGGTGTAGGTAAGAAGCAATCAACAGTTACTTGTGGCTTTGCTACTACCACTTCTGTGCACCTATTCCTCATGATCTTCCGAGGACTCTAAGAAAATGAAAAACCGTTTTAGGACCGATAATGTAAATAGTCTACTTATGGCTTAGGAAAACGCGTCCAAAGTCGTTTTGCCTTTGGGAAATCCAAGTGTCGAGGCGGCAAGACCAAAGGAGAGAAGCATTTCCCTTCTTGAAACATCCTCTATACTTCTAGAAAGTTGCGTCCATAAAAGGATTGTTGAAAACCGCGGTGTGTGATAGACTTCGTTCAAAAAACCGTACTTATAGTTTTCCCGGCCTGCAAGCAATCTCTTGATTGACTGCGTACTGCGAGATATCACGCACGAGCTTCGCATTCCCGACTTTTTTCCCCGTGCTGGTCGCGCGTTACATGGCGCGGTTCTCAATCGCTTGAGAGCTAGCTAGAGCTGCTCTACTTACATGGTCTTAATCAGGTCCCCCATATTTTGTCTTCTGAAGCATTACCTTTTTGGTCACATACACTCCGAGAATGCTTCAAGGAGAATTTTAACTGACAGACGTTTTCGTTGGAAAGGCCTGAGTTTGATATTGCTTTTATGGCGCAGTGGTGAGAGCACTCGCCCGGCTTCAATTCCCAGACTCGGCGTCATATGTGGGATGAGTTTGTTGGTTCTCTACTCTGCACCAAGGGGTTTTTCTCCGGGTATTCCGGTTCTCCATTCTCCTCAAAAACCAAAATTTGATTTGATTTGCCTTAACTTGTTAATTTCAGTCATTTACACAAGCAAGTTTTCCTTGACAACGCCACTTGTCAAGGAAAACTTGCCGGCTGTACACACTTGCAAGTTTTCCTTGACATGTTTTTCCTTGACAAGTTTTCTTTAACAAGACAAGTTTTCTTAAACTGAGGATACTAAAATTAACCGAAAGATCATCCTGGCACTTATCTGGACAATTTAAGCAATCGTCTCACTTACAGACACCTTCAAAATTCAGGCGGATTCAACGAGATTGGAATCCCGAAATCATGCGTACGAATTCCGTTGAAGCCGACTGAATTTTTCAGGTTGGACTGACTTATGCGGGCAAATTAATTTGCATTTGAAAAGATTTGCCCGCATTAACCTCCATTTCGTGCTAGATCCAGTCCAGCCGTGAGAATTCGAAAATGGTCTATTGCTTAAATTACCCAGATAAGTGCAAGGATTACTTCAATCTTTTGTCTATAGCCCTACACTTCAAGTGCACATTACTGTACTAAAATTAATGTTGATAACGAACGGAAGGAAATCGCACCACACCAGTTCTAGTAGCAGACCATGGCATCCGAAATTGCTTTTCCATTGAACGTCTTTGCTCTTTTGGTCTTTGCAACCCAATGGTTGTGGAAATGTTGCTTCAGTTTGTCTTTTGTGGTGCTGATGTGAAGAGACATTTCTTTTCGTGAAATCTCAATAAATACGTTACATTCCATCCGCCCTTATTTTTACGAGGACAAAAACTAAAGTGAAAGATTGAGGACAAAGAAATTCGCAACAGCTGCTGTCTCTATGCTCCTTCCTGGACAGCCTCCTTCGCAGACATTCTCGTGACTCGTCACGCAATCTTTTCTTCTCAACGATGATCGCGTGACGAGTCACAAGAATGCCTACGAAGGAGGCTACTTCCCCGAGTATATGTTAAGGACGGTGACTACTATTGTTATTGCGCATACGTTCTGCGCATCTCCAGATACTCGGATTTCCTATCGCCGATGCTTACTAATACAGAGATATTTTTGCGCAGTTTAAAACTATCCGGAGAAAGTAGACCTTATTAAGTACCCTTGGTATTCAAAAAGAAAACTGGGGGTAACCATGCATTTTTGAGAGATAATTAAGTTTCAAGTTGAGAAAGAACGCCTTACATTGCTTTGTATTTTACAGCTTTTTACAAATATTATTCATGAATTATCTTTGAAAAATGCGTGGTTACCCCCAATTTTCTTTTTGGATTTCAATAACACTTGTTAAGATCTACATATCCTGCATAATCACACACCGGGGCAAAAATATATTTAATTAGTAGGCACCGTCCTTAACTTTTTCATTTTGAACCCAACTGTTAGCAATGGCAGAGGTGAGATCACTCGTCTTTCACCATTGCCCACTTGGTTTTGATTCACGTTCTGAACGTGTGGCTTAAATTCGTTAGTTCTCTACTCTCATAAAAATTACTGATCAGATTTGCAGTCTCCTCAAAGAAAGGGCGACTGAGATCACCGTGGTCAGCAATCTATGGTCGAGACTCCATATCAAAGATGCAGACTCCAAGAGCGCTATTAAAAGTTCTTAAAATACATCTGCCTCCTTGATCTTTGTCACTTTTCAAAACTGCCAAGTCTAATAATTGCAGATATGTATCATGAGCTGGGAATGACAATTTGGAATTTACCTGTAAAGGAAACAAAGAGATTCAAGTTAGTCCACTTATCAAAAAGAAGCTCACAGTTGATTCTCCAGGTGTTGTAGTGACTCTTGGTGTTTGAAGGCACTTGCAAGAGTTTCAATCACACACTGTTACATAACCAACAATTTTTTTACAGGAACACTTTAGCTGTTTTAACAGCTAAAGTGTGCCTCTAAAAAATGACTTATTGTTAACAAATACAGGGAGACTTGTCAAGGAAATACTTCAAGACAGTTAAGTTGAAGTTCATGGCAGTGATTGAGCTACGTGCAATGGAAACATGAACTAGCTCCTTGGTGCTATGTTTATCTGAAAGATCAAGCCAATGTCCCAGCATCTAAAAGGCTGATGGGATTCTTTCCCATATCACCGAAGGTGTGGTGGGGAGAAGAGGCTTGGAACAAAAATGTGAACTGTAAATGAGGAATTCTGTCTTGTCTGAATAGACCTCTTTACAGTTGTGTGCTTAGTTACCTGGGGCCGGTTCCTGAAAGGTGTAATAACTCTATTCCAGGGATAAATGTGCCTTACTCCAGGAATACCTTTATCCCCAGAATAAATTCTCTTGTGTTAGAATAGCAGTTATATCTGGTATAATTTATTCCTCCTTCCAGGAACCGGCCCCTGGACTTTAAATGAAAGTGAGGCCGGTGTTGACCTTGTTATGATACAGACCTCCATCCTTTTCTTATGTTAATGATGTTGTTGTCATGCTAATTAGTAAGAATTTACATAAGAAAAGCAGTGAGGTTTCTATCAAAACAAGGCCAACTCCAGCCTCACTTTCATTCATAGGCTAGGTAACTAGGCACACCACTGTAAAATGGACTATTAAGCTTCAGTTTATTGGTGGACACCCAATTAATTATATCATTAATACAATTAATACAAGCCTCTAGCCTGGTGGTAGTCAAATGACCAGGAAGATTGGAGTCCAAGGAGAGACAGATTTGCTAGTCATCAGTGTGGACACAGAAAAGCATATTATATTTCCTCACAATGTTGCCCAGTGGTCAGACATGAAAGATAAGAAATTGGCCCAAAAAGCGACCTGTGGTACAACATGGAGAACGGGATGAAAAGGTGAACTCTCACCACATACAGACTCGTGTGTTTTTAAACCTGGTGTTTTTAAACCCCGATAAAACACTGCTGCTCATTTTTTAAACATTAATTGAAAAATCCATACTTGTCTTGAGGAGCAGCATGCATTTGGGGGACAGGCTCTCTCAAAACCTTTTAAAGCCATTTTTGCTTAAGTTCTTTTCTCCTCCTCTTAGGGATTAAGATTTCACTGGTGAACCATGGTGATTGTGGAAGTACAAAGATGTGTAGTGTTGTTTCAGTGATGTGAAAATGTTACTGTGTGACGCATTTACTGTGGCCACCTAACAAAGTTTTTTTACAAAATTAATTGACAACCAATCAGGGTGTGTGAATTTGATTGACCGTCACGCCTCCTTGCAAAGTTCACAAAGTTGTAAGTTGAACACTGTTGAATGGGTTGTTGAGTTGACATATTTACACGTAGTTGTCAAATGTGAATGTTTGTGGGGTGGCCACGGTAAGGCGGGTTGCACTGTAAAGAAGGAGAGTGTTGTTATAGCAGATAATCAGAGCAGATAAATCCATTACTGATAGGACTTGCATAAATCAGAGCTCAAGCATGAAAATTTTGTGAACATCAGTTGCAAGAAGTCACTGTTATGGCCGCTATGATATTCCTCAATTACGGGAGATAATCAGATATACCAAGGTCACAAATGTAGACAATTTCTCATACCAGCTAACCATTTCTGGCAGCAGGAATGAATCTGAGTGTTTAAAAAGACCTTCAGGACATTCTATCATTGTGGGAGTTCAGGATAAAGTCCCCAGTCAGTAGGAGGTAATCAGGTAAAATTGCTCAGTACTGAAGATCATTAGCAAACTCACACAAACCAGGGGAGGGATGCTCATCGAAAATTTTAAATTAAACCCCTAAAGGAGACCAATTTGCGCATGGCCAAGGCTTTTTTGGACCCCTAAAAGAGACCATATTAACACACAGAGAAACAAAAAATACCATGACTTTATGGCAAAGACATTATCATCTAATACTTTCACCTACGTGAAGAAATGTAAAAGTGTAAATATAAACTTTTATATTTCTTCGCATGCAACCCTAAAGGAGACCTTCATGGCTACACATGATTGCGTTTTGCCCAGAACACCCTAAGTGAGACCAAAATCCGAAATTTACATCCCTAAGCGAGACGACGAGCATCCCTCCCCTTTTTATATGGGAGGTTTTTTCATGTATTGAAGGGAGCACAGTAAGGTCAAATTTGTCACTGCTCTATTTTAAAATATTATTCTTTTGCAAAACTACTACCTTTGACTGAAGCCATGGGGAATCATGAAAGCAAAGGCAAAGTAAATGTAAATGTAAAAATGTCACTTGGAATACTCATTCTAATGAAGCTGGATTATGTCAAACGTTACAGCAATTGTATACCTTCTCCTTGAAAACCATCAATAAGTAGGTCGACATGTAATAAGTAGGTCAAATTATAAACTTCAGGTTGAAAATATTTCATGAGTTTAACCTAGTTTGCATCTTTATTTCCTTTCTCTTGTAACATTGATAACATTATTCATTGTTAGGGATAGGAAACAATGGAAATTTAGACTCAGACTCGGCGAAAATCATTTTGAACTGAATTTTACTTTGACTATATAAAAGCTATAGGTTTATACCAGCTGTACTGCATTTATAGTTGCTTAACCCTTTAACACCCAAACCAGCTTAAACTGGCCAGACTTGGTATTTTACTCTGTCTAACGCCAGACGATTTTACTTGTCAATGGGGAGCCCCCTGGAGTCAATGGGTTAAGCATTTGAAACAAGTGCTTGAAGAAAGATTATTAGCAGATGGGAAATCTTATCAGTGCTGCCAAGAATGAGAGTCAATAAATAATTTGTGGTTCAGTTGTGATTTAGTTGGCGCTATTTATATATTATATATATTTTTTCTCTTTACAAAAATTGAATACCTATACATACTGGTATATTCTTTAAATTTCTAAATTTTCTCTAAATTTTGTTGCACTTTATTTTGAAGCAGGTTTTTATCAGGTTCACCATAAATTAATCTCATCTGCTTGATAATAAATGCCTAAAACCCTTTACAAAATCATAGGTAAGGCTAAAATTTATTACTTCTCTGTGAAAAATGGATCTCACCATATACGTACATTTAGGCATGGATAAAACATCTGCACTAACTGAACATGTCAGACCAAGGTTTGAGAGGGCCCCTCTAATAAGACCAACTGGAAAGGCCAAAAACTGTAAAAGAAAGAAACAACTTAGATTATTTTCAAAACTTAAATTATGGCACATCACCAGTATGTTTGCTACAGGATGTACAATGTGCACTGAACTTACCTTAGGAGCATCCTCTGTGTACTGCTTGCCATCTGACATCTGAGTTAACAACTGAAAGTTGTTGTCTTGGAGGACATATGTGCCCTTGACACAAAATAAAAACATTTTAGAAACTCAGACAAATGGAAATAAATCATTCTATGATACATGTATGATCCAGGACATGGTTTCTACTATATTGATAATTTCCAATATTATTCATGTTGACTAATGAGATAGGCAATTCCAACTTCATTTCAGCTCACAGTTCTTCTGATAGGATGGATTTTACTTTATGAATAACTCACTTGTGATGTACAAAGTTCAAGTCCTGTGGGTGCTTGGTTTTCCGAAATATAGGGGACTTTGCTCTGAGAACATTCTTGTTGACTGGAAAACTGACAAACTATAAAATGTCCATTTAGTAGAGTCCCCACATCAGTCCAGAGTCCCTCCCCTTGGAGAAGCCAATGACAAGTGAATAATGGTGGCTGTCCAAACACAGTGAACCAGCTGCCAGTCAACAAGGGAATAATAATTTATATTACAGTACAGAAATTTTGTTCCTGAAATGTTGTATGTAGCTGACAATAGGGGAAAAATCAGTGATAGGAACCTTCTGAAAATGTCAAAAAATATTTTTGCTTTCTGGAAAACACTTTTTCCTTCCGCAATAAAATTTTGCCTAAAGCAGCATAAAGGGGAACATTTTAAAAAATCGTTTCCTCATGAGCATTTCCCCATTTAAGGGGAGGGGAGGGGATTTGTACTCCCGAAATGGATGAGGTAACCATCACTCCCTTGAGGTAATCGCATTTATTGATAATGGCAAGTCAACCAATCCAAATGACCTGAATAACGAAATATGTTTACCTGGTGATTTGTTCTCAAGTTATCGATTTGCTTTTTATAAACAGCTGTCCAGAAGTCTTTACATATATATTTCATAATCTCCAATTCATCCTTAAATCTTGGAGAATCTTTGGTGAATCTTGTTAGAAAATAAAAAATAACAAATCAAGACACATTTCTTTTTTTATAACACTTTTCACGAGTAAAACTTTTTCAAAAGCTTACCTTTCAACTAGCCTTTGACCAACACTAAACCCAAGATGCTCCAGATTTTGAATAACATCATTCTATAGGTAAATTAATGCTTGCAGATTAGAATTAAACTCATCCCATGGCCAATGCATAACACGAGCCAAGCTACTGGTGATCATTTACGAGCATATCTTTAAACCAGATTTACTCCCAAAGATTAGCCTTCCTAAGATACTCACATCAATGTGTTTTCCGGGTTTGTTTTGGAAATAAGCAACAATTTCCATATGAACAAATTCGAAAAGAGACTCGACATCCGCCATCTTTTACGGTCTCTCGTTTGGGGCCTGGATGTAGTATATATCCAATGAACTGGTTCCAGGTCCCTGCCTAATCCCCGATCGAGCATTCGTCTTCAGAAAAGCCACATCAAAAGCCATGACAAGCTTCTCGCAAACAAGCAATAATATTAGGAATTCAACTGCAGAAAAGCTAAAATTATTTGAATCTATTCGTGGAAAAGATGTAGGTGATATCCCTTTCTGGGATGCAGTCGTAATTACCGCTCTTGATGAAAGTCAGAAAGAAGCTTATGAAATTCAAGTACAGTGTAAACTAGATAGGGGAGAGCTTCCTCTGGGGGTGAAATACCTTGTGTTTCACGATCCGCCCGGACCCAAGATAGGCAATGGAGGTTCTGTTCTTGTCACTATTGGAGATTTGCTAAAAATCTACGACGAAGAAGAACTACTGAAGACCAAGATAATTTTGCTCCCAGCTGGTGGATACAGCCAGAGGTTGCCTAACGCTAGTGTTCTAGGGAAAGCTTTTACTGCTCTTCCGATCGGTAAGTATATTAGAATGAAGCATTATTGCAGTGCATTGAGGACATTTCAAGAACTCATACACGACATACTAAACTATGTCGTAGCAGCATGCATGCGCCCCATGCAAATGAGCTCAAGACAAATTTCCTTCCAAGAATTCATATCGATGTCCAGCCGGGCAACAATCCAAGACAAAAAACATAAGGAACCGGTCATTATTGATGTAGGATGGGGGCAGGGTGGGGGGGGGGGGGGGGGTATTGGGGCTAAACTTATTCATAAGAAATTCAGGGAGCTCAGCAGTACGTTTGTGGTATATTAATTTTTAACAGGGTCTGGAGGAGGGGGTCTGGATCTCGAAACAAGGATTAATTTTCCCCACATTCACGAATCACTTGGAGGAATTCACATATCATGTATTTGGATAGAGAATTATCTTGAAGCATTCTGCTACCATCTACGAGATTAGGCAATATTCGTGTTGCCAATCATCTTGTGTGTGAGTGGAAAATGCTTCAACTCTATCGCCGGCCACCGGCCACTTTGCTAATTCTAGCTCCCAGACCTATTACCTATTACCCAGACCTATTACCCAATTTGCTCCCAATTTGCTTTCATAAATGAAAGTAAAGTTTCCAAAATGTTTCTTTCGATAGACACATTAATTTTCTTCTTTATGGATGGGTTGTTCTTTTACTTTGCCTGATTCCAGCATCAAATAAAATGAAAGGAGTACTCTAATGCTCGCCATTTCAAAAATTTGCAAGTGAAAACATCCAGGGGGCCATCTTGACAGATAAATTATATGTATTCATGTAGGGTGATGGCTGATGTTCATGACATTATAACAGCAGAAATCTAGATTCACGCACGCATGCTGTTTGCACTCTAAACTCCATTGTTACAGTATCGCAAAGTGAAAAGAGAATCCAGACCTATCTGCTTTACTTAAAGTGCATAAGATGAGATTATGAGGTTTGGGGGGGGGGGGGGGGGATAGTAAGCATGGGTAAATATTGAATAAAGAAGTCACTTCCTATTTACATGGGGGCCTTATAGAAGTTTTGATCTTTCGTACATAATGTTTTACCCCCCCCCCCCCCCCACCCTCCTCTTCATAAATAATGACCAGTTCCAAATATTGAGTCATATCTGGATTATTTTCACTTCTTGAAAACAATTGTGTTGGGGCAGAGGAAGGGGGTATTGTTGACCTTCTTTTCAAGAAATGGTCCAACAGTTTGAAAAAGTAATGGTCAAAGTCTCTTGAAACTCATTTTCACCAGGATTGCAGCTCAATCATTGTTTGTCAGCAAATTTCAAGCTTTGAAAGCTAAATTTTTCTGTACAGAAAAGGTTTTGCTTCAAAGACAAAGTAGATACAGATTCTTAAATTTTGCAATTCCTCCACAGTTTGCCAAGACCCTTTTGGTGAGTTGGGTTCCTGATAAAAGATGTTAATTTTGGAATCCTGACATTTGCAGCTTAACTTCAATTTGATCCCCACTATAATGGCAAATGTCTAATATTTGTACATTTATTTTGTCCTCTTCCTGGGCATTGAATATGCCCTAGTTGGAGGGATATTGAATATTGATTAGTGAAATATCCTTTAAGTTGATAATGATATGTACTGTAACACCCTGCTACCTCTGACCACAGTTCCAGCATTCAGAACAAAATAGATGACTTAAATGTGCAGCCTGGTGTCACAATGATGATGTCTGTACCCTGTTTTTCTTTATTATTAATGAATTCAATGATCAACTTACCATATCATTTTCAGGTGATTAACTTTCATCTTGAGATTTGTTATTATGTCTCTTGCATATACTGTAGGTTTTATCCATTAACTTTCACCTTTTCTTTCAATACATTCGCAAGAATGCCACTTTGCTCATCTCATTACTTCAAAGATTATTTTCCTTTCATCGTGTATGCCTTTGTTTTGTCAGGTGACCCTCCATTTCAAATGCTGGAACTTCAGCTTATTATGATGATGGACCTCCCTGCTAAAATGAATCCTGGAATCTTTGTGGTTGCGTCCGATTGTTTGGAGTTCTTTAACAGTGAAGGAGACTGGTCCCTCACCAGCCCTGGCTTCACTGCATTTGCTCATCCATCTCCAATAATTATTGGTACAACTCATGGTGTATTTGTGTTGGATGATCACAAGGTATTTTGCTCTTTTGAAAGTTAATCACACAACTTTGACCCATTGACCCCTTGGATTGAGATTTTACTCTCTCTACCGCCAGAGGATTTTACTCATCTACTGGGGGCATCCTAGGGCATTTGAGGTGTCAATGGGTTAGTAGATTTTACTCTGTCTAACACCTGACAATTTTACTCGTCAATGGGAGGCAATTGTGAGGTTAGTGTCAACATTGTACCGACATCTTACCGACATCTTACCGACACATCACCAACTGTCGGCCGAATGTTGGTCGTCTATCAGCTGACTGTCGGCCGACTGGTAGTCTGTGTTTTGGGGAAAACCTGTCGGTCGACTGTCGGCCGTCTGTTGGCCGTTTGTCGACCAACAGTCGACCGATAGTCGACTGACAGTTGGCCAACAGGTTTTTCAGGGAGCTCTTCTTCACAATTACCCAATGGGGGGTAGTTCAGGAGTCAGTGGGTTAATGTGAGACTTTTATTTTGGATGAGCATGAGTCAGTCAGTCTTTTGATGCAAGTTGGTCCTCATAGGTATTACAGAGTCTCACAAAGCTTAGCAATGATGGGGTTTATTATCCAAGATTTTCTTACATATTTTGTGGGTGTTATTCCAAAACTGCCAACCAGGTGGCACATTAATTTTGGTCGAGCACCAGACTACAGCACATAAGGTTACAGTTTTGATCCAAGCCAGGCCAACTCTCGGAGTTTCGAGAGAAAAAAGGAGAAAGTGCTCCCCAATTACGGTATGTCTACATGTACAAATAGTTAGACTTTGAAGGCATCTTTGATGAGGATTTCACACCATGTGGGCCAATTGTCTTACAAGCCTTGCTATTAAAACAAGAGACAAAGAAATCCACCCATTGTTCAAAGAGAGCATAAGAAATTACTCCTGGGGTTGTCATGTTGCCTTGTTCTGGACCAGGGCATCTGTCATTTCCCCTGATAATTTATAATAATAATAATAATAATAATAATAATAATAATAATTATTATTATTATTATTATTATTATTATTATTAAATGTTATTATTGATAATTATTATTAGTGAAATGACAGGGAACTATTTAAAATTAATAATAAATTAATCCCCCAAATGACACAAATTGGTATAGAAAAACCTTAACTCAGGAAAATTAATGGTTAATAAGCAAACTTCACTTCACTAAAGGCATCACGTCCTCTACAGTAATTTTTTAAAATAAGTTTTGGTCATATTGGAGTTTTGAACTTGTGATGGCTCTCACACACTTAGTAGTCTATACTGCTGTACCAGTTAAAAGTGAACCATTTGGCTCATTGTGAGAACAGTGACCTCTTATATTTTGTTACTTACATTCATACTGCAGGCCTATATTCCTTCATATTTTTTTTCAACAGAGTGATTGCCCAGTCACCCAAACAACATGTAAGAAGTTCCTTCACAAGCCATCAACAGAAGTCATGAGAAACCATGGCATCACATTTCTTCACAATGAAGAAGAACATGTGTTCACTGATAGCGCATACTTTGTGGACTGGAAGAAAGCAAAGAGTCTTTATGATTTTTCCGATAAAATTAAACCAATCGACTGTGAAATTGATGCTTACGGTGACTTTCTCCAAGCTCTTGGGCCCGAAGCATGTGGAGATTATACAAAAAATATTGCCAATGTGACAAAGGAGACAGCTTCTTTGGTTGAAAAGAGAAGAAAAATCTTTGAGTTTTTGACAGGTACACAGCTAAATGTGCTTCTGCTCAATGAATCAAAGTTCTATCATCTTGGAACCACAAAGGAATATATACATCACCTCTGTAAAGATGCAGCGTTTAGGTAATTAAGCAGAACCTCGAGTAGTTACAACTAATCTTTTTCAGTTTCCCTCTTTTTACTCTCCAAAAGCCTTGTTTTTCGATTTTCCTGAGTTTCAAATCACATAATTGGCTTTCACATCAACCTACTCAACAATATTTGTCTCATGACTATGCCTTGAGGACAATTCTTGACTATTGTATATTTCACTTCCATGTAGTTACCCTAATTTTGGAATAAGCAGGTACAAAAGTTGGACCAGATCTAACCTGCTATAACGCATACTTTTCTTTAGATAGGGACAGTGAAAAGGTAGGCCTGATACAATAAAATGAGTCGTCTGCCGCCCACCTGTCAAGAGTGATGTTATCATGTGTCATGCTATAAATTTGAGCCAATCTGATTTTTAATGGAATTTACCTGCATGTTGTGACACAAGGAAAGACGTGACAAAAACGAAATAGAGCTCTAACTGGAATGTCTGCAAAGTCAGACTTTATCCATACAGTCAAAGCTATTTCTGCAAATCCCGCTTGACAGATGGTGCAGTTTCTCTGTTCAAACAATCAAGGAACAGAGAATTTTGAGATAAAATCACAGAAAAAGCCAAATTCGTCATGTTATCATCAGGCCCAATCAACAGTACAATGAACTTTATTATTTTACACTTGAATATTTGATATGGTAATAAAAGATGCTAATATGAGGAAAATGGACTTTGAGAAATTATAGTTTTCCAGCAGCAGCTTAATTTGGTAATTGTTCAGCACTTCTCTCGAGGTGGGCTGTTTCCCTGAATGTGGCAGGACTAAAGTTCTATTCGGTTCTTTTTGGATTCACAACTTGTTGCTTCTGAATATTCCAAAGGACTTACCACAACACTACAAATTTAAGGTTTTCGAGTTGGTGGAAGTGTAACAATGCAAATGTTTTCTAAGAGTGTTCGGAACCGTAAATAACACTATTGCCAAATCCCATAGGAAGTACAACTACATTGTCTTCTTTTAGACAAATCATTCTTTGGATGCATTCTCTCTGCTCTTCCTTTCAAGATTTTTAAAAAAAAATATCTGAAGTCGAATCACCAGCAGCTGTAAACAGAGCCTAAACATCATTCCTGTTCAAATCCTTCTCTGCGGCCACAAAACAAGCTGTTAGTTAAGTGAACCAATTTTTCTACAATTTTTCTAACCAATAGGAGCGAGGCTCCAAGAGATCTATTGTTTTTGGCCAATCAGAGTAAAGTCCAGATGCTGGACTACGGGCAGAGGACTCATTAAGAAATTGTATCAGGCGTACCTTTTCCACCCTCCTGTCTAAAGAAAGTATGCCTGATCGCAGCTTAGATCAGATCAATTCAGATCGCTCACCCCGGATCAAGTGAAAAATGGTTTTGTAAGCCAAAACTATTCGATTTTTTTGCATTCACTTGATTTCAGCAAGGTTAGCTTAAACATTAGGGCTAGGGTGATTTTTCAAGGCCTTATCATTTTTCATGTTGATCCAAGGTGAGCAATCCACGTTGATCTGGTCCTGCCTTTTTGAAATACTGTATGGAATACTTCACACAAAAACTTTGCTGCATTATTATTATTATTATTATTATTATTATTATTTAATTAATTAATTGGCAGAAATTGGCCATTGTTTTGGTTATGTTAAGGCTATTTTCATTTTTTTTCTTTTTTTTCTTTCTTTCTTAACTTATAAGGCACGAAAGCCATTTTGCCTCAGAAGTCATGGTTATCAGAGATGGAGTCCATGAAGAAAAAGAAAAAATCAACACTGATCAAAGGTGTCTGATACAATGTTACCTGACATTGCCATCCACCATTGGTCAGTACACAGTACTAGAGTACTGTGACATCAACTCCGGATCCTCAGTCGGCAGTAACTGCATCATCAGCAATGTGATCATCCCTGAAGGAGCATGTATTCCTGATGACACTTTCATGACTACTGTCTGTGTCACTGTTAACGATGTCGCTGGGTTGTTTGTGACAGTTGTGTTTGGTATTGGGGACAATGTCAAAAAGATGGCAAGATCAGATGACCTTAGCCAACTGCAGTATCTGGGCATGCCTCTTGATCTAGTGTTAGCACTGCTAGATGCAAAGCTGGTAAGGAACAAATCAAAGAGCTAGTCTTACAGGTTTTGCTTACCAAAAAAAAAATAATAATGAATTTTATCAGGAGGTTTATGGGTACTTTGAAAAACACAAATTCGGGCACAATAATGAGTCCCGATAGTTACCAGGCCTTTCGAGAAACATGCCCCAGGGTTAATCTGAAATTGGATGAACAGAATTTTAATAGTTGCCTAATTTTAATTTATCTGAGTTAATTGCAGCTCTAACTGGTTGGCTCGTTCGGTTGAGCATCAGGCTACTACACTGTATTGGGTTATTCCAGAAAAAATCCACACTCCCCCCCCTTCCCGACGGATGGGGTCGTTTGTTAACCCCCCCCCCTCTCACCTGGATTTCCTGAAGCCCAAGACCCCCCCCTCCTGTCTGGATTTCCAAGACAAATGACCCCCCCTCCTGCCTGGATTTCCGGGAAAAAATATCAGGCTTAAATTTAATTTATTTTTAATAGAAAATGAGCACAATCACGTATAGAAGATGTTCTTTTTTAATTTCTAAAGCTTTGGCTAAATTATATAAAAATTCTGTTGTGTGGAACTAAGAAAAGAAAGGGGTGAAAATGCTAAAACGCGAACGAGTGTTTATACATTGTTAGCTCATAAAAATCAATTGCCCTTGTTCTTTCTTTGCGCTAAATATGGTCCAAAAGTAAATACAATTAGTAGAGAACATGACAAACTAGTTCAATAGTCATTCCTTTTGGAGACAGTCTCGTCCACTCAAAATCGAGAACTTGTAAATCAAACATGATCAAAATATTTTGAAAAACGAGTCTAAACTTGTTTATCGTTCAAATTCTTTTATATCTTAAAGACTGGATAATTTGAGTCACATATCCTACCTTCAAGAGCCTGTAGTTCTAATCTGCAGTGGAAGGAAAGTTCAAACTCGTGTAAACCTTGTTACAAAGACGCTAGAATTTGACGTTCCTCCTTTTACGACTAAGAGGGGAATCCGGCTGAAGTTTTAAAAAACTGAGAAGCAGGCAGACTAGGCTGATAATAGTAGACCTAGATGAAAAACTAAAACAAACCCTAAAGAATACAAAGTGCGAAGGTGTGAAAGTAAATCAATTGTTTACTTTCTTTACTACTATCATTACACGAAACAACGGTGGCACGCTGGGTCCGGGAATGAGTAAAAATGTGTCAGGCGTTTCAAACTCTTCTTTGCAATATTGTTGCGACGGCTCTTTCTTTAGTATCTTGTTCGCGTTTTCTGCTATAAAAGGACTTGCGAAGGAACTTAGATTATCATTTATGTCAGGTGAGAAATAATGTGAACAAAATATTTCTACTATTTTCAGGGTCTTAGAGCGCTAAACTGTCGAATCGCGTGAACTATCGGTTCAGATGACCCCTGCAGAAGACTTTTTCGAGTTCAACCCCCCCTCCCGCCTGGATTTCCAGGGTCCTTGACCCCCCTCCTGCGAGAATTTCCAGAATCCCATCCGTCGGGGTGGTGTGGATTTTTTCTAGAACAACCCATTGGGGGGGCAACATGAGCAGGTCTTTAAATATTTAAACTGTGGAGAAAATGCTGCCTTATTTTTTTTAGTTACATCATCTGCAAAATTGTTAGTCCTTTCAAGTCTTCTCGGATAATGAATTAAAAGCCTCTGTCTCACAACCCTGGTTCATAAACTCTGTGGGATGTTAAAGATCCCACATGCTATTCGAAAAAAGTTCCAGTTGTCTTGGTCTGGTCTGAATTCTATAGGGCCATATGGGAGACAACAGGCTTTGACAACCTTGTTCCCAGGTTCTCTTCTTCTCTTCTCATGGGAAAGAAGAATCATTTATCCTATTGAAAGTGCTGCAGTTGGCTTGAACATTGCCCTTCACGATGACATATGAACTCTGCATGTTATATCTTTTGAATCAAAATAAGGATCTTTTTCCTATGTCTCTGCCATCAATCATATTCAAAGCAACAAAAAGTGTTTACAAAGTGTATTGAAATCTGCCAATGACATTGTTTGTAAAATGTGACCTGTGGTGCCAGTCCTTAGAGCGGTTTTCAATAGAGTGTTGTAGAACAAATACCAATAAGTAATTACTTCGACCAATCACAGCAGGTGCAAACAGGGTCTGGTATCTTTTACAGATCACAGGTCATTGTTTTACCAATACAGAAAGTATCCTAAACATTCATAAAAGCTAACCTTAGGCCTAAAGACTTTTGTTTGGGTGCAATCAGGCCTTAGGTTAGCTTTTATGCATGTTTAGGATACTTTCTGTATTGCTAAAACAATGAGCTGTTGTGACCTGTGACCTGTAAAAAATGCCAGCTGTACAAACGGCGCAATTTAAATCAATCCAAATTTGTAGCAAATTCCATGTAACGTGGGAAAAATCGCGCTTGCAAGTCGTGATTGGTTTTGGTTTTCATACACTGACGTGCGATTTTTAAACTAATCAGTAATCGTAGTAACTATTACAAAAAATTATTGCACAATTACTTTCGACAGTCATTTAAAAAATTGCTCTGTCCTTTACTACAGCAAGTGGAAAATCAAACTCGTAGTTAAAACTATGTGAACTTCAGACTCTCCACTTTATTGCTCTCTTTCTTTGACTGTACTATTTGCAGGACGCACGCCAGGAGTCTGTTAGTCTATGGCAAGTGAAGCTATTCCCTGCATTCCACAGCTGCAAACACTCTGTTCAATATGCAATTAGCATGATAAATTCTCTCAAGAGTGGAAGCAAACTACAAGTAGGAGATGTCAAACCTGTTGGCAAACATCTTTCAATGGAGGATGTTTTGGCGATCAAGGACATCAAGGGGACTTTAAACATTAGGGAAAATCTAAGGAAAAAGATTTTAGCAAAGTAACATGGGGAGACTCTGTGGAATTATTGTTGAGTAATGATAACAAATTCTACAAGGAGTTCCATGAAACAAAAGCGTATAACCTTGGTCTTGGTCTTGGTCTAGTTAGGTTGTTTATAATATCAGGGAACAGCTTGCAAACATTTGGAAGAGGTTGGGAAAAAACTACATTCTTTTGGCTCACCAGGCAATCAGCAATAATTGGGGAAAAAAAATGCAGGACAAACAAAAAAATGTCTGCAAAGAAGGGTATGAATTAAACTGCCTGTAGACAGATTGACGACTCTAAAAATTATAGAGAATGCTATTTTTGTAGGTAAACAAAAGTTATAACAAGGGTAAAGAGCTTTTTCCATTTTCATGTAATGATTCCAATTAGCTGGTCATCAAGAAAAATCGTCTTAGTACAGATTAAGAAATAAACTAATAATAATTATTATTATAAAGTCCATTGACTATGGTATTTTCTAAGTGTCTGCAGTTCTTCTCCCAAAAGCCTTATCCTAAAAACTAATCCTTTCCATAAAAAAAGTGTTTTCAATCTCCCTGTGGTAATCAGTTAACTTTTATCAACTGAGGTAACAGTGCCATTTCCTTTCGTTTGAAAAAGCCACCAACACAGTAACACAGATTCTTTAGATCTAACTCCATTTAGCCATTAGTAAAGGCACAGCCAGCTTTTATTAACTGTGATCTCTTTTCAATTATCATGAGTTCCTTCTCTTAGCCAAAAACGGTTTTGATTTCCAACAGTTGCATTTCCAGCACTGGAAGCTGTACGTAACTGTGTTTCGTACATTTTTTAAAGATGTTATTTACAGTCATTTTTCAATGACACATGCAGGGATTGACTTCTGCAGTGCTGCAATGGCTTCTTCCCTCTCTTTTATTCTTGGGGTGTTAACGAGGTTGAGTTGTATCAGTTTTCTAAAGGAAAAGAAAATGGAAATTATGACAGAGGAACAAACAAAATAGTGTACTCAAAGCCAGCCTCCGGAATTAGTAATACTTGGAATCCGAGGAAACCCTATACTTTGTCTTAATGTTACAGTACAAGCCCATGTGCAATCGACGCATCCAAGCAAATCTCGTTTTGGACCAGTTGCTGGGACCATAAAAGGAAAACTATGTTTTTTATTTTATTATATTTTTTTCTTAATTCTAGGCCTGTAACATGCTATGATTTCAAAATACCACAAACAAATGTGGATACATAGAGGATATTACATGGCTGCACGGAGATACAAAATTTCTTTTCAAGTGTTGAAAAATATTTCACGAGTGAGTGCACTTAGTCTTGTGAAATATTTTTCAACATGAGAGGGGAAATTTCATATCTCCAAGCGGCCATGTAATATTCTATTTATTATATAAACACCAATGAAATACTAAATCATTTCACGAAAGGCATTGAAAGATGCGATTTTCATATGTAACCATAGCAACAATGATCTCTTCATGTGTGAAGCTAACATGTTTCCATACGAAAGCTCACTTGGTTTAAATTTCCATTGGTGTTTATATAATTAAAAAATTATTAATTAAATAATAATATAAATATTATTGATAGACCTACATGTAATTAGCAAACTCAATGTTGTACCCAATTCAAACCTTTTGGGGATAAAATGTTTTGTTCCAGGTATTCCCACATCTTTTAAATACAAAACTTTTAATGCTACATCATCATGCAAATACAATTTACGCAAAGAATCTTAATACCATGAGATTTGAATTCGGTACAACATCAGAGTTAGCCGATTAGGTCTATGATAATAAAAATAAATGGTGTATGTTTTCATATCCCCATTCTTCAAACAATTCATGAGCCTTGTGTACATAAATTTGAAATGAAATTTTAAAGTTATTATTCATCCTTACTTTAACTCGTGAAGTGGAGTTATATCTGAAATTCCTCCACAGTTTCCAATGTCCAGATTCTCCAAAGATTCTCTCACAGGTAGAAGTTTACTTGTGTCTGTTATGTACTTACAGCTGTTCATGTTAAGCTGCGTCAGATGCTGAAGACCAACTGTAAATTAGACAAAAAAATGAGTCACTCCCAATCCAGTCTAGGCTCGATTTCCAGCCGTTTTGTGAGCCCACGTTCCTCACCCCACACCAGTAGTTGGGAGGAGGACAACCGCACTCACAAAACGGCTGGAAATCAAGCCTAAATCCAGTCTACAATAATAAGAATAACAACAGTAATCACTATAATAATAATTACAATTTCATTAGTTGATAGTGTTTTTCCCATAAGTGTCTTAAAGAACTTTACAAAATAATTTTATCTCCATAGAAAAGGAAGTAGTCTTTTAGCATTAACCTGAAAAATCAGTTCTCATTTGCAGCTTAATTAATATCTGACCTGCTCGACCTGCTAATCGCCCTTTCTCGCAGTCGGAGACTCAATTACTAAGGGCGCAGCTCAACGAGGTCGGACCGAAGGAGCTGTGCTGCCGGGTAGGCGCTCTGCCCCTGAACACGACCCATGTATGACCTCGGAGCACAGCACCACAGCCTGATGGAAAAGGTCGGGAGTCGATTTTGAGGAGGGAGGAAAACCGAAGTACCTGGAGAAAAACCCTCGGAGTCAGATTGAGATCGACTGAAACTCAACCCACATACAACCTCGAGGCCAGAGTTGAACCTGGGTCGCAGAGGTGGGAGGCACGGTTGATGACCACTAAACCACCCTGACTCCCCGACAGGGGAGGGGCCATTCACTCCTCAGGCACCCCAGGGTGCCCCCAGTTGACGAGTAATATCGTCTGGCATAAGACAGTAAAATCTGTTAACTCTCACTCCGGGTGAGTAAATGGAATAATGAAGGGGCCATTCACTCCTCAGGTGCCTTAGGATGCCCCCAGTGGACGACATAAATCGTCTGGCGTTAGACAGAGTAAAATCTATCTCACTCCCTGGAGCCAGTGGGTTAAGCCACACCCTATGGAAATAATGGTATGCTTAGGACCAAAGACGGGAGGTCCCCATACAAGAAGATATCAAATCAGGCACTACATCTTTTTCCTGGAAAAAGAGACTTGACTAAACCTGAATTGTTGGGAAACAACAAGCAGAATGTGAAAATCTCGGGTGTTGAAAACGTGAATCTGTTTTTGTAAATTGATCACAGCTCGGCTTGGACTATGACCCCAAAGCACTTAGTGACTTTCAAAGGGCTTGGCTCTGGTGGGAATTTGATAAAAAAAAGGATGACAGAAAGATAATGTCTGGTGATATGTAGCTGCATCAAAAGACAAAGAAAAATGAAAATACTATAACCCATTCACTCCTAGGAATGGGGCGCTTGATAGATTTTAACTCTCTCTCAACGCCAAACGATTTTAGTCGTCAAGGGGGGGAGGGGGGGGGGGGTGGTCCTGGGCGGTTCAGGCGTCGATGGCTTAAGGAATTCAATCAATTGAAATTTACTTTGAACAGCAATGTTTTCTTACTTTGTGTCAGAGGGAGAAAGGAACACCATACATATGCCTGCATTGCAGATTACTGGTAAAGTTAATTTCTTGCTACCGGTATTTACCAAGATGCTGCAGACCTCCTGTGGTTACACTTATTCCTTTAGCATTGATTCCTTCTAGCTTCAGTTTTTCTTTTGGTCCATCTGGTATTGCATGATAATCCCATATCCATTTGTCAAGGTGTTTAAACTTGGCACCTCCCCCACACCTCAACACCCACTCTGCTGCAACCCTTTAATCAATTATTATTTTTAATTAGTAATCACATTATAAGAGCATATACAAAGGGATGTAAAGTCTGCCAATGAAAAAGTGCCAATTGAGCCTAATCAGGGTTAGCATCAGCCATGGATAATCATTTGCAGCAATGCTAATCTGATGAACCAAATGGAAATCAGAAAAATCTGAGTTTAATTTCTCACTTCATGATAATATTTATCATTGTACATACAGAATAACTGATTTGAACAGTGACTATTAATTTTAAGAACAAAAAATTGTGAGGTGAAAGATTTGATTGATGAAAAAAAAACTACTACAGGACTGGTGGAAGTGTGCAGTGGTGGGAAGGTGTATGATCCGGGGGGGTCTGCTGGTTGAGGTCGCATTCTCACGACTGGATTGACTATAATGGAGTTGCATTTTCAACAGAGTTGCCGCCAGAGTTACTTAGAATAGGGTCGCAAATTGTCAGGATTTGAGGGGTAAAGAAAATTCTGGCTAAATTAAATGGGATTTAAAACTGGAAAGATTTGCGGTCAAAAAAAAGTTGTTACAGAAACAACTGTAGCACTGTTAATTTAATATTTACTAGTCCCAATACATTCCGTTTTGAAATAATTACAATTAAAGAGGGTCAAAAAGGCTTTATAATTTTAGAAGGTTATGCATTTATTAACAGAAAGTGACTAAGTTGGGGTTGCTAAAATTACATTTACCCAAAAGTGACTAAGATGGGGTCTATAATTGGCCATAAAATAGACTATAAAGGGGTAAGGGTCCTGAGAGGCCAGCAGCACAAACCCAACGAAAATTGACCCAAGTACCCTCCCCAGGGTGTATGACAACTGCAGACTGCCTACAAGTAGCGCTCAGATAAACAGTATTAAAGTCTAAGGCTTAGTAAGCACCCATTTCAAATAGCTGCGATAAACTTAAGTCTACGAACCCATTTTAAAATGGTTAGCTTTCAATAAGTGTGATTTAGGGTTAGTCTTCAGTCTGCAAGTGTCAGATACCGGTGGTGGGGGGAGCATATAGCTTTCCGGCCAGCACACTTCAGCCTAACTAACAGTAGATGCTCTAACCAATGGATGGATCAAATAAATAACAAGCAGTCTGTATTTAATTAATTTGCTGTTG